>NC_058089.1:39594225-39937701 GCF_014858855.1 Bufo gargarizans
ATAAAGGTCCAGATGGGTGTTAGCAGTTGAGGTGTGTCCCTGCCCAGTCCGACACTAGCAGCACTAAATAGATAATGGCAGACTCTGCAGGGACACTCCCCCCAACTAGTGACACCCATCTGGACCTTCATAAATATCCAGATGGGACAAGAAAAGAACATGTTCTATTTTTTTTTTTTTTTCTGACCTGCGGAACAGACATATGTATACTGAAAGCACACTGTGTTTCTTTTGTGGCCCCACTGAAATGAATGGGTCCACATTCGATCCGCATTTATTTGAAAATACGGTCATGTGAATGGACCCTTAAATAGTAGAAATCCACAGCAATGAATACTAGTTTAGAGCTGCAGCTCACCCAGAGATTTTACCTGCACAGTGATGTTCCAAAATAATTTTGTGATGCGTGGGGGTCCCAGAGGTCAGACCACCACCATCCATAATGTTTTGCTGCCTACTACTGATATCTCATTACAGTGTAGGGATCGGAGAGACTCTTACATGGGGAACCCTTCTTGCAGGTGTCAAGATGTATGTTGAATTCCCTCCTGAGATGGCGCATGTGTATATCTGATTACAAGGACTGGTTTCTTACCTCAAATCCAAATACCAGCTGCACGGAGGCCCCTCTGGTGACCAAACTGTGGTAAGCGTGAGACACAAAGAGAACATGCCAGCACACCCAGCAGGAGCAGCAGTGCTAGGAAGGAATAAACACATGGTGAGCACTTATAGTACAGATAGTATAAAAAAAACTGAAAACTAATAATACTATGTGATGTAATACCCATGTAATGGCGACATTTGACAGCTCAACCTTGGCACGGAGCTAGTGAAGCCAGCTGTATGCAAAACATAACGGCCGATACAGAGAGGAAGTGATACTGAACAACTACACACCAGTAACACAAGCACTCAGCCATGCAAAGACAAGACATACAATGCGCTAATACTCTGCAGGAAAACTTACAGTTTAAAGAGAGCCTGTCTGCTCTTCTGGAATGCATTTCATTTTAGAACTGTTGTACTGCTCCTCTGTTATTCCTCCTGGAAATGTATGAGAACACGGATAGCTGGTCAGAACTATGCCCCTACACAGTCTGACATTGTCAGAACTGAGAGGACGGCATCACAATCTGTAGGGACAGTGTCAGACTGTGATAGTTGACCTGTTTATTCACGCATTTCCAGAAGGAGTAATAGACGAACAGCACAAGACAGTTCTAAAAATATCTATGCTCCAGAATTGTTATTTTAAGTGGAATACTGTTTGTTTACTAACATACACATGTCAGGAGACAGGTCCTCTTTAGGGGGTTGTTCACCCCTGAGGGCTTCTCGGGCAGGCCCACCAGCATGGCTAGACCTGCCGAGGGAATCAGACTTACTTGATCCTCATGGGTTCTGGCACCTTCCTTCCCCCCAGGCTCTCAGGTCTCCCCAAGTCAACATGCAGTTTGATCCAGCAGGTCATGTGGCTGCTACAGCCAATGACTTGTCGCAGAGATGCCGTGTACCCCATGTGTCTGTTGACACGGAGATTGGCAGCGGCGACCTGGGGGAGCCATGGAGCGGGGACCCATCAGCACAGATCAGGCAAGTATGACTCCCTCCGAAGGTCTGGCCACGCTAGGGAAGTCTTCTCAAAAAGCCTCCTTTAAAAGGGGTTGTCCAGCCATATAGCCCCTTTAAATTTGCCCAGTACTGCATTCTACCATAACAACAAACAAAAAAAAACAAAAAAAAAACAAAACAACACACTCTGCTCCCTCCTTCTCCGTCCCAGTGCCTGATCTGTGCTCCTTCTGGTCTTTAGGCCGTAAACTTCCTGATGGGGTCATATGAGCCGTTGTGGCCAAATCAGCAGTGACATGGCTCTTGGGAATGCGTTACTGTTGAGGCCGGTGATTGGCCGAAGAGGCGCAGGTGACCTTGTCATTAAGTTTACAGCGCAGACTGGGCCTTCAGCGCCGAAAGGGAGCCGAGTAGGTACTGGTCAAATTTAAAAGAGATTATCAGCTGAACAACCCTGTTAAGGGCTTAACAAATGACAAACTTGCAGCAGGTTGATATATATATATATATATATATCATCGCTTACCAAGAATACGGAAATGAAATAACCAGGAAATGTTCGGACTGCGCTCCATCTGTATTACACAAATATAAATATCGTTAATACCTTCCAATGATCTTATGCTGCTGTGCGCAGGTGGTTACTATAAAGTCCCTGACAGCAGAAATCTCCAGAAATATTTTCTACATCGATTCCCCCATGATCCAAGAAAAGGATTACCTGGATAGGCAGTCGGGCAACCCATATTACATTTATGTTGGCTGAACCCACCAACTGCACTGGGACTGGTCAACCATCTAACGTATGGGGGCCTCACGACTCTTCCCAAACGATGAGGATCCGATTACCCAGAACTGTCCCCGATCAGCTGTTTGAGAAGGAACTGCCACTCCTGGAGCACCGTGGCCTTCTCATGGCTTACCCTAGGCCAGCGACGTAATATACATTTGTCACGTGGCCTAAGCGCAGCTCAGTCCCATTGAATTGAATGGGGCTGATCCGCGATACCAAGCACAGCCACTATACAATGTACTACGCTGTGCTTGGGAAGCTGCGAGAAAGACACAGCCATCACAAGTGCCTTGTGGTGTCGGACCCCCCACCGATTAGACACGGTTGACCTATACAGAGGCCAATTATTGGGAAAAAAAAATTCATGGCAATGCTTATACAATTGTGCTGCCAGGCAGCTGAAATCCAACATGCCCAATCCTTATCTCCCCACAACATCAGCTGTCAGGTAAAAGTCGGGAGGACGCCATACAATCTAGATAGTCGGTCAACATCTAATGTGTATGGCCAGCTATATGCCAGATTCCCTTCAACTTTTAAAATGAAACATGAAAGCTGCTTTTATGAAAGAGATCTACACAATGTCATAATACTATTCCTTTAGCGCTGTAAAAGTATGGAAAAATAAGAAAAATTCTTACAAAATCAACACGGTCCTCAGCCAACCAATGGAAACACTTTAAAAACAGTAGGAGTGTGAAGAGGGCCACAAAACGTGGGCTGAAGTCATCCCTGAAGACAGTGAAAGCCAGACAGGTCTCTGTGACTGCATACCACGAGCGCTCCAGGAGGTGCTGAGGGCAGGACGACACAGAAGACTGTATTAATAATAGCTCTGATGGTTGTATATGACAGGCAAGACAGAAGTCTGTAACAATCAATGACCACTAGGCAAGTTAGCGCTTTCTAAAAAGAAAAGAAAGCTTTGCCTCTGGTGCCACCTGCTGGAAAGTAGCTATCTCAACAGGCCTTGAGATATTAGTGAAGCCAGTTCTCTCTCTCTGCTCCGCAACGGCTGTCTGCAGATGAGGTTCTGGCTTAGCTATAATCCTAACTAATGTCTCAAGGCCTGTTTAAAAGGACTAATATTGACTTATAGGATACGCATCTTCCAATGGGTGGCACCAGAGGCAGAATCTTTTCTTTTTGGAAAAATAGCAAATTTGAACACCTTTTTTTTCCCAGAGGAGCTCTGCAAGGCCTACAATACTCTGTATGCCTAGTAGGCAGCCTCCACGAGGAGAAATAGTAACCCCCCCCCCCCCCCCCAATATCAGTACAACTGAAATGACCATCGGTGCATGAATAATTCATACCTTAAGTGCCTTTTATTATACCTTCAATGCTTATAAAGCAAAAAGAGAAGCAATTTTATATACCTATCGTTTTGTGTCTACAGCTCCTGTACTGACATATGTGTCTCTATGGTTAAGGACCCCAAACAAATCTTGTGGTGTCTGATTGTGCAGTTATACTCCCATCTCCCCCCTACTCCTTGCTATTATACATGATGTAGGCGACATACGGAGAGCAGTGTGACTTCAGGATCAAATTGTACCCAGAATTTGCTTTATGTTTGTAACCATGGAGACACATAGGCACGAATAGGAGATGTATACTCGTGACGCAGAAGTCTAAATTTTAAATAAATAAAAAGAATCTGCCATTTTCCAGTTAGTCTTTATTAATAATCTGCTTCACAAAACAGTAGGAATTTATAACAAAACGTGTACTTGTGGCTTCATTTTGGTTTTAATTTTTCTGTAAAAGCGTTAAAAATGATTACTAAGGTAGAAACATCACTTAAAACCTCGTGGGGATCTTCTGTATAAGCACTGGTAGGTTGTTAGGTAATGTACATACTACAATCCTCAGACTTGAGCTTCTGCTTGGTTAAAAGCATTCTTTCTAGGGAGAGGATAGCGCCTTGGAACAATAAAGCTCAGTTTAGAAAGTACCGGCTGTAATAGAGAGACTTCCTAGAAGGGACATTTATCACCTAACCACAGGATAGGATAGGTAATAAATGTAGGATTGCTGAGGGGGGGGGGGGGGTCACTTGTCTGGGACCCCCACTAATCACTAGAATGGGATGTGGAAACCCCACACCCCTTACTACACGTATACAGTGAGGAGGAGATAAAGAGCAAAGATCTCAAATGTACACTGCTGCTCTATTCAATGTATAAGGGTCTTCTGCGTGCATCTCAGTACAGTGGCTATTTCGTCAGCCCCCCAGACGTTAAAAAGGAGTGGCAGGGGGTATGCTCGCCTGTGAGGCAATGCCTGTCACTATAAAATGCAGTGCAAACTGCAGGCAGCATATTATAGAGCAGGAAGAGCTGAGCAGATTGATGTTTTATGGTAAAAGGTTCATTAGAACGTGTAATTTATTGATTTAAATCTCTGCTCTCAAGTAGGCAGTCCTATCAGTGACTGACAGCTATGTGTACACAACACACTTAGGACTCTTTCACACGGGCGTCGCGTGCGAGTCGTGGGAAAATGCACAATTTTTTTGCGCAAGTGCAAAACATTTTAATGTGTTTTGCACACGCGTGAGAAAAAAAAAAAAAAAAAAAAGCGGTATGTTTGGTACCCAAACCCGAATCTCTTCACAGAAGTTTGGGTTTAGGTTAGGTGTTGTGTAGATTGTATTATTTTCCCTTATAACATGGTTATAAAGGGAAAATAAGAGCTTTCTAAATACAGAATGCTAAGTAAAATAGTGATGGAGGGGTTAAAAAATAAATAATAATAATTTAACTCACCTTAATCCACTTGTTCACGCAGCCCGGCTTCTCTTTTCTTCTTCTTTGAGGAAAAGGACCTGTGGTGACGTCTACGTCACCACAGGTCCTTTTCCTCAAAGAAGAAAGAAGAGAAGCTGGGCTGGGCGAACAATTGGATTAAGGCGAGTTAAATTATAATATTTTTTTTTAACCCCTCCATCACTATTTTACTTAGCATTCTGAATTAAGAAAGCTCTTATTTTCCCTTATAACCATGAAAAAACGCACAAAATAGAACATGCTGCGATTTTCATGCAATGCACAACTGATGCGTGAAAATCACCGCTCATGTGCACAGCCCCATAGAAATGAATGGGTCCGGATTCAGTGCGGGTGCAATGTGTTCACCTCACGCATTGCACCCGCGCAGAAATCTCGCCCGTGTGAAAGAGGCCTTAGGCTACTTTCACACTGGCGTTTGAAAGTCAATGGAGGACAGATCCATTTTGTATTGTGCCAGATTGCGTCATAGAAAACGGATCCCCAATGACTTACATTGTGTGTCAGGATGGATTTGTTTGGCTCAGTTTCGTCAGACAGACACCAAAACGCTACAAGCAGCGTTTTGGTGTCCACCGTCAGAGGCGGAACAGAGGCAAACTGATGCATTCTGAGCGGATCCTTTTCCATTCAGAATGCATTAGGGCAAAATTGATCCATTTTGGACGCTTGAGAGAGCCCTGAACGGATCTCACAAACGGAAAGCAAAAACGCCAGTGTGAATGTAGCCTTATACAAGGATGGCTATCAATCACTGATAAGAAGGCCCAATTGGGCAACTGAGCTCAGAAAGAGCAGAAATTTTAATGTATTAATTACACATTTTACTGAATGTTTTCCTACAAACCTATAGGTCAATCTGCTCAGCTACTCCTGCTCTATAACACGCTGCCTGCAGATTGCATTTCATGGCATCAGGTTCACTTTAATCCCATCCCGACATGTATTCTGGAGCGGAGCGGGCGCCATAGATACTGGGTGCCTGATGTTTCACACAGCAGACACTCGCATTATGACACTGGAAGTTTGGATCACCAGACCCATGGCAGTTCTTTGTGCCACCTGACCAGCCTTTGGAGGGGGTGTGATATGATTAAACTAACCACATCTAACTACAGTAGCTCCTTGTAAGGGACCCAAACTGGTCATTCCAAAGTAATGAATGGCCTGCGGGTATGACTGCAATCAATATTATAAAGCAATTGCCTGAATCCCATCTGAGAACTGGTGTGGGTACAAATAGTCCACCTTAACAGTTACTGGATCTTCACAAAATCTTAATAAGTGACCCCAATCCCAGCCACACATCTTACCTCCATCTCAGCTGCTCTCAACTGACCAAAAAATACCTTGCCCATGAACTTTCCTAGGAGGAAGACTAGGACAAACGCTTGTATATAAAGCACCTGAGGCAAAAGAGAAAACCCCAAATTAATACAAATACTATCCATTTCCTAAATGGCAAATCGAAAACAAATATACATCAACATGGAAGCAAGCATGTATCACAACATATCAATACAAGTGTACACCATAGGGGCCTAGTAAGGCTGGATAACAACCTCTATGGAAGCTGTGCGGACTAGATGACAGTGTAGTAACTAGTAAAGGGGTTATCAAAGACTAAAATTTGACAGACCTCTTCAAGATGGTTGGACCCGCAGTAGGGCTCGTACTTACCGGATCCCAGATGCATCACTTCACGGCCGCTCTGGGAATCAACATACGGTCGACTGCTTCATGTGACCGCTGCAGCCAAACACCGGTCACAGCAGTGACCCGTCACCAATGCAGCACGTGATCCAGTGACATGCCGCATGGGTGACAGGTCATCGCTGTGGCCAGTGATTGGTTGCAGTGGTCACATGATGCCTGTCAACATAATGTTGCAGCCAGAATCCAGCTGCAGGGACCAGATAAGCATGAACCCCGCTGCGGGTCCAGCTCAGTCTAGCAAATGCAGATGCATACAACATTAAAAATAAAATAAAAAATGCTACTACATAAAACCCCTGCTCCATATTTCTTTTCATTGTGTGCAATGATGTATACATATGTATCTCATATTATCCATGGAGAAATGTCTGGCCTCCTTAGGATGTCTATGGATAATGTTGGTGGTGGTCCACAAAAATTGTGAATATGGATTCTATGCTGTTTGCGTCCACATTTACCGGACTGTGGGTCGGGGAATAGCACTGGGGCGACATCCCTCTAAAATATCTGACCACTTTAGCTTTATCGGTTGAAACTGGGATATCCCTTTAATATAATTTTTGCTATGTGCATTGTGACTTGCACGGTGTTGCTAAAGTTGTGTTTGCATTAGGGGTGAACGGTATAGGCGATATAGGCGATATGTGATATGCATTTGGGCCACGATATGGATTTTCGCCATATCGCCTATATCGCCGGACCGCGATATGATCATTTTCTCCTGAGCCGGCACAGCGGAGGGAGTCCCTCCCTCCCCACTGTGCGCGGCTGCCGCTGAAAACCAATGAGGACAGAGTAGGAGGAGGAGGGGGAGGGACTGTGGCCACTGCACTACCAATGAATGTGCCGGCCATATCCCACAGGGTCCCCCTCCTCCCCCCCATCATTGGTGGCAGTTTGCCGTTCCGATCGGAGCCCCAGCAGTGTAATGCTGGGGCTCCGATCGGTTACCATGGCAGCCAGGAGTCACGCTGCTGAAGTCCTGGCTGCCATGGTATGTTAGTGAGCAGAGAGCAGCGCATTATACTCACGTGCGCTGTGGCCGCCGGTCGCTGCTTCTTCTGTCTGTGCGGCGGATTGCTAATGCTTACAGCATTAGCAATGCGCCGCACAGACCTATGAGAAGGAGCGACCGGCGGCCACAGCGCACGTGAGTATAATGCGCTGCTCTCTGCTCACTAACATACCATGGCAGCCAGGACTTCAGCAGCGTGACTCCTGGCTGCCATGGTAACCGATCGGAGCCCCAGCATTACACTGCTGGGGCTCCGATCGGAATGGCAAACTGCCACCAATGATGGGGGGGAGGAGGGGGACCCTGTGGCCACTGCCACCAATGATTAATGCGTTGCGTTAGCAGAGGGGACATATCAGAGGCAGGGGGAGAAGATCAGAGGCTGGGGAAGGGGGACATATCAGAGGCTGGGGAAGGGGGACATATCAGAGGCTGGGGAAGGGGGACATATCAGAGGCTGGGGAAGGGGGACATATCAGAGGCTGGGGAAGGGGGACATATCAGAGGCTGGGGAAGGGGGACATATCAGAGGCTGGGGAAGGGGGACATATCAGAGGCTGGGGAAGGGGGACATATCAGAGGCTGGGGAAGGGGGACATATCAGAGGCTGGGGAAGGGGGACATATCAGAGGCTGGGGAAGGGGGGCCATATCAGAGGCTGGGGAAGGGGGGCAGATCAGAGGCTGGGGAAGGGGGGCAGATCAGAGGCTGGGGAAGGGGGGCAGATCAGAGGCTGGGGAAGGGGGGCAGATCAGAGGCTGGGGAAGGGGGGCAGATCAGAGGCTGGGGAAGGGGGGCAGATCAGAGGCTGGGGAAGGGGGGCAGATCAGAGGCTGGGGAAGGGGGGCAGATCAGAGGCTGGGGAAGGGGGGCAGATCAGAGGCTGGGGGGAGCACATGAGAGGCTGGCGCCATGGTCAGCTCCCTGCTGTTGTGTGTACTATGCACAGGGCAGCAGGGAGAGTGTAAAGTGTAGAGCTCTATTAGGGTGAATATGACAAGGGTTCTAGCCCTTAATGAGGCCAATAGTTAATAAATAAAAAGTTAAAAAAAAAAAAATTTAAACACCCCCCCCCCCCCCCCAATATAGAAAACAATATATATCGCATATCGCACATGCTTAAAATTATATCGCAATATAGATTTTAGGCCATATCGCCCACCCCTAGTTTGCATGACATTTTTGTCCCACGTTCAACATATACACATGCCTCAGACAAAAGACAGAGACATCCCCGCCATCTTAAAAAAAAATAATCATACCATTTAACGGATATGTTTTTGTTTTTTTGCTGGACTCTGCGGGATCGAAAAGCAGAGTCTACTACACTTTGGCAACCAAAATTGTGATGTGAACACAGTAAATACCCCTCCTCTATGTAATTGCCAGAAATTCAATAAACAGCATAAGGGCTCATGCACACGGCCGTGCCGCATTGTGGGTCCGCAATATGTGGGCACCGGCCGTTTGCACCCCGCATTACGAATGCAAACCCATTCACTTGAACATGTTCTATTGTTTTGCAGTGCGGAAGGATCACGGACCCAATGGGCCTGGATCCGTCACGGCAGCTGCACGGATGTTGCCCGTACATTATGGACCGCCAATTGCGCCCCCCAATGCACGGAATGGCTGTGTGCATGAGCCCAAATACAAATCATTAGACGAATAGCGCTATTCTCATAGCTTTTTCCTACTGCTATACCCACGATTATTCCATTGCATTTACTTACAGCCATACTGGGACTGGACTTGGTGAGATAAACAACTGTTGGGTAGAACTGGTGCTTGAGGTAATAAGCGTGAGCCACCACCGCAGCTGTAAGTGCCAGGCTGGCACCCGTCATCACTGCTGTCCTCATCTTGGCGCTCAAGGGCGGGGAGGGACCCTGTACAGAAGGAGAAGAGTAACACTTTATGTACTTTGCAGGTTACACAATACATATACCAAACACGTTCCATGTTGACAGACTCATTTATGGAAGTAATCTGGGTATGTGCACAAGGTGAACCACGTCACTGCCACCGGCTGGAATCCTGCACATTCGACCTGTCCAGTGCTAGGAATACGCTTTGCCGGGCCCTAGAGATGAATATGGAATGAAAGCCGTACTGTCAGGAGGCAGGAACGGGGCAGCTTACTGATAGACACCCCATCCAGCGTGTCCTGGATGCTGCATCCATGTGCAGACGTGTTCACATGTCCAAGAGCCATTATATTTGGGTATTAAGAATAAGCTCATGTGCTGAATGGCACTGGTCGTAAGCCATGCCGCCAGTAACAGTGGTGCAAACCATATGGTTTTTGGTCAGGTGTCACAATTTCATTCAGCACAGGAGAACACTAAATGGGCTGTGCACATAAAGGGCATCTGTCAGCAGCTCTGTACCTATGACACTGGCTGACCTGTTACATGTGCACTTGGCAGCTGAAGGCATCTGTGTTGCTCCCATGTTCATATGTGTCCGCATTGCTGAGAAAAATGTTTTAATCTATGCAAATGAGGCTCTAGGAGCAACGGGGGCGTTGCCGTTACACCTAGTTGCTCTGCTCTCTCTGCCACGCCCTCTGCACTTTTATTGAGAGGGCCAGACATGATCACGTTTACACTGCCTGGCCCTAAGGGCGTAGCGGTTGCAGAGTGCTGAGCCTCTAAGTGCAAAGCCCCCGTGACTATGAGCCAGAGAAGGACTCAAGCTACCCATGTATTACATTCATCTCAATGGCCACCATGTTACACTCCATTTCCTATGCTGCCAGGAGAAGCTGGGTGCAACGCAACCTGGAAAAATCAGCTTTTTGATGGGCATCTCCAGAGCCCTGAAATACACAGCGGTCGGCATCACAGCACACTGGGAAATAAACCCAACATTTATAAGTCATACAGCAAAAGACGCCACGACATCAAGACATAGAAGGGACAGCGGGGCGCCATATGGCATCTGCGTGGGCAGCCGGCAGTGTGCTACGATAGGGCTGGTTTCACCAATGCAGGAGGTCCTGGCACCTGCAGGATACATCTGGGACTCCACATCTAACCACGTCACGCTTGATTTGCTATATTTCGCTTCGTACAATCTCCTCATCAACTACATTCCACCAAGTACAGTTATTACAGAAATTATATATGAAATATACCAGAAAAAGAGCATTTTGGGCAGCATTATTTCACAGTACTATGAGTTATAATGCTGTGTGTCCATGCCCAACATACAACATAGGTATTTTGTCAGTACAATTCATTACAGTCTATGTCGGGCAGGGACACACAGCATTATAAATCGCTGTAACGCTGTCAGGTCCTGTCACTGGAGCAGAGTTCAGGCTGGAAAACAATGCTCGCACATAAAGCGCGTTTCCCAGAGTGAACACACGACCGTATCTTCTTTCCATGTCTGTTCCGCTTTTTTGCAACCCATATGTAGAATCATTCACTTTAATGGGTCTGCAAATAACGGAAATGACTGTGTGCATTCCGTTTCCATATGTCCGCAAGTCCGTTCCGGAAAAAATAAAAAATAAATAGAGCAGGTCCTATTCTTGTCCGTTTTGTGGACAAGGACAGGCATTGTTACAATGGATCCTCAAAACATAAATTATGATAAAACACAGACGTCGTACAGAAGTCATCCTTTTTTTGCGGATCCGTGTTTTGTGGACCACAAAATACATACGGTCATGTGCATGAGCCCTGAGAAGCCAGAATCTGTTCCTGTGGTAGATTATCTGACTGAGCTGCAGTAGGAATAATCCAGGACCTGTCACTATAATCTGCCTTCTGACAGCAGTATAAGGGCTCATTCAGACGGCCGTATGTTGTCTGCAAAAATACTGAATGCTATCCGTTTTTTTGCTGATCCGCAAACAACGGATAGCATTCAGTACTTTTGCAGACCTATAGACTTCAATGGGGCCATGTCCCAATTTTCACAGACAAGTATAGGACATGTTTCATTTGTTTTGCGGAACCGTGGAATAGAAAAGGACCCCCATAGAAGTGAATGGGTCAGCATCTAATCCGCAAAAAAAACGGATCTGCATTTTTACATATAGCATATGACCATCTGAATGAGCCCTAACAGACCCTTATTGTAGCAGTGTCTTGTCTATTATTTTCTTGCCATTTCCATCCAATAACATTTTACTAGATGCAGCACACGTCCTCGCGTTCATACGTGACAGGGTCTGGCCTCTTTCTCCATTTTACTGTGCGCAGAGACAAAGCTGACAGACGTGCACATCGCTCCTCTCCCGCTGCACCAGATAAACTGCGGTTTTATGAAAACGACTGCCTATTGATTGGTGACCCAAGACTATAACCAGGGTGACCGTTACTACTTTATGCAGCCCTCGGATAGCGCCTGGTGACAGCTTTTCCCTTTAAAGAGGACCTGTCACCAGTCCCAAAATGTCTGTTTTCTACATGAAACGAGAATTCTGGAACATCTGTTCTTGTAACTCTGTGTTGTGCCATTCCTCTATTATTCATGCCAGAAGTTTATGAATAAGAGCCCTTGCACACTACCGTATGCCCTCCGAGACATATGGTCCATATGTCCCGGAGCGGCATTGATCGTGCGCACGGGAGTGCATGATCAATGCCGCTCACGGGCCGTATATCTCAGTGGGCATACGGTCGTGTGCAAGGGCCCTAAAGGTCCATTGTTACCAGTTGAGGGCGTGTCCCTGAACAGTCTGACACTATCAGTGCTGACACACTCCAAACTGGTAACAATCACTAGTTACCTTTATTCTTAAACTTCAAGCAGGAGTAAAAGAGGAATGGCACAACAAAGAGTTATAAGAATAGATGCTCCAGAATCATTATTACATGGGGAATACAAGTAGTTAATAAAACAGACGTGTCAGGAGAGGCGTCAGGTCCACTTTAAAAGTGATATTACGTCATCAGAAACATAAAACGTAAACAATAACAAGAAAGCATTTGATGCAAATGTCGCAACAATGTCACAAAATGTTACCACAATTCATATAAAAGGAGGAAAAGCCACTATCCACAGCAAAATCAGTTCCATAGAGATAAAACCCATGAAGATAAATAAATCACACAAACTGCATCAGAATATTCAAAAAAGAAACCTATTGGCAGACAACGATCAATGCAGATGCAAAAAACGACCACTTATCAGCACTGCAACGTGTGCAGAAGTCAATCACATTTACCATTCAGCCTAATAATGGAGATTCACGGTACGTGGCCGTTTTCTGCATTAAAAAATATGTAATTAAAGGGCTTGTCCAGGATACGAAAAACATGGCTGCTTTCTTTCAAAAACAGCACCACCGCTGTCCACTGGTTGTGCGTGATCAGCTGCAATACCAGACACAACCAATGGATAGGTGTGGCGCTCTTTTAGTCAGAAAGCAGCCATGTTCTTCTTATCCTGGACAAGCCCTTTAAACGCTGCGTTAACACAGGAGCTGACGCCGGTTTTCTTGGCGTGCACCATGTCGAGGAGCGAGCTGCACATTACCCGGGGGCACCAGGCTTGGAAATCTCCCCCTACGTGGTCTGCTCGGCCAAGGGGCCGACATGTATTAGGACACTTCTAGCAAGTGCACAGACAGCAATCTCCTATATCACTTCCCCAATGTGGAGGCATTGGTGCTTGTGTCTGCACTGCTTACCACGATGCCAGTTATCACAGGTGAATAAGCAATATTCGTCATTACTCTGTGCCCTCCATTATCACTACAGTCAGCATTACTGACAATCAGTCCCCAGCATGGCTCACCTGCTGTGCTTCTATTACCACCCATGACATCATGCCCCCTCACTGCCCACCCCATGTGTGCCACAGCAGTGCAGTAAAGTGCACCTCCACGCCCCCCACACTAAGCAGACATAATGAGCATTACCCCGGCCACTGACAGATGATCTGCGCTCTTTCCAGCTGTTGCTGTTACTAACAGCCCAAAACAGGAAGAGGTTAAGTCAACAGACACCTCACTTCCGGTTGGAATGATCCATATGCACAACAGTGCGGGGTGAACACAGACACGGTTATAGTGACGTTTATACAGAACACCGTGTATAGGTCATATTAATACTATTATCATTCACATCAAATATGCGTCTTTACAAATGTGAAACGTTGTCATAGTCTAAGGAAATTCACATCTCTTTCTGCAATGGTTTCGCCCACAAGCAGGGCACTACCTTCAAGGAATGTACCAACTTACCGTTGGTACAAGGGGGGTGGGCCTTACCTGCAACATCAGGTGCGGCTGCTGGCAGAGAAGATATTACGCTGTAAATGGTGAAGCCGCCGTCAGTTCCATTAGAGAAGAAAATCACTTTGTTGGCTGTGCACAGCTGCCAGCTTTCCTAGGAAGCTTGACCGTGGCTGCTCATGATTGGCTGGCATGTCAATAATTGCACCAATAGAAAAAAAGATAGAGGTTGGAGAAGCTGACGCGGTCCAATAGACGAGGGCGGGTTTTCACTGGTTGCTAAGTAGAAAAAGGCAGTACCTCTTCGTGAGATTTTCCTACCTCCTAACTTCCGGTCGCACCGAAAATGACGTAGAAGGCGGTCAGGAGTTTTTACGATCTGCGCATGCGCAAAAGGACAGTTTAGGGGGAAAATCTCACGGCTGAGTTCAGCTGACACAGGGACACTGCGCATGCGCCGGAGAGCCTCACCAGCCTTAGGGTAGGGAAAGATTACGACCCAGTGCGCAAGCGCGGCTAACCACAGAACATCCCTAAACTTTGCGCATGCGCATATCGTCAAAACTCCGGCCCGCCTCCTCACGTCATTTTTGGTGCGACTGGAAGTTAGGAGGTAGGGACATTTCACGAAGATGGCGGCGGCACTGTGCAGGGGGATCTCTCGGCTGGCAGTACCCAGATATCAAGGTCACCCTGCGCTTTTCAGGGGGTATAGCGCTGGGCCGTCATATCAGTACATTCTGGTGGAGCACAGAGGGCAGAGTCAGAGTATTGGCTTCATACAACTAAACCGACCGAAAGCCCTGAATGCCTTATGTGACGGGCTGATGACGGAGATCCGCCAGGCGCTTGATTCTTTTGAAGAGGATCCTCAGATTGGGGCAGTGGTCATCACAGGCAGCGAGAAAGCCTTTGCTGCTGGCGCAGATATAAAAGAGATGCAGAACCGGACCTTCCAGGAGTGCTACGGGGGCAGCTTCCTGTCCCAGTGGAACCGTGTCTCTACCATGAAGAAGCCGGTCATTGCCGCTGTTAATGGCTATGCCCTTGGCGGAGGATGCGAGCTTGCTATGATGTGTGACATTATCTACGCGGGAGAGAAGGCGCAGTTTGGACAACCAGAGATCCTGCTTGGAACCATTCCGGGAGCCGGTGGTACCCAAAGACTCACAAGGGCTGTCGGGAAATCCTTGGCCATGGAAATGATCCTTACTGGTGACCGCATCAACGCCCAAGAAGCCAAGGAAGCGGGGCTTGTCAGCAAAGTCTACCCAGTGGACAGAGTTGTGGATGAAGCCATCCTATGTGGCGAGAAAATAGCCCAAAACTCCAAGCTCATTGTGTCTATGGCAAAAGAAGCTGTAAATGGAGCATTTGAATTATCCTTGGCGGAGGGCAACAGACTTGAAAAGCGACTTTTCCACTCTACATTTGCTACTGATGACCGTAAAGAAGGAATGGGCGCTTTTGTAGAAAAGAGGAAGGCAAACTTTAAAGACCAATAGAATCTGACCGCTGGACCGCGCGCAAATGTAGTTATTATAATCCTCTAGATGCACGAATGCTCCGTAGCGATAATCTGCAGTGTGAAGGTGCCGCTGATTGCCCAATGAATGAGCAAAATGCTTGTTCCCCGGGTAATAGCCTGGTTCATGTGGACACCTAAGCCATTGTTTGCTGCAGCAGATCGCGCTTTCTAAACGGCAAACCATTATTCTGTACATGTGAATGCACCTTAAAGCGGCTTTTAGACGGCCATTGTATTTCCTCAAAGCCAAATCGAGCCGTCATAAATAATAAAAGGTGTTTTCTTTAATTTACCGTAATTGTATTAATTCCTGAGAACCCCTTTTTAATTCTTCCAGAAACGTGTTCCAGTGAATCAACTATTAAAATTATTTCTAGATCAAATTTATTGACTGTCACATGCCCTGATGGTAATTAAGTAGAAATCTAGGTGACAATAAAATGGGAGTTGGGTATGTTATGGGTAATTATGTCATTTTGAACAAGTATATTTTTTCTCAAAACTCTAGACTATTATGTATTGTTCTTGAAGCCCAGGAATCTCCCTACATGGAGTTTTGCATATTGATGACTTATCCACAAGATAGGTGATCAATATCAGATTGGGGTCCAGCACCCTTCCTGTTTGAAGAGATAGCGGCACTCATGCGACCACTACTTCCTGTTCAAAATTACCTTTTGCATCATCTCTTCTAGAGGAGGAGCCGTGTAAAACGTCTTGTCCCATTCACCTGTTTAATGTATGAATTAAGGCTACTTTCGCACTTGCGGCAGTGTGATCCGGCGGGCAGTTCCGTCGTCGGAACTGCCCGCCGGATCCGCTGATCTGCATGTTACTGAAAGCATTTGTGAGACGCATCCGGATGCGGATCCGTCTCACAAATGCATTGCAAGAACAGATCCGTCCCAGACGAATCCGTCTTGTATCTTTTTTCACATTTTTACCGGCATTCCAGTATTTTGAATGCCGGATCCGGCACTAATACATTCCTATGGGGAAAAACGCCAAGTCTTTTTTCACCAGAGATAAAACCGTAGCATGCTACGGTTTTATCTTTTGCCTGATCAGTCAAAATGACTGAACTAAAGACATCCTGATGCATCCTGACCGGATTTCTCTCCATTCAGAATGCATGGGGATAATACTGATCAGTTTTTTTCCGGTATTGAGCCCCTGTGACAGAACTCTATGCCGGAAAAGAAAAACACTAGTGTGAAAGTACCCTAACTTGTTTGATGAGTAGCTGGTTTCATTCCTTTTTTTTTTTTTTCAGTGTAATTATTTGAGAGTACAGCATTGGAACAATAAATATATCAGCATGTTCATGTTTTACATAATACAATATATTGCATTTTTGTTTTCCTGCTACACACTAATAATTTTTTTTTTTCATATTTGGAGATCAGACTTTACACTGGATCTAATATTAATACACCAACAACCCTAAACTCCCTCCCACCCCTCTATAATTAAACGGTGAGACAACCATCCCTGTAAATTGAGTCCTTACATTCCTGCTATATGTAGAACCCATCCAATATCTCTACTGTTGCTTCAAGGCCCTCTTTTACAGACTCTTAAAACACCCCCTTTCACCCTTACTTCACCAGGCAAAGGTTACTGCAGCCTCCCAATCCCAGAGGTTTGGTCCCTAAGACAGTCTTCCGCAAGCGCCCGTGATGCCAAGCTTGGGTCAGTTAACCAGCCCATCCAAATAGACCCAAACTTATGTGGACATTTCCTTTTCATGTCTAGTCCTCTTTCATACCGCAAGATGTTATTCAATCTATTAATATATTCCCGGCTTGTGGGCGGGTTATGTTCTATCCAGTGCTTGGCTATCGGGATACGAGCTTGGAATAACATTCTCTGTATATAGACACAGCACCGCCCCCTTGCTTCCATGTCTAATTGTCCTGGGCACACACGAAATGTCTATCTGCGTCACTCTTTTAATGAGTCGTGTAATCTCTTTTCAGAATATTCCTAGTTCAGAGCATTCCCAGAACATATGCAACAAGGGCAACATGAGTCTGAACGAACAGATATCTTGTACAGAAGGGCAGGGATCTTATACACCCTGTGTATCAGATACAGCGGAGACATGCGCTGCGCCTCATTAAAGGGGTTGTCCAAGTTATATTTATTGATGACCTATCCTCAGGATAGGTCATCAATATCAGATCGGCGGGGGTCCAACACCCCCCTCCGATCATCATTATTTTCTGGGTCAGTACAATTACAGTGATACTGTATATGTGTGTGTGTGTGTATATATATATATATATATATTAAATCTTACTACTTTTGTACAATAAAAACCCTTTAAAAAATGGGCCTAATTTATCAGGAAAACTTAGTTGACCATAACAACCAATCAGAGCTCACCTTTTTTTTTTTTTTTCACTGTAAGAAATGAAAGGTGAGCTCTGGTTGCTATGGTCAACAAGACTGTTTTGATAAATGTCCCATCATCGCTGCATCTCTGTAACTTTTTATTTTAAACAGAACTGTGTGAGGCCTTGTACTTTTCATTGGTATTATTTTGGGTACATAACACTTTGTGATCACTTTTTATTATTATTTTCTTAGCAAATAAGTAACAAACAGCAATTTAAACCCCTTAATAAATAATCACGTACACGTACTTCATTATCTTTCAGGGGTTGTAAGGAGCGGGCTGCTGCTTTGAGTCTGCTCCTTACGTGGTGAGTGCCAGCTATATAATACAGTGGGCACCTTGCCGCAATGACCCCAAACCCAGTCAATTAACCCCTCAGATGCCATAGTCAATAGCTATTAACTGTGGCGTGTTAATGGTTAAACAGCCCGGATCGGCGCCTCAGCTGTTAGAGCAGGAGCTTGGCTCTCATGTAAGAACCGAGCCCCTGCTGTCTGCTTTACAGGACACCCAAGCAACGCTTAGATTAGGTTGCCATAAAAGGGCAATCTAAAGCCCCTTAGTGACCGCCGTAAAAAGGCATATGGGTGGTCACTAAGGGATAAAAAGAGATTTCCAGGATTTTTTAACTGATGACTAGGAATGAGCAAACCCCAACCTCACCGGGTTCAGGTAGTGAAGGAATTCTGTTATGGATTCAGTTCTAACAGAATATAACGGAATTTGATGATGGAATGCAAAACAGAAGCCTTTAAGAAGCATTCCGTTTTGATCCATTATAATAGAAGTCTATGGCCAAGCATAACGGATCCGTCTGGTTTCCGTTATGCAGGACTTTTATTATATTATGTTAAATTCTGTTAGAACTAAATCCATGAAGGAATTCCTTCACTACCTGAACCTGAGGTGAGGTTTTGGTTCGCTCATCCCTACTGATGACCAATCCTCTGGATAGTTCATCAGTATCTCCCTGTTCACCAAGCACAGCGCCGTACATTATATAGTGGCTGAGGTTGGTATTACAGCTCAGCTTCGTCCACTTCTATGGTGCTGAGCTGCTCCTAGGACACATGAACGTGTAGTCAATGGCCTAGAAGAAGAAAAAAATCCCTTTATTGTCCCTCAGTGGGGAAATGTTGGCATAACAGCAGCAATCACATTCACAACAGGATCAAAAATAAGAGTAATTAGAAATTAAAGAGTAAAAATACAAGAAAAACATGACACAGACTTTACTTTAAAAAATTCTCTACTGGGTTTCTGGGAACAGTGGTTATAAATCCTAACCGCTGCTGGGAGGAAGGACCTCCGATAACTTGTCACTGAATGAGCTCTCCAGCTCCACAACAGCTTCGTGCATGGGGTGGGAGACATTGTCTAACATTGATGTTAATTTTGCTAGAGCTCTTCTGTCACCCACCTCCTGCACTGGATCAAGGGGACAACCTAGGACAGCCACAGGTAAGCTGCTCCCCCAACAAACCACACCATAAAATATGGCTGATGCCACCACTGAGTCAAAGATGGTGTTTAGGAGCATTCCCTGCACTCCAAAGGACCTCAGTCTCCTCAACAGATAGAGTCTGCTCTGACCCTTTTTGAAAAGAGCATCAGTGTTATGGCTCCAGTCCAGTTTGTTGTTCAGGCGAACACCCAGGTACTTATAAGAGTACACCACCTTAACCCCTTAAGGACGCAGGGCATATCGGTACGCCCTATTTCCCGAGTCCTTAAGGACTCAGGGCGTACCGGTACGTCCTAACTTGAAATCAGTATTTCGGCTGAAATCATTCAGCTGGCATCCCGTAACAATGAGGGGGGGGTCATTTGACTCCCCCCCCCTGCATCGACGATCGCAGAAAACCGCAGGTCAATTCAGACCTGCGGTTTTCTGCGTTTCCGGTCCATTCGGGTGTCCTGTGACCCGATGAACCGGAAAAAGACTGCGATCGGTGGCGTAATTATACACCACCAATCGCAGTCCGAGGATTTGGAGAGGCGGTGCTGGCCCTGGTGCTGAACACTGCTGTCCAGGGTGCTGATTGGTGCAGGGGAGAGAGGCGCAAGATTCAAACTTCCTGCGCTCCTCTCTCCCCTCCTCTTCCTGTTCTGCACGAGCACCCGGCAGCATCATCCAGCGCCAGCTCCTGAGTCCCCTCTAATCGCCATCCATCACCCTCCTGCACCCATCGCCACCCAGGTAGGTTAGGGTCAGTGAGGGAGAGGCACCGTTAGGCAGGGAAAAGTTAGTTAGGAAAAAAAAAAAGCACTTTTATTCAAAACTTTCTTTGATCCATCTATCAGACCCCCCCCCTGCCACTTGACCCCCAGCCCCCCACAGGGACATTCCTCCAATTCTATGAGGCAGTCCTCAAGGACCTGATCTTTTCGGACCGGGAAAGAGCAGGCCGGAGTACCTTGGGAATTGGAGGCGCCCGGATCGTCCCTGGCCAACACTTTCCAGGTGTGGTCCCCCATACTAGAAAGAAGGGACGAACCTAAAAAAAGTGCAGAGTGTGTCACAGGAGGGGGATACGGAAGGACACCACCACTCAGTGCAACACGTGCCCCGATCATCCGGGCCTCTGCATTATCGATTGCTTCAGGGAGTATCACACTTCCATGGAGTACTACATTTTTATAATCCCCAACAGTCCACTAGAGAACATAAAAAACTATGGCTCTCAGACTTTGGAGACACAAAAACAATTTTTTTTTACCCAAAAAATATTAGTTTTAGTGCAGGCATCCTCAAACTGCGGCCCTCCAGATGTTGTAAAACTATAACTCCCAGCATGCCCAGACAACCTACAGCCATCAGCAGGGCATGGTGGGAATTGTAGTTTTACAACATCTGGAGGGCCGCAGTTTTAGGATGCCTGCTTAGTGTCTCCAAAGTCTGAGAACCATACATACTGGGCATCGTCGCGTGCGTAAAAGTCGTCGCTATAAAAATAACTTTTGACCAAACGCCTCGGATGAACGGTGTTAAAAATATAAAATAAAAACGGTGCCAAAACACCAATTTTTGGGCAAAATTTCCATTTGAATCCTTTTTGCCGGTAATAAAGCAAGGGTTAACAGCCAAACAAAACTAAATAGTTATTGCCCCGATTCTGTAGTTTGCAGAAACACCCCATATGTGGTCGTAAATGGCTATATAGCCGCACGGCAGGGCATAGAACGAAGGGAACTCCATACGGTTTCTGGAAGGCAGATTTTGATGGACAGTTTTATTTTTGACACCATGTCCCATTAGAAGCCCCCCCTGATGTAGCCTAGACTAGGAACTCCA
This sequence comes from Bufo gargarizans, assembly GCF_014858855.1. NCBI lineage: Eukaryota > Metazoa > Chordata > Amphibia > Anura > Bufonidae > Bufo > Bufo gargarizans. The sequence goes on from NC_058089.1 coordinate 39,615,537, forward strand.
AAAAAGTGACCCCATCTAAGAAACTACACCCCTCAAGGTATTCAAAAGTTACTTTACAAACTATGTTAACCCTTTAGGTGTTCCACAAAACTAAATAGTGAATGTAGAAACAATTTTAGAATTAAATTTTTTTGTTACATTGCCTCAAAAAAGACTAATATAGAGCAACCAAAAATCATATTTACCCCTAAAATAGTCCCAAAACAACAACCACCTTATCCCGTAGTTTCCTAGATGGGGTCACTTTTATGGAGTTTCTACTCTAGGGGTGCATCAGGGGGCTTGAAAGGGTACATGGTGTAAATAAACCTGTCCAGCAAAATCTGCCTTCCAAAAACCATATGACGTTCCCCTTCTTCTATGTCCTGCCGTTTAGCCAAATAGTAGTTTAGGACCACATATGGGGTGTTTCTGCAAACTACATAATCAGGGCAACCCATTTTGAGTTTTGTTTGGCTGTTAACCCATTTTTTCCAGTAATAAAGTAAGGGTTAAAATGGAAAATTTTCCCAAAAATAGAAATTTCAAAATTGTTTCTCCATCTGCCATAAACTCTTGTGGAACACCTAAAGGGTTAACAAAGTTTGTAAACCCAGTTTTGAATACCTTGAGGGGTGTACTTTCTTAGATGGAGTCACTTTTTTAAATTTCTATTCTAGGGGTGCAACAGGGGGCTTCAAATGGAACATGGTATAAACAAAACCAGTCCTGCAAAATCTGCCTTCCAAAACCCATATGGTGTTCCCCTCCTTCTATGTGCTCCCGTTCGGCCAAACAGTAGTTTACGACCACATATGGGGTGTTTCTGCAAACTACAGAATCGGGGCAACCCATTTTGAGTTTTGTTTGGCAGTTAACCCTTGTTTTACTCCTGAAAAAAATTGATTATATTGGAAAATTTTCCAAAAAATAGAAATTTCTAAATTGTTTCTCAATCTGCCATTAACTCTTGTGGAAGACCTAAAGGGTTAATAAAGTTTGAAAAAACAGTTTTGAATACCTTGAGGGGTGTAGTTTCTAGAATGGGGTCATTTTTGGGAGGTTTCTATTATCTAAGCCTCACAATATGACTTCAAACCTGAACTGGTCCATAAAAAGTGGGATTTTGAAGATTTCTGAAAAATTTCAAAATTTGCTTCTAAACTTCTAAGCTTTGTAACATCCCCAAAAAATAAAATATCATTCCCAAAATGCTACAAACATGAAGTAGACATATGGGGAATGTAAAGTCATCACAATTTTTGGGGGTATTACTATGTATTACAGAGGTAGAGAAACTGAAACTTTGAAATTTGCTAATTTTTCAAAATTTTTGGTAAAAATTTTATTTTTTCTATGCAAAAAAATTAACTTTTTTGACCCAATTTTAGCAGTGTTATGAAGTACAATATGTGACGAAAAAACAATCTCAGAACGGCCTGGGTAAGTCAAAGCGTTTTAAAGTTATGAGCACTTAAAGTGACACTGGTCAGATTTGCAAAAAATGGCCAAGTCCTTAAGGTGAAATAGGGCTGAGTCCTTAAGGGGTTAATATCCGTTTACCGGAACCAAAGCATTGATCTGGAGCTGGTTCCGCTGACACCAGTCCACAAAATCCTGTGTCCCCTGTCTGTACTCTGAGTCGTCCTCACCTGTGATAAGGCCGACTATGGCAGAGTCATCAGAGAACTTCTGTAGGTGGCAGCCTGGGGAGCTGATGGAGAAGTCTGCAGTGTAGAGGGTGAAGAGGAACGGTGCCAGCACAGTTCCCTGTGGTGCCCCTGTACTGCATATCAGCTTGTCAGAGACACAACCCTGAGATTTAACAAACTGTGGGCGTTCTGTGAGGTAGTCAAGTATCCAATGTGACATGTGGTGGTCAACTCCTGCCATCCAGCTTGTCCTTCAGAAGTCCAGGTTGGATGGTGTTAAAAGCACTGGAGAAATAAAAAAAACATGATCCTCACAGTGCTTCCAGGCCTCGCCAGGAGGAGTTAGAGCTCGGTGTAGGAGGTAGATGATGGCATCATCCACCCCGATGCCAGGCTGGTAGGCAAACTGCAGTGGATCCAATGAAGACCTCAGCAGGGGGTGAAGATGGTTGAGAACCAGCCTCTCGAGGGTCTTCATCAAGTGTGAGGTTAGTGCTACCTGTAGCTGCTGAGGTCTGCTGCTGAGACAAAGCAGAGAGAAGGCCTCGGTTCTAACTGGAGCTCCGCTCCCTTCTTAAATAGCTCATCGGTGGGGGACCAGGGTGCCATGAATTTGCCATTGTACATGCCGCTGATCCGCATGCAGATTTTAACAACTACAGTCCAAACTCATCTCATAAAACGTCCGCCAGTAACCTGTCTTAGAATGTGAGAAGGACTGGTTACCTTGCAGAGATACCTAGGGTGGTGAGGGGGGCGTAGTCTCACTACATACTACACTCTGGCACTTGCATATGCTACTTATTGGTGAGTTTTCCTATCAGGCTGCTCAGCCATGATGGCATATCATAGGCAGGATCACATCATTACCATCTATTGTAGAGCAGTGTAGTATGTAATGAGGCCACGTCCAAGCACCCCCTCTAGGCAGCCCTTGAAGTTAAGGCAACCAGTCCTGCTCACATTCTAGGACAGGTTGCTGGTGGCCATTTTAAATAATTCCTGAATAACCCCTCTACGGACCCCACCAAAACCACATATAGATCCGCACTATTTATTACAATTTTTGCTGTTTATCTAAACAACCCCTTTAAAGTCTATGAGGAAAACCAATATACACTACTCAAAAAAAGTTAGGGATATTTGGCTTGAGGGTGAAATTACAGGATAAACCTAACATGCACCCTAACCTTTACAGGTGAACTTAACGTGACCTTCTCTCAGTGCTTCAGTACTTTTTGCACAACTTGCTGTTCTCTAACAAGGCGCTTAACGGTAAAATTCACAACAGGTATTTGATCCCTGAATCGCCCAATAAATTTCCTGGTTCAATTAGAATTGGTATTTAAACAGTCCTCCTCATCATGCTGTTCAGATTTTGACATCATGAGACCAAATTGATCAACAGTACCTCGCCATTGCAAGGCTTCAAGCACGGTGTTCTCAGACGGAAGTGGCCACTGAGCTTTGAGAGTCACAGAGTGGCATCAGCAGGTTGTAACAGAGATACAGAAAGATGACCTGCAAGGGTACCTGACTACAGGCATCATCTTGCATAGGTCAGGGAGCATCTACGCTGCTGGACGAGGGACCAGTGGGCCTTAGTACTGTTCACTGATGAAACTCGATTCATGCTGAGCAGAAATTATGGCATCCAAGAACGTCAAGGAGAGCTCTGTGCATCAGCCACTGTTGTCACCAGAAGAGCCTTTGGTGGTGGTGGTGTTACAGTGTGGGCAGGTGGGTCTAGTCAATACAGAACCTCCCTACACTTTGTGAATAGTACAGTGACAAGCCCATACTACTTGAATCATTAACCGCCTCCGGACCGCCTAACGCAGGATCGCGGTCCGGAGGCGGCTGTCTGAGGCAGAGTCACGCATATACGCGTCATCTCGCGTCACCAACTTTTTGTCGGTTGGTCTCAGCAGAAGAGCACAGTTCAAAGTGAGTACACCAAACACTACACTTAGCCCCCATATCACCCCCATCACTCCAATTAACCCCTTGATCGCCCATGTCAATCACCTAGTGAAAGGGAAAAAAGTGATCAGTGTAAACTGTGACTTTTTTTTTTCACTAGTATTTACGGTTAGGTTTAGGTATAGTTTAGGCCCCTTGGTTAGGTAGTTAGCGATCGCTTAGCGCCCAGCCCACCGCACCGCAGTCACTGATTCGCTGATTAGCGTATCGCTAATCAGCATTTGTACTTTTATAGTATCTGTAAGTGATCAAAACTGATCACAGTCAGATCTATAATAGTATTAGTGTCACGTTAGTTCTCCCTCCACCCAAAACGCAGTGATTGCCCGATCAGGCCTGATCGGTCGCCCACACGTGCGTTCACCCACGCCCGCCCCGCTGCAGTGACAAAAAATATTATAATTTTTTGATCACTGCACAATCACTTTACAAGCGCTGCAGCGATAAAAAAAATCAGTTTTGATATTTTTTATCAATCGAAGCGGCCTCCGGTACTTCGCTAGCCTCCCATTTGTAAGACAGGCTTGCTTTTTTTCTTGGGTAGTCTCAGGGAATACCCCCTAAATTTAGTAGTCCAAATGTCAAACAAGGGGTATTCTTCTGAAGAGGCCTACAGGCTTCTGACCCAGTCGGATGAGGAATAGGAACCCTCATCTGACGAATCCAGCGGGTCAGAATATGAACCTGTAGAAAGCAGTGGCAGTCTGACCCAAAGTTCGGACGAGGAGGTTGAGGTCCCTGATACCAACAGGCGTACCCGGCCCCGTGTTGCTACACCACAGGTTGTGCAGGATCCGCTTCAAGGGTAGCAGAGTGGGGCTGGCGCTGTCGTATTAAGTGGTGAGGCATACACCAGCGGTATGCCACTCAATTTATAGCCGCCAACCCGGGAAGCTATTATGCCCAGCCTTTCCGGTGGAAACCCGTCCAAGTTTCCGAATTAAAGAATTTTCTGGGCCTTCCCCTCAACATGGGTCTAACCAAAAAGCATGAATTGCGGTCATATTGGTCCACGAACCCAATGTTCTCTGCTGCCATGTCCAGGGCATGATTTGAGGCCATCTTGCGTTTCCTGCACTTTAGCGATAACACCACCTCCCGCTTCAGAGGCCACCCAGCTTTTGACCGGCTCCACAAAATTCGGCCCCTCATAGACCACTTCAACAACAAATTGCAGATTTGTATACCCCTGAGCAAAACATCTGCGTAGACGAGTCCCTTATACATTTTACCGGGCGCCTTGGCTTCAAACAATACATCCCAAGCAAGCGCGCCCGGTATGGGGTCAAATTGTATAAGCTCTGTGAAAGGGCCACAGGCTATACCCACAAATTTCGGATCTATGAGGGTAAAGACCAGACCCTGGAGCCGGTCGGTTGCCCTGACTACCTGGGGAGCAGTGGGAAGACTGGTTTGGGACTTGGTGTCACCCTTATTTGGCAAGGGGTACCATCTTTATGTGGACAATTTCTACACAAGTGTGCCCCTCTTCAGGCATTTGTTCCTAGAACAGATTGGCTGCTGTGGCACCGCGCGACCTAGTCGCCGGGGCTTCCCCCAACGGCTCGTTACCACCCGTCTTGCAAGGGGGGAGAGGGCTGCCTTGTGTAATGAAGAACTGCTCGCGATGAAATGGAGAGACAAGCGTGACGTTTACATGCTCTCCTCCATTCACGCAGACACGACAATACAAATTGAACGAGCAACCAGTGTCATTGAAAAGCCCCTCTGTGTCCACGACTATAATTCGCTCATGGGAGGGGTGGACTTCAATGACCAGATGTTGGCTCCTTATTTAGTTTCCCGACGCACCAGACGCTGGTATAAGAAGGTGTCTGTATATTTAATTCAATTGGCTCTGTATAATAGTTTTGTTCTCTACAGTAAGGCTGGGAGAACAGGATCCTTCCTCAAATTTCAGGAAGAGATCATCGAGAACCTCCTGTATCCAGCTCTGACTTTCTGAGCACCTGTCATGTTTCCTGAGGTTCTACAATACCCAGACAGTACAAACACCCCACAACTGACCCCATTTTGGAAAGAAGACACCCCAAGGTATTTCATAATGGGCATTCATGGAAGTTTTTTATTTTTTGTCACAAGTTAGTGGAATATGAGACTTTGTAAGAAAAAAAAAAAGAAAAAATTCATCATTGTAACTTGTGACAAAAAATAAAAAGTTCTATGAACTCACTATGCCCATCAGCGAATACCTTAGGGTGTCTACTTTCCGAAATGGGGTCATTTGTGGGGTTTTTCTACTGTCTGGGTATTGTAGAACCTCAGGAAACATGACAGATGCTCAGAAAGTCAGAGCTGCTTCAAAAAGCGGAAATTCACATTTTTGTACCATAGTTTGTAAACGCTATAACTTTTACCCAAACCTTTTTTTTTTTACCCAAACCTTTTTTTTTTATATCAAAGACATGTAGAACAATAAATTTAGAGAAAAAGTTATATATAGATGTCGTTTAAAAAAAAAAAAAATTACAACTGAAAGTAAAAAAATTCGTTAAATTTCGATTAATAACAAAAAAAGTAAAAATGTCAGCAGCAATGAAATACCACCAAATGAAAGCTCTATTAGTGAGAAGAAAAGGAGGTAAAATTCATTTGGGTGGTAAGTTGCATGACCGAGCAATAAACGGTGAAACTAGTGTAGTGCAGAAGTGTAAAAAGTGGTCTGGTCATTAAGGGGGTTTAAGCTAGGGGGGCTGAGGTGGTTAATCCAGTCAATGTTCCTCTGCATTCACAGCACAGGCCTAATTTCATCTTCATGGACAACAATGCACCAGCTCATCAATGTTGCATGATTAGGGAATGGCTGCTGGAGACTGGGGTACCTCAAATGGAGTGGCCTGCACTTTCTCTAGACCTGAATCCCATTGAAAAGCTATGGCATCAGCTGAGTCACCGTGTAGAGGCTCATACCTCTGTACCTCAGAACCTCAATGACCTGACGGACTCAGCAAACAATAAGTCGACTTGTGAAGCACATGAGATGTCGTTGTCAAGCTGCAATTGATGCTCAAGGCCACATGACATGTAAGGCCTCTTTCACACTACAGTATGTTGCATTCAGTGTTTTGCGTTCCGTTTTTCACGGATCCGTTGTTCCGTTTTTTGCTTCCGTTGTGGTTCCGTTTCCGTTCCGTTGTTCCGTTCCGTTTTTCCGTATGGCAAATACAGTATACAGTAATTTCATATTAAAAATTGGGCTGGGCATAACATTTTCAATTGATGGTTCCGCAAAAAACGGAACGGATACGGAAGACATACGGATGCATTTCCGTATGTGTTCCGTTTTTTTTGCGGCCCCATTGACTTGAATGGAGCCACGGACTGTGATTCTCGGCCAAATATAGGACATGTTCTATCTTTTCAACGGAACGGAAAAACGGAAATACGGAAACGGAATGCATACGGAACACATTCCGTTTTTTTGCGGAACCATTGAAATGAATGGTTCCGTATACGGACCGTATACGGAACGCAAAAAACGGACCGTATACGGAACGCAAAATACTGTAGTGTGAAAGAGGCCTAATTGAGATGTTGACATTTTTGTGGGGCTGTACGAACCACTTTTGTTGGTTTTTGTTTCAATCAATTGTTTGAGATGAGGAAATCACCATTGCTGCTTCTACTACTTTAATGATATAATATCACTGTAGTGGGAACTTTTTACGTTTTGTTCATAAATTTCACCCAAAAGCCAAGTATTCCGAACTTTTTGTGAGTAGTGTATATAAGGTCACACAATTGACTTGCTGCCAGGGGCGGATTGGCCATAGATCTTACAGGGAAATTTCCCGGTGGGCCGATGCCCAGGAGGCTGCCTGGGCCCTCCTCACAGTCGGCCAGTGGAAGTTTTTGGGGATGTATTTTGTGCTGCTGGCAGTATTTTGTGATGGACACTAGTATTTGGCTCTGTTGGAGTGGTATAATGTGCCACAATAAGGTATTGCAATTTGGACCCGACTACAAAATGGGGCCACTGTTAGTATTTTTTCCAGGGCCACTTTAAGTTCCCAGTCCGCCCCTGCTTGCTGCAAATTTTAAAATCCTCACAGCAGGTCAATTTATGCAAAGTGTACATAAGATCTGGCAAGTTGCATTCACTTTCCTGGCAATGTATTATGATGCGGTTTTTCCACATGTAAAAACCGTGCGTAATCCGCAATGTGTGAAGGTACCCTAAGATTACCTACACACGGTGCAGCTTTGTATTCATAAAAACCACTAGAAATCTGCATAGGTCATCAGCATCTGATAGATGGGACCAACACCAAGACCCCCACCAATCAGCTGTTTGCACCTGTCGTACCTTTCCCTAGGCCAAGTGACGTCACATTCATCGGTCACATGGCCTAGGAACAGCTCAGCTCCACTGAGCTGCGATACCAAGCACAGCCGCTATACCAAGTATGGTGCTGCACTTGGAGAGCTGCAGGGGGCTGACTGCGCTTACCAGAGCTCCGGTGAGCGAGGTGGCTCTCTAACACAGCTGATTGACAGGTGTGCTGGGGCTTGGGCACCAGCCGATGAGATAATGATGACCTAGCCTAGATAAACCCTTTAAGTGCACCAAGGGCGGGTCCTAGCCACTTGGGGCACTTGACTCCTCAACTTTGCTTCTCTGGACACTCCACCTCAATGTCTTGATGTCTTGCCCTGTCAATCAAGTTGGGGGGGGGGGGGGGGTGTTAAGGGACAAAGAGCAGAAGAGCTATGGTGCACCTAGTTGCTAGGACTCACCCACAGTGCACTTAAGCCAGGCATCCTCAAACTGCGGCCCTCCAGCTGTTGTAAAACTACAACTCCCACAATGCCCTGCTGTAGGCTGATACTTGTAGGCTGTCCAGGCACGCTGGGAGTTGTAGTTTTGCAACAGCTCGAGGGCCGCAGTTTGAGGATGCCTGACTTAAGCCCTAATTTGCATATATAAAAACGTATTTCTTAAGGCTTGAAGCAAATGACCGTATTTTGGATCTGTGTCCAATCAGCATTTTTTTGTGAATCGCACATGGACCAATTCTTTTCTATGGCTCCGCAAAAAAAGGATGTTATCCATATATTGTGTCTGCATCCCTGTGTCCAGCCAGCAAATTATAGAACTTGTCCTATTCTTGTCCTTTTTGTGGATAAGAATAGTCATATCTATTAAACGGGACTGACAAAAATACAGATTGCACATGGATGGTATCCGTATTTTATGGACCGTAATACAAATACGGTCGTGTGCATATAGCCTAAATGGAGCAACAAATCGGGGTAAAAAAAGTACGCTATTAATGATCAGGGTCAGCCCTACCAGGCATTACGGCCGGTTTAGGCCTCATGCACACCACCGTATTTTGCGGTCCATGTGCCTTCTGAATTTTTTTGCAGATCCATTGACTTCAAAGTATACATGTGATTTGTCCAATCTCACCTTCTTGCGGATACTGTATTATGCTGCAGTTTTTCCGCATGAGAATCCACTGCAGAATGCAAACGTTATTTCTGCGTGGATTCCTGTGCGGTAAAACACAGGGTAATACGGTACCAGTAATGCAGATCTATTCTGCATGGAAATTGACCTGCCGTGCGGATTTCCAAGTTTGCAGCATGTCAATTATGTTTCCGGTTTTAGCTGCGGATTTCATCCTTTTCAAATGAGCACCAAAACCGCATCAAATCCTCACCAAAAAACGCTGTTAGAAAATGCAGTTTTTGGTGTGTTTGGTGCTGAAACACACAGAAATCAGCACGGATTTGATTGCCCATAGACTTCAAATGTCCAGTGACAGCAGGGCTCCCCATAGATTATTTTATCATGTCTGCCTTCTCTATCACTGAATACATAGCGCTCAATGGGGGTCATTTACAAAGAGCGGCGTGTCATGCCAGTCTTTGATTCCCCCTGCATTGCTGGAGGATGCACATAATATGTGATGAGGCGTGCGCTTTTTCTTGAATTAAGCTCATCGATGGCAGCCCATGGGGTCATTTATTAAGACGCTGGTCTTAACTCCTCTGCGCTGGTGGCGGAAGCACTAAAGTTTTGTAGAGGCGCAGGCCCTGCGACAAAATCCGCTACAATAATACGCCACTAAATGACCCTCCATGTGGCTGGAGTAATAAATCGACTCCACACCCTGAGAAGAATAGATTTTCAGCATCTTTTATTCCTCAGGCTACTTTCACACCAGCGTTTTTACTGGATCCGGCAGGGTTCAGCAAAAACGCTTCAGTTACTGATAATACAACCGTCTGCATCCATTATGAACGGATCCGGTTGTATTATCTTTAACATAGCCAAGACGGATCCGGGCATTACCCCCATCGAAAGTCAATAAAGGACGGATCCGTTTTCTATTGTGTCAGAGAAAACGGATCCATCCCCATTGACTTACATTGGGGGTAATACCGGATCCGTCTTGCTCCGCATCCCAGGAAGGAAAGCAAACTATAACATGTTGCGGTTTGCTCTCCGGTCTGGGAACGCAACTAAACGGAACGCAATGCATTTTGGAGCCTTCCGTTCAGTTCAGTCCACATTAACAAGGAATAGGGACAAACGGAAGAGTTTTTTTCCAGTATTGAGCCCCTACGACGGATCTCAATAACGGAAAACTAAAATGCTAGTGTGAAAGTAGCCTAAAACTGTCAGAAATGTAAGTGAATATGCGAGAGCAGATGGAGCCACTCCCCAACACGCCCCAATTGCGAGAATGGCGTAAAAACACAGCGGGGCACATTCACTATGGTGTCTGCGCCTGTTTCCATGAGTAAAAAGCCTGTTTCTGACTGACTTATTTTTTAAGTCTCATTTACCAACTAATTTTCCGCCAGTTTTGGAGGCATTTACGCCTGTTACGCTTACATTGAGTTTTAATACTAATTAAAAAGTTTTCAAACTTCTTTACCTATTTTCCAACCGATTTATGTAGGTGCACCTAATTTTGCACCTGATTTAGTTGAAAAAAAAAAACAGTGTAAGGCTACATGCACACGACCGTATGTGTTTTGCAGTCCGCAAATTGCGGATCCGCAAAAATATCTGATGACGTTCCGTATGGCATCTGTTTTTTTTGCGGATCCATTGTAATTATGCCTATCCTTCTCTGCAAACTAGAAAAAAATAGGACATGCACTATTTTTTTTTTGCGGAGCAACGGACGGACATACTGATGCGGACAGCACACAGTGTGCTGTCCGCGTTTTTTGCGGACCCATTGAAATGAACGGGTCCGCATCCTATCCGCAAAAAAAACGGATCGGGTACAGAATCAAAATACGGTCGTATGCATGAGGCCTAATATCTATTCCACTCCCGGGCTGGTGTACTTTTCTGCCTCTGTTGTGAGAGGTGAGTTGCGTCACATTTTGCCTCCTTAGTTGAAGATGTGCGCCTAATTTCAGCTCCCCTGAGCCACATTTTCTAGCACATACTAAATAGACCAGTCTTAGGCCTCATGCACACAAACGTATTTTCTTTCCGTGTCCGTTCCGTTTTTTGTGCGGACCGTATGCAGAACCATTCACTTCAATGGGTCCGCAAAAAAAAGTTACTGTGTGCATTCCGTTTCCGTATGTCCTTATTTCCGTTCCGCAAAAAAATAGAACATGTCCTATTATTGTCTGCATTACAGACAAGGATATTACAGTGCTATGAAGGGTCAGCTGCACACGGATGTCATCCGTATTTTTTGCGGATCCATTTTTTGCAGACCGTAAAATACATACAGTTGTGTGCATCAGCTCTTAGTGAATATGAATCTGTCTTACAAGAAAACAACTACTAGATATCAGACTAAGGGTCCATTCACACGTCCGCAATTTCGTTCCGCATTTTGCGGAACGGAATTGCGGACCCATTCCCGGAATTCTGGACCCAGATCCGGAATTGCGGATCCGCACTTCCGGGTCCGCAATTCCGATCCCGAAAGAAATAGAACATGTCCTATTCTTGTCCACAATTGCGGACAAGCATAGGCATTTTCTATTAAGTTCCGGCGATGTGTGGTCCGCAAAATGCGGAACACACATCGCCGATGTCCGTGTTTTGCGGACCCACGGATCCATGGATCCGCAAAACACACATGGACGTGTGAATGGACCCTTAAGCCTCATTCACACATTCGTGTTCATGCTCAAATCCATGAGCAGGTGGTCAGTGATGCATCCGTGAAGGATCCGTGTTGGGTCCATGTGTCCGTTTATGGCTGTCCGTGTTGCATCCGTGTTTCACTGACACTGAACAGCTGAAACATCTTTTCTTAATGATCTGTGAAACACAGATGCAACAAGGATGGCATCCGTGGTTTTCACGGACCCATAGACTATAATGGACGTGATGGATCCATGAACATGGACAAAATAGAGCATGCTTCCGTGCTAAAAACGCTGACCCACGGACCGTGCTAAAACACTGATGTCTGACTACACACATTAGAATAAATGGGGACGTGTGCTGTCCGTGGAGAACATGAACGTGAAACACTGACGTGTGAATGAGGCTTTAAACCAGGAATGCTCAACCTGCGGCCCTCCAGCTGTTGTAAAACTACAACTCCCATCATACCCTGCTGTAGACTGATAGCTGTAGGCTGTCCAGGCATGCTTGGAGTTGTAGTTTTGCAACAGCTGGAGGGCTGCAGGTTGGGCATCCCTGCTTTAAACCAAGGTGCAAATTAAAGACAAGTGTTGCCAATACACCTGTTTGTTTTTTACTCCAAAAAAAAGGTAAGCTTGATAAATGTGCCCCAGCATGCATTAAAAAGTCTAAAAACGGGGTGTTTTTTTTTAACCCTAGTTTTGTGTTAGTAAATGACCCCCAGTGAGTGCTGTAGCTGTATATACACTTTAGGAAGCAGCAACGCAGCCATTTCCTGCTCCTGGAAGGAATAATGCGAATTAGGGCTCATGCACACAAGCATAAGGGCCCCGTGCTGCAGACCGCAAATAGAGGTCCGCAATGCACAGGCATTGGCCTTCTGCACTCCATTTGACTTGAATGGGTCTGCGATCTGCAAGATACGGCCAAAAATAGAACATGTTCTATCTTTTTGCGTTGCGGAGGCACGGACCCTGAAGCCCACGGAATCGCTTCAAAGGGCTTCCGTGGTCTGCCGATCCATGCCTCAGCTCCGAAAAACATAGGCGATGTCCTGTCTTCAGTTGTATCTTGCAGATTGTGGACCCATTTAAGTCACACGGCTAGGTTCGGACTGGCCCACAGGGGTACAGAGGAATTCCCCGGTGGGCCCCTGAGCAAGTTGGGCCCCTAGTCTCCCACCCCCTGCACAAGTGGCACATAACACAGTAGACTTACTGCACTACATACCTATATTCAATGTACAGCACCTCAACCAGCCTATGTTCATATAAAAAACGTGTTAGATTATTTATTATATTTGAATGTATCCGTACGGTGGGCACCCAAAATAAATTTTACTGGTGGTCCCTAGGTACCCCAGTCCGACACTGCACACGGCTAATGCCTGTATTTTGCGGACTGGTCGTTTACGGTCCTCAGCAGGGGCACGGGGTCCTTACGCTTGTGTCCATACATACTAGATGGTAAAACACTGGGTAACCCTGAAATGGAAAAGGACTTAGGAATTTTAGTGGACAGCAAACTAAGCTGGAGAAACCAGTGTCAGGCAGCTGCTGCCAAGGCCAATAAGATAATGGGTTGCATCAAAAGGGCATAGATGAGGGTTATTCACTTTAGAAAAAAGACGACTGAGAGGAGATGTAATTACTATGTATAAATATATCAGGGGTCAGTACAGAGATCTCTCCCATCATCTATGTATCCCCAGGACTGTGACTGTGACGAGAGGACATCCTCTGTATCTGGAATAAAGAAGGTTTCTACACAAACATAGAAGAGGATTCTTTACAGTAAGAGCAGTGAGACTATGGACCTCTCTGCCTGAGGAGGTGGTGATGGGGAGTACACGAGGGGCCTGGATGCTTCATCTGAAGTCGATTCGCATAAAACTTTGTTAGAATACTGTACAGAGCGAGCGCTCCATACAGTATCAGAATGTATTGGCTCCAATGAGCCGAAGTTATTACTTCGCAAAGTCTCGCAAGACTTCGGGTAATAACTTTGTAAATTAATTTCTACTGTAAAAAACCTTTGTACCGAACTCGGGTTCAGTTCCAAGTTACCACCTTGTTCGGTACAAAGGCTTTTGAAATAATAACTTCGGCTCATCAGAGGCAATACATTCTAAGGGCTCGTTCACACGACCGTGCCGTTTTTTGCGGTCTGCAAATTGCAGTAAAAAACGGGCGTAAAAAAATAGAACATGTTATATCTTGTCCGTTTTTCACTGACAGACTTCCCCCATACAATTGAATGGGTCAATTTTTAACGTCTGTTTCTCAGAAAGGCATCGGTGGAATAAACCGCCGTTAAAAAGCTATGGCTACATGACAAAATTTGTTGCAGTAATGACACATGACATATTTTTTAATGCTAGTCTATGGTGTCGCACTGCAACTGCCACACGACAGTCGCAAAACAAACATCCAAGATGACACATGTTGCAGTGTAGTTGTACCCTATATGTCGCACAATACATTTCGCAGTGTAGCTCTAGCCCAGCGGTTCTCAACCTAGGGGTCGCGACCCCTTTCCGGGGGGTCGCCTGAGGCTTCCTACTAGGGCTGCACGATTGTAGCGTTACATTACCCTACTTCGTGAGATTTCCCTACCTCCTGACTTCCCGTCGCACTGCTAATGACGTGAGGAGGCGTTCCTGAGTTTTGACGATCTGCGCACGCGCAAACCGACAGTTTATGGAAAATCTCAGCGTCCTCCACAGATCCCCCATATAACAGCGTCCTGCACAGATCCCCCATATAACAGCGTCCTCCACAGATCCCCCATATAACAGCGTCCTCCACAGATCCCCCATATAACAGCGTCCTCCACAGATCCCCCATATAACAGCGTCCTCCACAGATCCCCCATATAACAGCGTCCTCCACAGATCCCCCATATAACAGCGTCCTCCACAGATCCCCCATATAACAGCGTCCTCCACAGATCCCCCACAACACAGCGCGCTCCACAGATCCCCCACAACACAGCGTCCTCCACAGATCCCCCACAACACAGCGTCCTCCACAGATCCCCCACAACACAGCGCCCTCCACAGATCCCCCACAACACAGCGTCCTCCACAGATCTCCCACAACACAGCGCCAATTACAGAACTACCTAACACCTTGTAATAGACTGGCATACATCCTGCATATCATATATTTACATTACAATTCATAACAGTAGCAAAATTAGTTATGACGTAGCAAGGAAAAAAATGTAATGGTTCGGGGTCACCACAACATGAGGAACTGTATTAAGGGGACACGGCTTTAGAGAGGTTGAGAACCACTGCTCTAGCCTAACCCTGCTTTCACACCTGAGCGTTTCTCAAACGCGCGTTTTACGCGCGTTTTTGTTGCGCGTTTTTATGCGCGTTTTTTGTAATAGTAAACGCGCGTTTGACGCGCGTTTGTGTGATTGACTGCAATGTCCTATGGCCACAAACGCGCGTCAAAACACCCCAAAGAAGCTCAAGTACTTGATTATGAGTCGGGCGTTTTACAGCGCGATCGTACGCGCTGTAAAACGCCCAGGTGAGAACCATTCCCATAGGGAAGCATTGGTTTTCATATGTTGAGCGTTTTACAGCGCGTTTGAACGCGCTGTAAAACGCTCAGGTGTGAACTTAGGGTAACAGGCTGACCTGGATGGATGGATGCCTTTTTTCAGCCTTACAAATTATCTTACTATGATCTTAGTGATCTTGCGATTGCTGATGGATGGGTTTCTGCACAAGCTGCTGGGTCCTCGCAGACCCAGATCAGCTCCACAGTGAGGCTTTAGACAAGAGTTACATGGCGACACCTGTGGCAGCCATGATCACCCAGCAGAGGTGATCCCATAGAAATGAATGGGATCGCCACAGCAGTCACAAGAAATCCAGCAATTTTGGCGATCCCATTGATTTCTATGGGATCATGGCTGCAACCAGTGTCGGCGTGTAGCCCTTGCCTTAGGGTGCCTTCACACGCTGCAGATTGTATTGCAGAAATTTCTGTGACTGAAAATCGATTCTATTCACCTGAATGGAGCTTGTAAAAATCCATGTGCTTCCTGCCAAAGCAACCCCAGATGAACGGAACTGATTTTCAGGGCCCTTGCACACGACCGTATGCCCTCCGAGACATACCCCCCTTGAGCGGGCCATATGTCCCGGAGCGGCATCGATCGGGAGCACACAGCTTCATAGATTACAATGATGCTGCGGATGTCGGGCCGCCCGCGGGGCTATTGTCCTGCACTCATAAGATCATACGAGTGCGGGACAAGGCCCGATGTGCACAGCATCATTGTAACGTATGATGCTGTGCGCTCCCGTGTGCACGCTCGATGCCGCTCCGGGACATATGGCCCGCTCACGGAGTGTATGTCTCGTAGGGCATACGGTCGTGTGCAAGGGCCTTCAGTCACAGAAATTTCTGCAACAAAATTTGCCGCGTATGACGGCCTGTTCAAACGGCGAATTGTGCCTCCGGAATTTTAGCTTGGACACTCTGCCAAAACCCTACCGGCGGCGACATAGTGTGCCTCCCATTGTTGTCGATGGGAGGTAGTGCTGAATTTTACTGGCCAGCAGTTTAAAGCCAATACCGCGTCAGACCTATCCCTTCTTGGTGCAGTGTGTGGACAGCTGTTTCTTAAAGCTCCATACAATGGAGCTAAGCTGCGAGAGGGTTAAATAAACCACAGCAGAAACCGCTGCGTAAGGCCTCATGCACACGACAGTTTTTTTTCACGGCCCGCAAAACGGGGTTCCGTTGGTCCGTGATCCGTGACCGTTTTTCCGTCCGTGGGTCTTCCTTGATTTTTGGAGGATCCACGGACATGAAAAAAAAGTCATTTTGGTGTCCGCCTGGCCGTGCGGAGCCAAACGGATCCGTCCTGAATTACAATGCAAGTCAATGGGGACGGATCCGTTTGATGTTGACACAATATGGTGCCATTTCAAACGGATCCGTCCCCATTGACTTTCAATGTAAAGTCTGGAGTTCTGTTATACCATCGGATTGGAGTTTTCTCCAATCCGATGGTATATTTTAACTTGTAGCGTCCCCATCACCATGGGAACGCCTCTATGTTAGAATATACTGTCGGATATGAGCTACATCGTGAAACTCATTTCCGACAGTATATTCTAACACAGAGGCGTTCCCATGGTGATGGAGACGCTTCAGGTTAGAATATACAAAAAAACTGTGTACATGACTGCCCCCTGCTGCCTGGCAGGTGCTGCCAGGCAGCAGGGGGCAGACCCCCCCCCCCCCTGTTTTTAACTCATTGGTGGCCAGTGGGCCCCCCCTCCCCTGTTGTTAACTCGTTGGTGGCCAGTGTGCGCACCCCCCTCCCTCCCTCTATTGTTTTAATACATTGGGGCCAGTGTGCGCGCGCCCCCCAACCCCCCCTCTATTATTTTAATACATTGGGGCCAGTGTGCGCGCGCCCCCCCAACCCCCCCCCCTCCCTCTATTGTTTTAATACATTGGGGCCAGTGTGCGCACCCCCCCAACCCCCCCCCCCCTCCCTCCCTCCCTCCCTCTATTGTAATCATCATCGGTGGCAGCGGAGTAGAAGATTTTCATACTTACCTGCTTCTTGCTGCTGCGATGTCTGCGTCCGGCCGGGAGCTCCTCCTACTGGTAAGTGACAGCAATGCGCCGCACAGACCTGTCACTTACCAGTAGGAGGAGCTCCCGGCCGGACGCAGACATCGCAGCAGCAAGAAGCAGGTAAGTATGAAAATCTTCTACTCCGCTGCCACCGATGATGATTACAATAGAGGGAGGGAGGGGGGGGGGGGTTGGGGGGGTGCGCACACTGGCCCCAATGTATTAAAACAATAGAGGGAGGGAGGGGGGGTTGGGGGGGCGCGCGCACACTGGCCCCAATGTATTAAAACAATAGAGGGAGGGAGGGGGGGGTTGGGGGAGGGCGCGCACACTGGCCCCAATGTATTAAAACAATAGAGGGAGGGAGGGAGGGGGGTGCGCACACTGGCCACCAACGAGTTAACAACAGGGGAGGGGGGGGGCCGCACAATGATATTCAAACTGGGGAGGGGGGGGGGGGGTCTGCCCCCTGCTGCCTGGCAGCCCTGATCTCTTACAGGGGGATATGATGGGGTTAATTGTACTATCATATCCCCCTGTAAGAGATCGGGTGCTGCCAGGCAGCAGGGGGCAGTCTTGTACAAAGTTTGCAGTGTATTCTAACTAGAAGCGTCCCCATCACCATGGGAACGCTTCTGTGTTAGAATATACTGTCGGAAATGAGTTTTCACGAAGTGAAAACTTAGATCAGAAAAAGCTTTTATGCAGACGGATCTTCGGATCCGTCTGTATGAAACTAAAACCTACGGCCACGGATCACGGACACGGATGCCAATCTTGTGTGCATCCGTGTTCTTTCACGGACCCATTGACTTGAATGGGCCCGTGAACCGTTGGCCGTGAAAAAAATAGGACAGGTCATATTTTTTTCACGGCCAGGAAACACGGCTCACGGATGCGGCTGCCAAACGGTGCATTTTCCGATTTTTCCACGGACCCATTGAAAGTCAATGGGTCCGTGAAAAAAAACGGAAAACGGCACAACGGCCACGGATGCACACAACGGTCGTGTGCATGAGGCCTTATACGTAGCAGATTTTCACAACGTGCAAATCCACTGATTGAATGGGCCCTAAAGCCTCTGGGGGCTGTATTCCCCCTGGGGCTAATATGTCAGCCCCAACTACAGGAGAAATTAACAATGTAAAAAAACCTAGGGGGTCATTTATTAGGGCTCTTTCACACTTGCGTTCTTGTCTTCCGGCATAGAGTTCCGTCGTCGGGGCTCTATGCCGGAAGAATCCTGATCAGTTTTATCCTAATGCATTCTGAATGGAGAGAAATCCGTTCAGGATGCATCAGGATGTCTTCAGTTCCGGACCGGAACGTTTTTTGGCCGGAGAAAATACCACAGCATGCTGCGCTTTTTGCTCCGGCCAAAAATCCTGAACACTTGCCGCAAGGCCGGATCCGGAATGAATGCCCATTGAAAGGCATTGATCCGGATCCGGCCTTAAGCTAAACGTCGTTTCGGCGCATTGCCGGATCCGACGTTTAGCTTTTTCTGAATGGTTACCATGGCTGCCGGGACACTAAAGTCCTGGCAGCCATGGTAAAGTGTAGTGGGGAGCGGGGGAGCAGTATACTTACCGTCCGTGCGGCTCCTGGGGCGCTCCAGAGTGACGTCAGGGCGCCCCACGCACATGGATCACGTGATCGCATGGCACGTCATCCATGCGCATGGGGCGCTCTGACTTCACTCTGGAGCGCCACCGGGAGCCGCACGGACTGTAAGAATATACTGCTCCCCCGCTCCCCACTACTACTATGGCAACCAGGACTTTAATAGCGTCCTGGCTGCCATAGTGACACTGAACGCATTTTGAAGATGGATCCGTCTTCAAATGCTTTAAGTTCACTTGCGTTTTTCCGGATCCGGCGTGTAATTCCGGCAAATGGTGTACACGCCGGATCCGGACAACGCAAGTGTGAAAGAGGCCTTATCCAGAAATATGCCTATATTAGGGTGGGTTCACACTAGCGTTAGGGATTCCGTTATGGCTTTATGGTACATGGTTATAACGGAATACCCAGACAGAATGCAAAACGGAAGCCTTTAAAAGGCATTCCGTTTGCTTTCCGTCCTAATAGAAGTCTATGGGAATTAAAACGGATCCGTCTGGGTCCCATTATGCAAGATGAAGTCCTGTCGACAGGACTTTGTTTTCCATCTTGCATAACGGGACCCAGACGGATCCGTTTTGATTCCCATAGATCTCCTTTAGGACGGAAAGCAAATGGAATGCCTTTTAAAGGCTTCCGTTTTGCATTCCGTCATAATACAAGTCTATAGGCAGAAGAACGGATCCGTCCTTCCGTCTTATGAATTCCGTTATAACCATGTTATAATGGAAAGCCATAATGGAATCCCTAACGCTAGTGTGAACCCAGCTTTAATAGCGGTTAAAAACTGTGAAAAGGTGGCGGTCCAGCCTAAGGCCCCTTAGTGACCACCATAAAAAGGTGTATGGGTGGTCACTAAGGGGTTAACCAATCTAAAAAAAATGGCAACAGACATAATAGACAAATAGAATTACATGATAAACTGAAGAAAATTATACTTTCTAACAATAGAAAAACAGGCGCACAATTAGGCCTATTGCACACGACCGTATGGCTTTTTCAGTATTTTGCGGTCCACAAAAAACGGATCCGCAAAAAATACGGATGATGTCTGTGTGCATTCCATTTTTGCTGACCGGAACAGCTGGCCCCTGATAGAACAGTACTATCCTTATGCAGACAATAATAGGACATGTTCTATCTTTGAACTGAAACGGAATGCATACGGAGTACATTCCGTTTTCTTTTTGCGGACCTATTGAAATGAATGGTTCCGTATAGGGATGGTATACGGAACACAAAAAACTGAATGGAAACAGAAAAAAAACCTGTCATGTGAATGAGGCCTTATACTAGCATGATAACTGTGCCCCCGTGGGCGGGAAAAAAGCGCCGTATGGTATAACACACGGATTCTCCTTTGAAATCAAAGGGTAAATTCTGCATGTTTATTTGGCACGGAATCTGCACCCCAAAATACCCCTGTGAACAAACCCTGAGACTGGGTTCACACAGTATTTCAGGGGAGGATTTTGGCACAGATTCCGCACCTAAAACACATGCAGAATTTACAGATTGATTTCAAAGGGGAATCCACATGTTAAGGGCTCATGCACACGACCGTATTTTCCGGATGACGTTCGTGTGCATTCCGTATTTTGCGGAACGGAACAGCCGGCCCCTAATAGAACAGTCCGATCCTTGTCCATAATGCGGACAATAATAGGACATGTTCTATTTTTTTCCGGAACGGACATGCAGACATGAAAATGAAATGCACACGGAGGACCTTTATGGTTTTGCATACGGTCTGCAAAAAAAACAAAAAAACGGAATGGACACAGAAAGAAAATACATTGCACTGTGGAAAAAAAAGGTGTCCCCTCCATTGTTGACGTGGACTCTGCATCCAGAATTTCACTGAAAATGGCCAGGAATGAAGATTCTCAGTGAAACTGCAGAAAAAGAGGAAGAACCCCCACATGGATTCTGCATCAGGGTTTTTTTCAGCACTGCAATTTTTCAATGTGAACCTAGCCTGAGCCCTCCGGGTGACCACCGAGGAGCAATCAGCCCCGCAGGCCCCGCCCCCACGCTCCAGCTGTGCTGGGATTGATTGGGCGGGGTATAAGAGCAGCGGCACGTGCAGGGGGCGGGATTCTAGCCTGCGCACAGGAGGCCTGGTGGGTGACATAGCCACCTGTAGCTGGTTACTGCCTCTGCTCAGGTCAGTGGGCGCGCTGCACGGTGTGTTCCTCACATTGTATGGCGGGGGGAGCGTCCTATAATGATGGGGTCACTGTGCCCGGTGGTCGGGGCTCTAGACCCTCGCTGGGAGGTATAGTTTCTGAGGCTCCGGTCATGTGACCCCCTCTTCCTCCCTCCACAGTCTGTAGGCGGGAAGCTAGGACGCGGAGACCCCGCCCCCACGTGGTGCTGCAGTATAAATGTCAGCCGCCAGGTGACGTGTCTGTGGGTTCTGTCTGTGAGCGGCGTGTGGAGGATGTGTGGTCACTCACAGCTGTAAGCGCCACCATATTGGTGCCCTGTACACAAACCTACTGGTGGTCATTGTCTGAGATGGTGGTCCTGCAAGGTCCTCCAGTATGCTAGGTGCGGGGGCTGAGCTGTGTGGTGCTGTATGTAGGGTCCAGTCATGTAGCTGCCATGTCTTGGCCTGCACCTTCTATACTCCCTTAGATTACCAGATGTTCCTTCCTGAGAAGCCTCCTTAGCCAGGCACCTCCATAGAAAGTGACTACAGCACCTATGGCACCACTTGCTAGTATATTGTCAGCTGTTCTGTGTGGTGTTTGTGAACTTCTCCATCACCTTATTTTTCAGATCAACCCTTAGTCTCGTCCCACTTTCCCTCCCACAATGAGGCACATGCAGATTGCCCCCCGGGCCGCGGGAACTGGCGGCAGCGTGGTGAAGCAAGGCATTGTGAGGGGACCGCAGTACGCAAGGGTTGTTGGAGCGCGCAAGACGCGAATCCCTGAGAGAGAGGCAGCAGTAACCAGATCTAAGGTGGCAAGTGCGCTTCATCTCCAACCTCAAGAGCGCCAGGCCTTCTACAGGCTCCTAGGTAAGAAGCGCCTCTGGACTGGGCTCAGTGCTGGTGGAGAGCCCTAATACTGGAGGCAGACATGGGATTTCATACACTGGGGAGCAGATCTGTTATGAGCATTCTAAAGCTGTCTGCATGTACCCCGCCTCTGCTATACACATGCATGCTTGGATTGGCCGGGCATGTAAGTTTATCCTAGAGGCCACTTATCTGACAAAGGGGCCCTTACCGTATTGAGATCTGCTACCCTTATCTGACCAAAGAGGACCATTCACAGGTTTATTTTATATTTTATTGTAGATGAATACCTTTACTTGCGGGATACCACCGCTGATGCTGCCACCCTAGTTTTTTTTTTTCTTTCTTACAATTTCCGCTAACTTGGGCCAAACAAATGTCTGAATGGAGCCTGACAGGGGGGTGATCAGGGAGTCTATATGGGTGATCACCCCCCTGTAAGGCTCCATTCAGACGTCCGTATGTGTTTTGCGGATCCGATCCATGTATCCGTGGATCCGTAAAAATCATACGGACGTCTGAATGGAGCCTTACAGGGGGGTGATCAATGACACGGGGCTGATCAAGAAGTCTATATGCGTGATCACCCCCTTGTCATTGATCACCCCCCCTGTAAGGCTCCATTCAGACGTCCGTATGCGTTTTGCGGATCCGATCCATGTATCCGTGGATCCGAAAAAATCATACGGACGTCTGAATGGAGCCTTACAGGGGGGTGATCAATGACTGGGGTGATCACGGAGTCTATATGGGTGATCACCCCTCTGTCATTGATCACCCCCCTGTAAGGCTCCATTCAGACGTCTGTACGTGTTTTGCGGATCAGGGGTTAAGTGGCAGGGGGGTGGGGGGTGTAGTGTAGTGGTGGTTGGTGCTACTTATTACTGAGCTGCCTGTGTCCTCTGGTGGTCGATCCAAACAAAAGGGACCACCAGAGGACCAGGTAGCAGGTATATTAGACGCCGTTATCAAAACAGCGTCTAATATACCTGTTAGGGGTTAAAAAAAATTGCCTCTCCAGCCTGCCAGAGAACGATTGCAGCTGGCAGGCTGGAGATCCACTCGCTTACCTTCCGATCCTGTGTGCGCGCGTTCACAGGAAGTCTCGCGAGATGACGCGTATATGCGTGACTGTGCACAGAGCTGCCGCCTCCGGAACACGATCCTGCATTAGGCGGTCCGGAGGCGGTTAAAAGGGTTGGCCACTGTTTGTGAGATGATTGACACTTACTAATATAGCCTTTGATTTTCTGTTTCGTAAGGTATGCGCCCTTGTTGGCCAAGTCCTCTGTGCTGTCCACACAAAGGTCCTCTCCATAAAATGGCTGCTGCTGGAGGGTCATGTGACCAGGCAGATCTCCTCCATGTGATGTCTTTGCCATTCAACACACTGTGCCTGCGCTAAACTCCCAACAGAACAGGTGCATGGCAGGAGCAGTGTATTTGAGTGGGGAAGGCTGAGTGATGGGTCTCAAGTTCTTTGCCTGGTCACATGACTGTCAGCGGCCATCTTATGGACAGGACCCCTTTGTAGACAGCACAGAGACTTGCTTAACAAGGGGCATTGCGCCATTTGGTATATTTAAAAAGCAATCAACAAAGGCCAGATTGGTACAATAGTCATCTTGCCCGTTGGTCAAAAGAAGCCAGAAAGTGGTCAACCCCTTTAAAGTGTAATATACATACATACATACATACATACATACATACATACGCTCCTTTTGGTTCGGAGTCTATGGCTTCTTCCCTGGCAGGCAGATCTCCTAACGTTGACCAGATTCTCATCCCCAAGTGGAAAAAGGAAAGGCACTGTGACTTTAATATCCAAAGGCTTTTCAGATTCTGCGATTAATACAATGGTAGCCAATAGAAGGGAATGTCAGATTTCTTCTAAAATGTGGAAGAAATGCCATTCATGATAAGATTCCCATCTGTCTACGGAATTTTTTCCCATTCAGTCTGCATAAGGGTCCATTCACACGTCCGTTGTTTCTTTCCTGATCTGTTCCGTTTTTTGCTTCACGTCACATATTGTACTAGGGTTGTCCCGATACCAGTATCAGGACCGATACTGGACATTTGCATGAGTACTTGTACTCGTGCAAATGTCCCCGATACCACTGCCGATACCTGCTGGCCGCTTGCGGCGGCGCTCTCAGCAGTTCGGCGTGGAGGAAGGAATTCTGTGACTCGCATTACCAGCACCCGACCTCTGAGAGGACTCTGTGATCCGTGCAATTAACCCCTCAGGTGTGGCACCTGAGGGGTTAATTGCGTGGATCGCAGCGTCCTCTCAGAGGTCGGGTGCCGGTAATGTTCTTCAGTCTCTGCATTGGTGGCAGTGCGCCCCCCTCCACAGTATTAATCATTGTATGTTAGTGAGAAGCATTATACTCTCTTGCGCCGCGGCCGCCGGGCGCTCCCTCTCATAAGTCTGTGCGGCGCATTGCTAATGCTATAAGCATTAGCAATGCGCCGCACAGACAGAAGGAGCGGCCACGGCGCACGTGAGCTATAAGCATTAGCAATGCGCCGCACAGACAGAAGGAGCGCCCGGCGGCCACCGCGCAAGTGAGTATAATGCTGCTCACTGACATACCATGGCAGCTAGGACTTCTGTAGCGTCCTGGCTGCCATGGTAACCGATCAGAGCCCCAGCATTACACTGCTGGGACTCTGATCGGAACTGCCCACTGCCACCAATGATGAAGGGGGGGGGGGGGACGACGACGACGACCCTGCGGCCACTGCGGCCAATGATTAATACTGCGGAGGGGGGACTGACCCTGTGGCCACTAATACTAGGGGGTTGGGTTGAGTTACCAGAGGGGGCTGATAAGAGGGAGAGGCTGGGGGTGCTGATGAGAGGCTGGGGGCTGTTTTTTGGACTTTTGGTTGGTCAGTGGTCACAAAATAAATGTGTTATTTATTTAATTGGTATCGGTAATTGATATCGGTGAGTACTTAAATAAAAGTATCGGTACTCTGTCTAAAAAAAAAAAATGGTATCGGGACATCCCTATATTGTACTTCATGACACTGGTAAAATGGAGTAAAAAAAATTGTTTTAAATACTTGAAACGTAATTTTTTTGGGTAAATTTTATTAACTTTAATTTTTTTTCTTCACTTTATTATTTGTCCCACTCTGGGACTTCAACATTACAGGGTCTGATCCCTGTTTCAATGCAGCACGATACATCTGTATTGTGCTGTATTGAACTGTTAGTGTCTTACTCTTGCCTAGGAGACCCAAGGAATCAGCTGGACAGACTGCAGATGTAGTGGTTTGTCCTTCATATTCTCAGCATTTTTGCCAGATTGTGGCATCTCTATAGTTAATAGGGCCAACGGGCACTCCATCTGAATCCAGCAGTGAATTCAAGCAGACTGGTCTCTGCTGGTCTGGAACAGCCTGCCGGAATCGCCTACAGAGATGTGAAAGTACCCTCATACAGGGCCTCGTACATCCAGTGAAGTTGTCTTTGATGTAAATGTTCTTTCCTCAAATTCTCCTGTCAGACCAAACCACTGTTGGTTTCTTCTTTAAGCCATCTGTTGTCTCTGCAGAGTTTGACAGACATCTTAGTTTCCTACCATTCCATCATCCCCCTCCCCACCTTATCAACACCCCATTGTGCCACCCTAAATACTGTGCCCACTGTGCTCCCCAATACTCTACTGCAGAAATGGATAAACCCCCTGAAAATACTAGTACCACACATAGTGCTACCTTCAGTAATTATTGGCGCAGTGCCCTAAAAAATAACTGCATCCAGTAAATGGTGTCCCTGACACTAATGTAATGTCCCCAAAATAATTATTCTAAGTGGATACTGTGCCAGTGTGCCCCCACAGTAATGGTGCTCCCCCAAAGTCGCGTTAATAGTAAGTCAGTACACTTAGTAATAGTGCACCAACAGTAACAATGTCCCCACTGTGCCCCAGATGTAATAATGCCCATACTAGGGTTCATGTTCCCCATAGTCCCCCAGTTGTAATAAAGGCATAATGCCCCTGGTAGTAGTAACTTTGTAATGTGACGGTAGAAAAATGGCTACTTTTAATGTGAGCAGTACAAAAAATGCCCATGTGTGTGCCAGTGCAAAAGGCCTCATTGTTGAAGTAAAAAAACCGCATCCTAGTGACCCCAGTAGAGCCAATGTCCCTATAGTGCCCCCTAATGTGCCAAGGACCCCATAGTGCCCTATAATTTGAACCAGTATAAAGTACTTCTGTATAGTTCCCCCATAATGTGGCAACATAAAATGCTCCTATAGTGTCCCAAGTAGATGCCACATGGTGCCTCCTTCCCCATAATGTATGCAGTATAAAATGCCCCTGTAGTGCTCATAATGCTGTCAGTATAATTCAGTAAGAGTAATGCAGAGACACACGGCATTATAATGCCGTGTGCTCCTGTAAAACAAGCAGTGTCCAGAACAGGGAATCGCACTCGCACGAAGCTTTACTTCCGCACTGGAAACAGTTGTCTTAAGGAGCCCTTACTCGGACAACTTCTACCACTGGCTACATCACAGCAGATCCCAGGACCAGGTATTTGCCTGTTTGATCAACTGTTCATGGCCAAATATTTGCTCTCCTCCGGCAGAGACCTTACACTGTACAGTCAGCTGCCTGGTCACTTGGTACTGGAGCCAGCAGAAGACTTTCACAATGTGACCACGGGCTACTTTTCTGCACACAGTGATGCCCTCGTTTAGGCAACTTCTAACGTTTAAGTCCTTTGTGCACTCCTCAAAATCCACCATCAGCTTCATGTCCCCAGCCTGGTGCTTTGTGAGGTAGGAACAGGCTAGGCAAAGCTGGACAGGAAGAAGGCAATGGCAGTTGCTGTGTGGAGCTGGACAAGTTCTGTTTCCTACAATCCACACAGCAGCTTCCCTGCTCTCCAGTACAGTCGGATCTCCAGATTCTGTCAACTGCAATCTAATTCCTGTCTCCAGTGGCCCTGGTATCCAATGATCCACAACCCAGTGGCTGGGAATCACTTGTGTAGATTGAAAACTGTAGTTTTTGTAATGATATATAAAAGTTCTGTTTTTGGGGGGGTTGTCAAAGTGCTAACTACACTAAAAGGGGGGATAGATAAGTCGAGAGGTTTAGAGCAAAGAATTTTAAGACTTTACAAACCGAAGACATCAAAATGTTCAGATTTGTTCTGACAACAGAACTGTGGTCTCTTGTATAAACCATCAAGGGGGAAAAACGGTGAGGTAGGAGCCAATTTTCCTCACTTTAGGGGAAAAAAATTCCTTTCTGGCTCTAATCGGGCAATCCGAATAACTCCCTGGATAAATGACCCATCTCTAGTAACCAAAACCAGAAACAACTTTTTGGGAGGGGTGGAACAGAACATGTCGCCATCTGCAGTTTACTTGAGGGACATGAACTATAGAAAAGTGGACTATCAGAACAGATTGGATCCAGGGGAAGGAAGTATCGAAGGACATATTAGGCTACTTTCACACCTGCGTTTAGGTGCGGATCCGTCTGGTATCTGCACAGACGGATCCGCACCTATAATGCAAACGCTTAGATCCGTTCAGAACGGATCCGTTTGCATTACCATGAACAAAAAAAAGTCTATGGGGGACGGTACCATTTGACAATTGAGCCATTGTAAGTCTGGACAGATCCGTTTGCCTCCGCACGGCCAGGCTGAAAAACGCTGCGAGCAGTGTTCGGGTGTCCGCCTGCTGAGCGGAGGACAAACTGAGCCAGACTTATGCATGCTGAGCGGATCTGCATCCACTCAGAATGCATTGGGGCTGTACGGATCCGTTCGGGGCCGCTTGTGAGAGCCTTCAAACGGAACTCGCAAGCGGAGCCCCGAACGCAAGTGTGAAAGTAGCCTTAAAAAAAGAAAGGCAATGTGTAATCTAAATCTTTTGAATTTGCATGTCAGAAGAATGCAAAGCTTCTCTCGATTTCAAAGGACAAGTTTAGTTCAGGAATGGATGTGTCTATACCCTGGAAACTCCAACTGGGATCTGCCTTCCCCCACTTCCCCTAGTTCCAAGGGCTCTGAGAAATTCAGGAAGATGAGATGAAGCCCCAAACGGACCCAGAAAGACCTGGTATCTTCTCCTTTTGGCTGCAATGGCAGAATCTTGGAGTCAGGGTCCAGTTTGTTATCCTCAAATAGAATACATTACATCTTATGGTGTGGATCTTGAAAATTATACTCCATACAAAATAATTGACACCATGATGGCTAATTGGAAGGTGGTAACATGCAAAAGACCTCCATTTGCAGGAGGTATCTCTTGGTGTAATGCTTTAAGGTTAGATGTCATATGCCTACGGTTCTAAGTTTTTGCAGCAAGGTTTCAATAAGTGTCTTAAGCCTAGTACACTAGTACAATCAGTGTTCAAGTGTGTGTGTGTGTGTGTGGTTTTTTTTTTTTTTTTTTATGGAAAAACTAGCAGAACATTTATAGATGGGGTTCTTGAAAGGATCAAGCTTAGATTCACGATTAGTTTTTTTTCCTACTGTGAGACAGTGACAGGTCTCTCACAGTGTAGAGGCAAGGAAAGGGTGAATAGTGTGGTCTACACCCCTGTTCCACCACAGGTGAGACGAGCTGGATGTAGTCAGGCTGGCATAAAGCACCTCCCAGGGTGTCAGAAAAGGGGGCAGTGTTACCTGTAGACAGAGGCCTGGAGGCTCAGTCTGTGGTCTCAGCTGGGCAAGGCTGAGGGACCACAATGCTGGGAGATAGCATGGAGGTGGGGGACAAAGCGACGCCTGGGAGGGTCGAAGGGCTATAGTCAGGTGGACTATTATGCCCCAATACCCCACAAGAGACATTGGTCTGGACAGAGGCCTGGAGGCTCTCTGTGTGGTCTCAACTGGGCAAGGCTGAGGGACCACGTGTCTGAAGTAACCTGTGAGAATGACCCCCGGAGAAGAGCTAACCCCCCACACTACTTGGAATTTAAATCTCGTTTTTCAGACTTGCCTGTTGAACCATCAGAAGAAATTGGGTCAAATATTTAACCTTTTTAAAAAGTTTTTCTTGTTGCAATCTCCTCAGCGAGGAAGGTAAAGGAAATTTAGGCTTTTTCATTTAAAGAGCCTTTTTAACTATTGGGTGGGATAGTGTGGTTTTGACATTTGACTATTCTTTCCGTCCTACAGTTATCAGGCTTTCACAGTTTAGACAAAGTCCAAAAGTCAGTATTTACGGTAACTGGATGTTAGATGTATTGATACTTGGCAGCCACAGAATCCTGGAGACAATCCAATGGCCTATTCATTTGATTTCAAGGAAACCTGGGGGGGGGAGAACTGCTAGACTGAGAGCTCAACTAGAGCAGCATCAACCTCATGGGCAGGGAGGGGTCTCCAGCCTCTATGGAGCAAATTTGTAGGGCTGCAACATTGACCAGTCCTCACCTTTGTTAGATGTATCCCAGTTAGGTTATCCCCTATGCACAGGATGGGAGATAACCGATTGGGAGTCTTACCGCTGGGACAGCTGTACTTGAATGTGTGGAGCTAATGAATGGACCAGTGATGTGCTTTTCTGGTCGCCCCTCCATCCATTTCATCGAGGGGGGTCCAAGTTGAGGGTAAGATGGCTTGTTCATAATGTGGCCCTGTTAGTGGGATCTGCATGCTGTTTATAGCTAAATGTCAAACTGCACATAAAGGAATTGATGCGCATGTAATTCCCCTTATGTAAAAGTGTAACTTGGTGTTGACTTGTGTAGCAAAAACTTTAATTGGGTCATCCCTTTTTGATTTAAAGGGAATCTGTCACCTATTTTGACCATATAAAACCGTTAACATAGCAATGTGCAATAAAGTACCTTCTTACCTACATGTGTCTTTCTTTTTATTCAACTTTTCCTATTAAAAAGCGATTTTTCTCATGTGCAAATGAAGTCTCAAGGTGCCTAGAGGGGCGTTATTACTCTGCTCTAGTGCCCAGTAACGCCCCCCTGCAGTGCCCAGCCGGCCTCCTAAGAAATAAATGTCCTCCCACATACTTGCCGAACGGCGCCACCCCCTCTCCACTACGTCATTTAATTTATTCACTGCATGCACCGACTCTGATTACGTCACTGGGCTCGGCGAATGCCAAGTGACACTAGTGAGGCTGTTGCCCTCTGGAGCAGGAGTATCACGCAGGCACTCAGCAATACTGCGCCTGCGCGGGATTTCGGAGGAGGACAAGAGAGGAGGAAGCAAGGGTCGATGCAGTGAATAAATTTAATTACTTAGTGGGGAGGGGGCGGCGCTGTTCGGTAAGTATGTGGGAGGACATTTATTTCTTAGAAGGCCTACTGGGCACTAGAGCAGAGTAATAACGCCCCTCTGGGCACCTTGAGACTTAATTTGCACATAAGAAAAATCGCTTTTTAATAAGAATGAAAAGTTGAATAAAAAGACACATGTAGGTAAGAAGGTACTTTATTGCACATTGCTATATTAACTGTTTTATATGGTCAAAATAGGTGACAAATTCCCTTTTAAAGAGGACCTTTCACTACTCTACAAACGAAAAACTAACTATACCTGTGGGCAGAGCGGCGCCCAGGGGTCCCCCTGCACTTACTAGCAAGTCTGGGCGCCGCTCAGTTCGCCCGGTATAGGCTCCGGTGTCTGCGCTCCCTCTGACTGTTTTCTTGTAGGAGGCGTGTCCCTTGCTGCACTGAGGGAGCGCAGACACCGGAGCCTATACCGGGCGAACTGAGCGGCGCCCAGACTTGCTAGTAAGTGCAGGGGGACCCCTGGGCGCCGCTCTGCCCACAGGTATAGTTAGTTTTTCGTTTGTAGAGTAGTGAAAGGTCCTCTTTAAGGCCATATCACCCAGCACTAAATCTGTTAAATACAAACTTAATTTTTTTTTTTTTGCAGAAAATGAACTGATTCAACAGTTCCTGTCTATGGATGCCTGTTTAAGAATCTCAGACAAGGTAAGTACAGGGTGCTGTAATGCTGTCATACTGCGACACTCATCAATAGTCGCTCTCTCAGTGGCTGGCAGCACGCTTGGTGCACTTGTATTGCGGTTGGCTTCTGTTTTCCAGTGGTAACTTTATTATGGTGGTGGCCCCACTCACATAAACGTATTAAAGCTGAAGTGGAAGTTCCGTTAGACTAGCAAGAGGACTGAAGGAAACCCGTGTGGGAGCGTGACTCCTCTCCTGGACTCTGCTCTTGTAATGGGACCTCACGACAAATTATAATGTGGTGTCCCTATGTGACATCAGCTCTTATGTATTGTACTGGCGGCATTATGTGAGTACAAATCATTACAGATTTCGGGCAGGAAAACTGCTCTATAAGGACCCGTTACAAGAGCAGAGTCCAGGATGGGAAGTCATGCTTCCATGTGGAGTGCCTGTCTGACAATGGCCTATGAAGTGCAGCCTTTATCACCTCTAGCTGTAGATTTGTAGGACACTTGCTCAGATTTGGTTCAGTCTTGGCTCTTGTATCTAAGTTTGAGTATGTAAGGTAGGTCTTGTACATTTACTTACATAATTTGTTGCTAGTTCTGCTTCAAAACATCAAACTAAAGCTCAGATTTTTGTAATCCGCAGTATCTTCTTGCAATGGTCTTGGTGTACTTCAAACGTGCGGGCATCTACGCCAATGAATACTCCACCATGAACTTCTTTGTTGCTCTGTAAGTAATGAGGTGCTCATTAGTTTTTGTCTGGTCTCAGTTCACCGTTCAGTAACGTCTTAGACTACTTACACACTTGCGGCAGTGTAATCCACCGGATCTGCCGCTGACTGAAAGAATTTGTGAGACTGATCTGGATACGGATCTGTCTCACAAATGCATTGCAAGGACGGATCCGTCTCTCCGCTTGTCACGCGGACAGACGGATCCGTCTTGTATATTTTTTTCAAATTTTTACCGGTCTGCGCAGGCCGGAAGGACGGATCCGGCATTCCGGTATTTTGAATGCCGGATCCGGCACTAATTCCTATGGGAAAAATGCCGGATCAGGCATGTCTTCAGTATTTTTCGCCGGAGAGAAAACCGTGGCATGCTATGGTTTTCTCTTTGCCTGATCAGTCAAAACGACTGAACTTAAGACATCCTGATGCAAACTGAACGGATTACTCTCCATTCAGAATGCATGGGGATATGCCTGATCAGTTCTTTTCCGGTATAGAGCCCCTGTGACGGAACTCTATGCCGAAAAAGAAAAACCCAAGTGTGAAAGTACCCTTAGTCTACAAACCTACAGGACTCGTTCTGTAAATGCTCAGCCCACGTGCCTTAATGGATGATCTGTGTAACCATTTCTGCAATGTGATACTTTGTAGTATAAAATACCTGGTATTCATGTCTGAATAAACCCAGATTTCCTTCATTCACACCCATAACCAGACCAGGGTTTTAAGAAACTGCGATATTGCAAGTTTCTAATAACCATTGTATTTTGTGACATCACAAATCTATATGTTTTGTGACAACTTCTAAATCTACATCTGCCCGCCCCCCTGCATTGTGCATACCAGTATAATTACAGTTATTCATATAACAGATTCCTGTGGACTTTCAAATGTTCAGCACATCTATAGGGGTGCAGCCGCATGTCATACATCCTGTGGAATTGTGTGCAGGATTGACGGCAGCAGTGAAATGGATGCATTTTTGAAAAGGTTATCCACACGTAAACTGACTTGTACCTGTAAAATGTCAGTTTCTTCTGGGTTTTACTATGTCTTTAACTTTCCAGTGCAAGTGTTGAAAGTTGCAGAAGGCCTGTTGCTATGCCAGTGCAAAAACCAGCCGATTTCAGGCCTTGGTTTGCTGCCGATTTCCCCCTGTGGAGGCCCCAGCGGACCCCCTCTCTAAGAGCATCCTACATGGCTCTGCCCTAGCAGTTTTTGTTTGCTAGATGTCATAGAAACAACTTGTATTCCGTGCCACATGTATTTTATGGCTCTTTAAAAAAAATTAAATAACTATAGCAAAAAAAGGCTGTGTCCTACATTTTTGTATTTTCTAGAGTTTCAATTTAGAACTGCAGCTGACACAAAAAACTGCTGCTTCTAAAACACTTGTGCCCAAAAGCCCATCCTAAAACTTCTCTGCAGCACTTTCGAATTGTAGAGGTGGATTTGCTAGGGGGTATGACTTGCAGACAAAAGGTGAACTCGGGAGAATATAAAAAAAGTGCCCCACAAGTCAATTTCCATGCTCTAAATCTGCCACTAGTCCCACAGATTTCAGGCAGAAAATGAAATTTAAGTCAATGGGGACTTTCTGCATGAAATCTTCTCTGGATCAGTGATATAAATGACAGCCTATGGATGTGAGAATTCACTCTGCAGGTAGGTCATCTTGCACACTGATGATTTCTGCAGTGTAGATATTCTGAAAATCTAATCTGTGGCTGGTACTGTAAAGCACTGCATGTTTTCTATATGTAAGACTTTCACCCTGGTGTTTAGGCTTTCAGGTTGTGAGATCCGTTCAGGGCTCTCACAAGCGGTCCAAAACAAATGTATGGATCAGATTAAATAAGTGCTTGTCCAAAAAACTGCATTAAAGCCATGGTAATGCTCACTTTGGCAGAATGACCCATCTCTTTGAGAATATACTCTATCCAAGAAGGGGGTTGTACAGTGGGCCTAAGGGCTGTATTACACCAACAGATCTGACAGGTTTTCTGACCATCATTGGGCAGAAGGCCATTTACACACTGTCTGGACAGAAATTGGTCAGATAGGGTTTTTAAACCAACATAATTACAGATGGAACGACCTAGTTTCTAATTGTTCAGAACTGTGATCAATGAAATGGTGGCTGTACAGATGTAACTGCAGTCCAACAGGTGTAGGAGGGACTGGTAGACTTTCTCCTTTCCGACTACATGGAGTTTCATGTGCTTTTGATGGCTGTAACCGCTTGACTTGGTGCACACCAGTGACCAGTTTTGATACCGGCCTCTAGGGCACATCTAGTAAAGTCGAGGAACTTAATTCCTGGCCAGAGTGATCCCTGCTTGTGTTTCAGTGGATTTGCTTTTTGTTTTCTAGTTACTTGGCTAATGACATGGAAGAGGATGAGGAGGATTATAAATATGAAATATTCCCATGGGCCTTGGGGGACTCTTGGAGGGAGTTGTATCCTCAGTTTCTGCAGCTACGGGACAGGTTTTGGGCAAAGATGAACTACAGAGCAGTTGTGAGTCGGAGACTCTGCGATGAGGTAAATCCTGGAGTGTAGGAATTTTAAGGTGTGCACCAAGTTTATATACTTGATATGTATTTTATATTTAGGTGATGTCTAAAGATCCCACTCACTGGGCCTGGTTCAGAGACCGTCCAATGCACCATAGTGGGGCGCTAAGAAGTTACCTCCGGAACGAGGATGATCTGTTTCCACGTGGGCCAGGCTTCACCCCTGCCAGCTGTGCTCTGTGCTGCAGGACCTGCAGCAGTGAATATGAAATGGGGACAGATGGCAGCTCCTCGCCAGAGCAAGAGCTGAATTTCTCTAATGGACAGTGGCCCCAGGACCTTGTGTTGTCTTCAGAACTGTTATTAGACCCAGAGTCCACGTATGACCTTCACAGTAAGTTTTGTTTTTAACATTCAGATTTGTAGATGCTCGTAAAGTTCTCTTGTCATGTTTGGAAGACTGGCCATTCCTCCATGTGCCTTAAAAGTAGATAATCTGTGTAACCTTTTCTGCAATGTGTTAGTTTGTAGTATAAAATACCTGGAATTCATGTTTGAATAAACCCAGATTTCTTTCATTCACACCCATAACCAATGTCAGACTAGGCTTGAGTAATATACCAGGGTTTTAAGAAATGGCGATATGGCAATATCGCGGTTTCTTAATAACCATGATATTTTGTGACTTCATGGGAGCAGTCACATGTGCGCGCCGACCATTTTTTAAATCTTAGTCTGCCCCGTCCCTGCATTGTGCATACCAGTACAACTGCCTCCCACAGCGGCCGCCCCGGACTCCTCCTGGCTCCCATATTCAAGTCTCCGCCCTCTGACATTGGAATTGGATAGCGGCCGAGGCCGCTGAGCATGTGACTCAAGGTGGGGAATAAAGCCTGACTCCCACAGTTTGCCCGACTGCTGGCCTGCGAGTGTACAAGGCGGAGGAAGAAGAGACCTTGAAAGATTAGTATAGAACCCCCCCCCCCCCCCCCCCCCCCCCAATATATGAATATATTAATGGTCAACTCCTGTTTCAGTCTTTCAGGAACCATTGGTTGGACTAGAGCCCGGGGGAGCAGCGTTGGACTGGCATCTCTAGCACCTTGTCTGTACTGTTCATGAAGTACATTTGAAAAGTAATATCGGAGGCAGAAAGCACTTATCACATGGTTTTTCATCAGTCTCTAAAGGGACATGTATTGGTTGGATTGGTGTTAATTGGTAACTATGTCTGTATAAAGCTACCTAATTTATTAAGCTATGCTATCAATTCTCTATGTAAATACAATGTATGATATATGTAATCTAGGGTGGTCACTAATAAAGGTCACCAAATACACATCCTGTATATTTTTATTTTCCTGTAAATTCTGTAGTTAAAAACTCCATGATCACACTTGAATCAAAATGCAAGCTTCAAAGCAACACCTCGTATGAATGATCCACCTTAAAGTATTAAAGGGTCCTTGTGCACAAGATGGCAGCATTTGTTTCTGATCTGAATGTGTTCTGTGGGAGACCTTTTATCAAACCAGATTATGGCACGTTAAGGCTACTTTCACACTAGTGTTCAGAGCGGATCCGTCTGAGACGGATCCGCTCATATAATGCAGACGGTGGCTCCGTTCAGAAGTGTGAAAGTAGCCTGAGCGGATCCATCCAGACTTTTACATTGAAAGTCAATGGGGGACGGATCCGTTTAAAAATTAAGCCATAGTGTGTCATCTTCAAACGGATCCGTCCCCATTGACTTGCGTTAAGTCTGGACGGATCCGCTCGCCGCCAGGCGGACACCCGAACGCTGCAAGCAGCGTTCAAGTGTCCGCCAGCGGCGCGGAGGCTGAACGCTGCCAGACTGATACATTCTGAGCGGATCCACGTCCACTCAGAATGCATTAGTGCTGGACGGATGCGTTCGGGGCCGCTTGTGAGCCCCTTCAAACAGAGCTCAAAAGCGGACACCCGAACCCTAGTGTGAAAGTAGCCTTATCTGCGAGACTTGGAAATGTTGTCGCATCCTATGCCAGGCAGCCCGTGTGTTTTTTTTTTTTTTGTTTTTTGTTTTTTGTTTTTTTTTAAGACCAAGTCATACAGCCAATGCAGTTTCACCTAATACATAAACTGCACCAAATTACATTTGGTGCAACCAGACAAGTTGCATGAAGATGTCAAATGATGGATGTCTCCCTGTGCATAGAGAATGAACACTGGTAAGCAGCCATTAGACACAAAGGTGCTTTGTCTGAAGCGTCACATTCATATTTGAGTATGTGGCAGTTGAAATGCAGACAGTCTCTACAAGCCACTGTGGTTTTCTAATAGATCATTTAAAAAGCTAATGGCAGCACAGTTTTGCAGGCTTACCTACAAACATGTGGCTGTGAACAACCAGTGAGTTACTGAGAAGCTTTGTATCTCTACTGGCTGCCACATGTTCTACTATTTAGGGTTGTTGCGAGTATTGAAATTTCGATACGGGACAAAACGATTGGGTATCGATATGATACTGGGATTTCCATTTTTATTTTTTTCGATACTGGGCTGCGCTGCTGCAGTCTAGTATCTCAGAACATGAGCGCGCTGCTGTCAGCGCATTCATGTTCCCTCATCAGCACAGGGGAGAAGGAAGCACTGCCAATAGAGGGGCGGGCGCACTGTGCCACCAATGATGGGAGGACTTTTCATGGGTCCAGACTTTAAGTAGTAGGCTACATAGAGCAGTGCCCAGGGATCTCTGTGCACTCACTAGTGCTGCTCCGTTTGCCTGCTGTGCCCCATTACTGTCTATGCTAATTACTATTGGCGCAATGGGCAGGAGACATCAGCTTCTGTCCTGGGCATTTCTTCTCCCTGGCTGTAGCACTTTCCAATCGCAGCACAGAAGAAACGCCCAGGAGAAGCTGATGTCTCCTCCCTATTGCTCCGATAGTAGTAATTAGTATATGGAGCAGGAGACAGTAACTGGGCCACAGCAGGTGAACGGCGCAGCGCCCAGCAATAATGGTAAGTGCAGGGAGATACCTGGGCGCCGTTCTATGTAGCCTGCTAACTTAGTCTGGACCCATGAAAGGTTGTCTTTAACTTTTCATACATGAGGCAGGCACTGACACCCTGCCTCTGACAGGGAGTGACAGTTAACCCCTCAGGTGCCACACCTGCATCCTATATTAAAATCATGGGTGGCAGCTTCTGATCAGGGCCCCAGCACTGTACTTCTGGGGCTCGATCGGTTACCATGGCAGACAGGACACTACTGAAGCCTTGACTGCCATGGTAATCTCCCTGCTGCTGTGTACTATCCACTGAGCAGCAGGGAGAGGGTGAGTAGGGCTTCACACTCTCCCATCAGGGAGAATAGAACAAGGGATGAAAAGATCCTAGGTTCTAGCCTGTAAGGAGGGCAATGGTTATTAAATAAAGGTTAAAAAAAAAAACATGCCAAAATATTAAGTATAAATCACCCCTTTCCCAATTTTACATATAAAATATATAAACAATAAAACATATTACATATCGCCACATCTGAAAAGTCCAAACTATTAAAAAATCTATGCAGTGAACACGAACAGAAAAAATGGTGCGATTTGCCATGGCTTTTTTGGTAAATTTATATTTTTTGTGATATTGAGTATCGCAATTATTTTTTTTTGTATTGAAATCGACTCAATTTTGGTATCGCAACAACCCTACTACCATTAACTAAGGACCCTATAAGACAGAACAATGTTTGGGCCATTGGGATAATTTCTGATTGGTCCATATCAGCTGATGAATAATAGGGTTCACCCCAAGCTCCCCACACATTAGACTGTCGGATGAACCTGCTGTTCTTCCTGCATTTAGCCAACAGTATCCTTCTGTGTGTGAGGGCCTTGAAGGTTACTACAGAAACATTGCAAATTATTAGCATGGCATGTTAAAGGAATCCAGGTGCTTCTGACAGTGAGAAGTGCTCATAAACCAGTGGACTTGTCCTGTCTATCCCATCGAAAAGTTTTCTGACCATGGCTTAATACAATAGTCTTCTCTGATAATCAAATGAAGCTGTTAAAGGTTCCATGTGGAAGCACTAGGGCTGACCCCAGTTCCCAGTATAGCCTGGGAATGCTACTGCGCAAAGCAAAAGTAAGAGTTCACGTTTCATTCTTAAACATGGGGTCCAAGAGTGCAGAGACTCAATGATCATAGAGATGGCATCTCTTAGATTATGCCATCACTCTTTGATGACTACCCCTAAACAACTTGTATGGTTTCTAAGCATATCATTGCCACATCCCAGTGTGGTCTACTTCAGACTTGAGTCTTTTGCGGTGTAGAGATTCCTTCCATGAACTTGTACCAGTGATTACAATATGAGGGAAGGGATACAGATGGGGGGGGGGGGGGGGGGGAATTGTACGTTTGAAAGGATGCTCTAGGACCTGTTGGGCCCCTTCTAGCCTGAATACAGGAAGAGATGGGGTGGCTAGGCCTGTGGATCCTTACCACTCATAGGTTTCTGGTGTCCCATAAATGCTTGATTTGCAATAAATTGGGCAACCAGGCAGGCCAAGGAAGGGAGCGAGCTTGCTGTGTGGGCGAGCATTATCCTGCTGAATGCCATTTTGGAAGCCCTGCCATGACACTCTTCTATCTGGGTGTAGGTTTTTGTCAGTGTAGTTGGCACTCGCTAATGTGGTGTACAGTATAGTCTGGATGTGCTTGTCATTACAATCTTAGAAAAATGTACCCCCTTGTTTGTAAGAGGATGGAGGAGTTGCCACCCTGTAGCATGGGTAACTCCTCCACCCCTGCATGGACACTGAAGTGTTTGGGTTTACTTGTTCGGTAGGTTTGCAGCATTTTTTTTTTTTTTTTTTTTTTTTTTTTGTACCCAATTTATCTGAATGGGCTTGTGTAAATCCCAGTGCTTAGTTGAGATACAACACCATTCAGAAGTATGAACTGAGTTTCACAAATTTTTACAGCAAATCTACAATTTGTGAACAAACACTTTTCTTTACCTATGCAAATGAAAAATTGTAGCCTGAAATATAATCTGCTTGCCACTAGAGGGCAGCACAGCATTGAGGTTTGTCTTGATGAACTGCAGTTTTCAGGGCTAGTCCCACATTTATTCTATCATTTATTCAGCAACTACCTCCGGCAATGAAAAAGGAAATTGGTTCCTGATGGAATCATTGTAATTGTGCAAACCCTAGCATTGCTTCCTGGGCGTGCATTTCTCCTCACTCCAGAATGTACTGTACTTTATACAACTGTAACCAATTCAATATATATTTTATTTTTTTGTACTAAAATATTGACCTATCCTCAGGATCAGTGGGGGGGTCTGGCCCACCAATTGACCATTTCGGGCAGCTGCTGGCACTGTAAACTTTAGTGGATAGAAGGCTCTACCAACTGTGTAGTTGCCGGCGTACTGCAGCTCCAAAAACCTTGATACCGAACTTGGGTTTGGTTCCAATTGGTACCTTGGAACCAAACTCCAGTTCGGTATCAAGGTTTATTACAGAAATAATTCATGAAGTTTCGTGAGACTTCGCAAAGTAATAACTTCGCCTTATTGGAGCCAATACATCTCCTACTGTACGGAGCTCCCGCTCTGTACAGTATTACAACAAAGTTTTATGAAGCATCTGAAGTTGATTCGCTCATCCCTAATTAACACATTGTGCAGAAACCCTTCACCAAACGTGTTCTGTAGCGGAGCACTGTACTGGCAGCACACGTTGGCTGACCAGAGCAAGCAGAGGTTGGAGCTAGAGGAGCGAATTTCATGTTATGAAATTCGTTTACGCTTTTTGGTGGTAAAAGCAGAATTGCGTTATGGATTTCGTTACCACGGATCATAACGCAATTCTAGGACAATGCCTTTAGAGGCATTCTGTCATAAGTCTATGGCCTGCATAACGGATCCGTCCGGAGAGGACTCCCCTGGAAATGGGATGGATCCTTTTTGCAGCCCTTAGACTTCTTCTATTATGACTGAATGAATAACAGAATGCTTCTAAAGGCATTCCGTCATAGAATTGCATTATGGTCCGTGGTAACGAAATCCATAACTCAATTCTGCTTTTACCACCAAACGAAGCGCCGATGGATTTCATAACATGACATTTGCTCATCTCTAGTTGGAGCATTAAAGTCTGACATTGCTGCTTCTGCCTTCTGTGCTGCAAAAGCCTGGCAAGTGGGTGAAGGGTTTCTGCACAAGCGTGTTTGTGGCACTTGTATCTGAGCGCTGTACTGGCAGTTGCACACATTAGCTGACCAGAGCAAGCACAGTGAAGTCTGGCATTGCACATTGCTGCTCCTGCCTGTGCTTGCACTGCATAACACGTCTGTGCAGGAAACCCTTCACTGGTGTGCTCTGCCAGGCCTTAGTTGAGCAGGCAGAAGCAGCTGTGTCCCCTATCCCTGCAGCACTGGGATCTGTACCATCCACCAGTCAAGAAATTGAAAAATGCATCTTTGAAGAGTGTGCATTGAAACTTAATTCTCATAAGACATAACTACAACTAATACAAATTTAAAAGTAAGGCTACTTTCACATCAGCGTTTTCAATTCCGCTATTGAGATCCGTCATAGGATCTCAATAGCGGAAGAAAACTCTTCAGTTTTGTCCCCATTCATTGTCAATGGGGACAAAACTGATCTGAACAAAACTGAGTGTACCAAAATGCATTCTGTTCCATTTGGTTGTGTCCCCATTGTGGACAGAAAAATGCTGCAAGCGGTGTCTTTCTGTCTGCGATGTGGTGCGGAGCAAGACGGATCCATCCTGACACACAATGTAAGTCAGTGGGGAGGATCGTTTTTTTTTATGGTGTTCATGACGGATCCACTGTCATCTTAGCAGTGTATGGATCCCTAACAGTGAAAAGTGCCAGACACCCTGATCTTGGGATGCCTATTTTGGAAGTAAAACCAGGGAATCAATAACGTACACTTGTAAATGGCCTAAAACTAATTTTTGTATTGTTTCCAATTAAGTTAGTTATATAAAAGGTTACTTACTCTTTTAATGGGGTTGTCCGGGTTCAGCACTAGGGCAGCTATAAAGCCTGCCCATTGGTGCCAGTGATGTCACTGGGTACACTGCTGGGGTGGAAGCTTCTGACTAATTTACTCTATGGAGAGCCTGATACGTCACTGGATCTTCATAATAAGTCTTTGTCCTGTGCAATACAAAAGAGGAGCATTGGAGCATGAAATGCTCATATTGGGATCTGCCTGGGTGAAAATGGGATCATATTGACAGTTTTATGTCAGTATCATCTTGTAGCAGTAAGGTCAAGCCGAGGCCCATAGCATTATAAATCATGAGAATGCAGTGCACTCCTGCAAGTCCAGAACAGAGGATCAATCTCGCACATGGTGCGTGATTCCTGCAATGGACTTGCTTGTGTGAAACTGCGCTGTGTGGCAGCACCCTCTTGCCACCTGCACATGTTGCGGAACATGTGTGGTTTTTCCGCACTGATAAACCGCAGGGTATTTACATATTACCAGCAAAGTGTATAAGATTACAAAGTACACTTTACGGATTTCAAAATAAATGTCAACTAGGTTTATTATCAAATCCACAATTGGGGATTGCAGATTTTGGTGCAGAAATGCACGGAAATTCGTCTGGATCTTATATGCGTTCACCTGCCCCAATGTGCATGTTGCAGATTGTATGCAGAAAATCTTCACCAAAACCGCATTAAAAAAAATCGCAGCTTTTCTTGTGGATTTTCGGTTTACACTAAAGCGGTTATTGATGACCTACCCTCAGCTGTTTGAAGAGAATGCAGCACTTGGGTCAGCGCTCTGTTCTCTTCTCAGTTTACCTGCTCGCTGTCACCATTGCAGCAGTTAGCTGTGTAATTACAACTCTGCCTTCATTTGAATAGGAAGCAGCCGCCCCTCCGATATCGATGACCTATCCTGAGGGCAGGTAGTCAATATGACGGAAGCAGACAACCCCATTGAAGTCAACGGGAAAACCACTACATAAGTTGCGGAAGTGCACAAAAAATTGACATTGTGCAAACTTTCAAATTCACAATATAGGTTAATATCTATATAGAAAATATACGCATAGTGTATCAAAGCTCAGTCATTTTTTGATCTTGT
Source organism: Bufo gargarizans (assembly GCF_014858855.1). Classification (NCBI taxonomy): domain Eukaryota; kingdom Metazoa; phylum Chordata; class Amphibia; order Anura; family Bufonidae; genus Bufo; species Bufo gargarizans. The sequence continues at coordinate 39,657,826 of NC_058089.1, forward strand.
GCGTGGAATCCATTGTGTGAAAGACAGCCAAGCCCCGTTCCGGACAGCAGAGACACGGAGTATTAGCATGATTGATAATGCTCCCTGCCTCTCTGACCATTTTACTACACAATCACTGACCACTTTATCTCACGGTGAGGCCTCCTGCACACGAACATGTGCGCCCCGTTGCAGTATTGTGGACCACATTTGCGGATCCGCAATACACGGGTGCTGTTCTGTGGGCATGCTGCATTACGGATGCGGATTCATTCACTTGAATGGGTCTGGAGATGCGGAACGGAACCCTACAGGAGTGCTTCCGTGGGTTTTCGTCTCGTACATCCGTTCCACAAAACAATAGAACGTGTCCTATCTTTTTGCGGAACGGCTGGATCGCGGACCCATTAAAGTGAATGGGTCCGCGATCTGCTGCGACTGCCCCACGGGACGGTGTTAGTACATTGCGGGCTGCAGCATGACCATGGGGCACACATGTTCGTGTGCAGGAGGCCTGATTTTGTAGTAAAAAGATCAGAGAGGCACAGAGCATTATTAATCATGTTACTGCTCCGTGTCTCTGCTGTCCGGAACGGGGCTTGGCTCTCTTCATGCAGCAGATTACCCGCACGGCATCCGCTCATGTAAAAGAGCCTATACTCTTGACAGTTTGTCATGTAGAAAGAAAATGCACATAATCCTCATATTGTGCCGCTACTCTTAATGCAAGACGGCCTTTGAGTACTGATGATGCACTGTACAGGTTAAAATGTTATGGTACTTTCACACTTGCGTTTTTCTTTTCCGGCATAGAGTTCCCTCACAGGGGCTCTATACCAGAAAAGAACGGATCAGTTTTAGCCCCATGCATTCTGAATGCAGTGTTTATCGCATCAGGATATCTTCAGTTCAGTCAAAAAGAATGATCAGGTAAAAGATAAAACCGCAGCATGCTACGGTTTAATCTCTGGCAAAAAAAACCCCTGAAGAGTTGCCTGAATGCCAGATCCGTCCTTAAAAATGTGGAAAAAAAAAACCGGAACAGATCCGTTTGTCCGTATGACAAACGGACAGACGGATCTGTTCTTGAAATGCATTTTTAAGACTGCGCAAGATCCTGATCAGTCTTACAAATGCCATCAGTCGGCATACGTTTGCCGGTTCCGGCGACAGAACTGCCTGCCAGATTCCTCTGCCGCAAGTGTGAAAGTAGCCTTAGGCTCCTTTCACCTCACCGTTTCTCCTTTCCGTTCTCCGGCTCTGTCGAGGAGCAGAACGGAAAGGATGGATTCTGCAGCTAACTGAGCCTAAAGACCCCATAGACTATATAATAGGGTCTGTACGGTGTCCGCTCAGAATATGATGTGAAAGGAGCCTAAGTATGGTTTCATCAGGTATGAAAAGTGACATTTTCCAAAATACAGTTGCAAGAAAAAGTATGTGAACCCTTTGGAATGATATGGATTTCTGAACAAATTGGTCATAAAATGTGATCTGATCTTCATCTAAGTCACAACAATAGACAATCACAGTCTGCTTAAACTAATAACACACAAAGAAGTAAATGTTACCATGTTTTTTATTGAACACATCATGTAAACATTCACGGTGCAGGTGGAAAGAGTATGTGAACCCCTAGACTAATGACCTCTCCAAGAGCTAAATCGGAGTGAGGCGTCAGCCAACTGGAGTCCAATCAATGAGATGGGATTGGAGGTGTTGGTTACAGCTGCCCTGCCCTATAAAAAACACACACCAGTTCTGGGTTTGCTTTTCACAAGAAGCATTGCCTGATGTGAATGATGCCTTGCACAAAAGAGCTCTCAGAAGACCTAAGATTAAGAATTGTTGACTTGCATAAAGCTGGAAAGGGTTATAAAAGTATCTCCAAAAGCCTTGCTGTAAATTAGTCCACGGTAAGACAAATTGTCTATAAATGGAGAAAGTTCAGCACTGCTGCTACTCTCCCTAGGAGTGGCCGTCTTGTAAAGATGACTGCAAGAGCACAACGCAGACTGCTCAATGAGGTGAAGAAGTATCCTAGAGTGTCAGCTAAAGACTTACAAAAGTCTCTGGCATATGCCAACATCCCTGTTAGCGAATCTACGATATGTAAAACACTAAACAAGAATGGATTTCATGGGAGGATACCATAGAGCAGGCATGTCCAAACTGCGGCCCTCCAGCTGTTGCAAAACTACAACTCCCAGCATGCCCTAATAGCTGTAAGCTACCCAGGCATGCTGGGAGTTGTAGTTTTGCAACAGCTGGAGGGCCGCAGTTTGGACATGCCTGCCATAGAGGAAGCCACTGCTGTCCAAAAAAACATTGCTGCACGTTTACAGTTTGCACAAGAGCACCTGGATGTTCCACAGCAGTACTGGCAAAATATTCTGTGGACAGATGAAACCAAAGTTGAGTTGTTTGGAAGAAACACACAACACTATGTGTGGAGAAAAAGAGGCACAGAACACCAACATCAAAACCTCATCCCAACTGTGAAGTATGGTGGTGGAGGCATCATGGTTTGGGGCTGCTTTGCTGCGTCAGGGCCTGAACGGATTACTATCATCAAAGGAAAAATGAATTCCCGAGTTTATCAAGTTCATCATTTTGCAGGAGAACTTAAGGCCATCTGTCCACCAGTTGAAGCTCAACAGAAGATGGGTGTTGCAACAGGACAACGACCCAAAGCATAGAAGTAAATCACCAAATGGCTTAACTCTTTAAGGACACAGCCTTCTTTCACCTTAAGGTCCAGGCCATTTTTTGCAAATCTGACTAGTGTCACTTTAAGTGGTGATAATTTAAAACTCTTTAACTCCAGGCCATTCTGAGATTGTTTTTTTCGTCACATATTGTACTTCATGACATTGCAAATTTCCAAGTTTCAATTTCTCTTCTTCTATACATAGTAATACCTCCAAAAATAGTTATTACTTTACATTCCCCATATGTCTACTTCATGTTTGGATCATTTTGGGAATGATATTTTATTTTTTGGGGGATGTTACAAGGCTTAGAAGTTTAGAAGCAAATCTTGAAATTTTTCAGAAATTTTCAAAAACCTAATTTTTTGGGACCAGTTCAGGTCTGAAGTCACTTTGTGAGGCTTATATAATAGAAACCAGCCAAAAGAAAAACATTCTAGAAACTACACCCCTCAAGGTATTCAAAACTGATTTTACAAACGTCTATAACCCTTTAGGTGTTCCACAAGAGTTAATAGCAAATGGAGATAAAATTTCTGAATTTAGATTTTTGGGCATATTTTCAATTTTTTCCAGTAACACAGCAAGTGTTAATAGCCAAACAAAATGCTATATTTATTGCCCTGATTCTGTAGTTTGCAGAAACACCCATATGTGGCCGTAAACTACTGTACGGCACACAGTAGGGAGTAGAGGGAAAGGTGCGTCGTGTGGTTTTTGGAAGGCAGATTTTGCTGGACTGGTTTATTTACACCATGTCCCATTTGAAGCCCCCCTGATGCACCCCTATAGTAGAAACTCCATAAAAATGACCCCATTTTAGAAACTACAGGATAAGGTGGCAGTTTTGTTGGGACTATTTTTAGGATACATATGATTTTTGGTTTATCTATATTACATTTTTGTGAGGCAAGGTTACCAGAAATAGAAATTCTGAAATTTTCATCTCTAATAACTCTTGTGGAACACCTAAAGAATTAACGACGTTTATAAAATCAGTTTTGGATACCTTAGGGGTGTAGTTTCTTAGATGGGGTCGCTTGTATTGAGTTTTTACTCTAGGAGTGCACAAGGGGGGCTTCAAATGGGACATGGTGGCAAATAAAAGGCCATCAAAATCTGCCTTCCAGAAACCATACAACGTTCCTCTCCTTCTGCGCCCTGCCGTTTGGTCATACAGCAGTTTACGACCACATATGGGGTGTTTCTGTAAACTGCAGTATGAGGGTAATAAATATAAAGTTTTGTTTGGCTGTTAACCCTTACTTTGTTATTGGAAAAAAACTGATTAAAATTGAAAATTTGACCCAAAATAGCTTTTTTTGGCACCAGGGTTTTTTTTTTTTTTTTTTTTTTTACAGTGTTCGTTTGGGGGGTATTTTTATAGAGCAGATTGTTATGGTCGCGGCGATACCTAATATGTCTACTTTTTTTATTTATGTTTTACACTTTATTATCTTTTTATAAACAAAAAAAAACATTTTAGTATCTCCATAGACTTTTTTTTTTTTTTTTTTTTTTTTTTGCCGATTATCTTAGGTAGGGGCTCATTTTTTGCGGGATGAGAGGACGGTTTTATTGGCACTATTATGGGGGCATATGACTTTTTGATCGCTTGCTATTAGAATTTTTGTGATGTAAGGTGACAAAAAAAAAAAAAACTTTTTTTTGCACAGTTTTTTTTTTTTTTCCTTTTACTGTGTTCATCTGAGGGGTTGGGGGGGTATTTTTATATAGCAGATTATTATGGATGTGGCGATACCTAATATGTCGAGACACTAAAACGATTTTTTTCTTTTTAAAGTCTGAGAACCAGTTTTTGTATCCGATAGTCAGTGGCTAAATTGGGATATAAATTTAGTACTCCATGGAAGTGTGGTACTCCCTGAAGCAACCAATAATGCAGAGGCCCAGATGATCGCGGCACGTGTCACAGTGAGTAGTGGTGTCCTTCTGTATCCCCCTCCTATGACGCATTCTGCACTTTTTGGGGGTCCGTCACTTCTTTCCAGTATGGGGGATGATCCGAGCGCCTACAGTTCACGAGGTACTCCGGCCTGCTCTTTCCCGGTCAGAAAAGATGAGGACTGCCTCATAGAACTGATGGAATGTCCCTGTGTTGCCAGCGCTCCGGGACAGCACAAAAGAGTTGTACAAGGCAACCTGTACCAAGTAGACCGCAACTTTTTTGTACCATACCCGGATTTTGCGCATGGCGTTATGACTTGAGGACTTGATCAGAGAGATCAACTCCTCCCATATACCGATTTGTAGTCGACGATACAATCGGGCTTGAGGACCGTTCCCGCGGTACCTCGCACAGGGACAGGGGTGATGCCGTTACCATGAGTTGTGGACAGTACAAGGACATCCCTCTTGTCCTTATATCTGACCAGCTACAGGTTTCCAGTGGTAAGGGCACGGGTCTCAGACCTGGGGATAGGTACCTGGAGGGGGTGGTAACCATTATCTAGCAGTGGGTGCATAAGGTCCCACACAAGTTTCCCGCTAACACCCAGAGTGGGGGAACATTCTGGGGGTTGAATACGGGTATCTTGCCCCTCGTACACAGGAAACTTGTAAGTGTACCCTGAGGTAGTCTCACAAAGTTTGTACAGCTTCACTCCATACCTCGCCCACTTAGAGGGAACATACTGGCAGAAAAGGAGTCTCCCCTTGAACGCAATGATATACTCATCAACCGCAACCTCCCTTCCAGGTACATAGGCCTGTACAAATTTGTTGATTGTAAGGTGACAGGCGGTCATAGGCAGGATCACCTTGTGGGGGGGGGGGGGGGGATATGCTGCATTATCTGAAGGCCTCAAACCGGGAGTGTGTAATGGCCGTACTGTAAAGTGAGGCCTGGTAGAGGACGTCCCCACTCCCGTAATGCCTGACACTGGGTTTCTTGACTAGGCCCATATGCAGCACGAGGCCCCAAAATGTCCTCATTTTGGCTGCACTGACCGGAGTCCAGCCACCGGGCCTAGCCAAAAAGGAGCCCGGGTGTTGAGCAACAAACTGTTGGGCGTACAGGTTTGTTTGCTCCACCAGTAGATTTACAAAGTGGTCACTGAAAAAAAGACTAAAAAAAGTCGTATTCAGTGAAGCCCACTGTGGAAATCTGGATTCCTGATTGGCCTTCAAAATCAGGAATCACGGGCTCATAACGCTCTGGGGTATACCAGACAAGTTTACCGGCAGGGGGCTCCGGTGGATTTAACTGGTGGGCCGTAAAACTAGTACGAGCCCCAGAGCTGCTTGTACTAGGGTGGGCCACAGGGTCCCTAGCATGGCGGTCCCCTTGCTCCGCCTGGCAGAGCCTTGGGGGCTCATCATCATCGCTAGATGATGACAACAGGAAAGTGGGGTCATCCTCGTCCTCACTGGGACTCTCGCACTCGGAGGCAAGCTAAGTGTAACTGGCTTTTATCTGCACTGAAAAATAAAGGTAACATTTTAATCGAGCTGGACCCTTTTCTCTTTTTACTCAAGCTGGGTTTATGCCTCCTTGGCCGAGAACATCTGGCGGGCCATAGGGGAGTGTCTGTGTGTGTGTAAATCTTTATTTTGTGTGCATGTGTGTGGGGGCACGAGTGTTTGCGAACTCACCCCAAACCTAACAGACAACAAAAAAAATAGACTAACTTAAAAATTTGAAAAAATTTGAAAAAATTCAAAGCTGCTGATCAACCACCTGAAGTTGATCAGCGGTGGAGTGTGCGATGCGCTAACAGTGGCCAGACGCTAAGAGTGCCGGCCACAGTCAACGTACGTACAAAAATAAACTGCCTGCACCCCAAAAAAGTGGGGGGGAGGCAAGCTGCAGCACCCCTGGGGGGTCTAGGGTCACACAGCTGTGCTTTGGACCCCAGACACCCAATTTAGGGTGATGAAACCAAAACATTTTTTTTTTTTCTTCAACTAACTTTCCCTAAATATCCCTGCCTAATCTAACTTGTCCCTAGCCTTTCTCTAAATACCTGGGGGTGCTGGCTGGATCCTGGGCTCTGAACAGATGGGGGGTGCTGGCTCTAAGACACATGCAGCTCTCTCCTCGGGCTCCGGACTAAAAAGGAGAGGAGCGATGATTTGAACCTCCCGCCCGCCCAGCCGACCAATGAGAGCGATCCTGAGAGGTGATGTCACCATCACCTCTCAGGATCTAAGGATGGTGATTGGTGGTATATTATTAAACCACCGATCACCATCCTGTTCCGGGTTATCGGGTCCCCACAGACCCGAATAACCCGGAAATGCAGCAAACCACAGGTCTGAATTGACCTGCGGTTAGCTGCGATCGCCTACACGAGGGGGTCACAGGACCCCCCTCGCATCTAGCCAAGGTGCCTGCTTAATGATTTGAGCAGGCATCGGGTTCCGATTACCGCCGAGCAGCGGTGATCGGAAATACATCGGACGTACCAGTACGTCCTGTGTCCTTAAGGATCGGGAAATCAATACGCCTTATGTCCGGAACAGGTTAAACAGAAGAAAATACGCCTTCTGGAGTGGCCCAGTCAGAGTCCTAACTTCAACCCGATTGAGATGCTGTGGCATGACCTCAAGAAAGCCATTCACACCAGACATCCCAAGAATATTGCTGAACTGAAACAGTTCTGTAAAGAGGAATGGTCAAGAATTACTCCTGACCGTTGTGCACGTCTGATCTGCAACTACAGGAAACGTTTGGTTGAAGTTATTGCTGCCAAAGGAGGTTCAACCAGTTATTAAATCCAAGGGTTCACATACTTTTTCCACCTGCACTGTGAATAATTACATGGGGTGTTCAATAAAAACATGGTAACATTTAATTCTGTGTGTGTTATTAGTTTAAGCAGACTGTGATTGTCTATTGTTGTGACTTAGATGAAGATCAGATCACATTTTATGACCAATTTGTGCAGAAATCCATATCATTCCAAAGGGTTCACATACTTTTTCTTGCAACTGTACTTTCTTTATTCTTCTGTTTTCAAGATTTCTCTTTACACTTTATATCTTGGGCATGTGGTGGACACACATACGTGGCTCATTAGAAGTCACAGTTCTAATGCCTATAGTCTACAACCACACATTCCGATTTCCTGGTGCAGTTTTGAAAGCCAAAAGGAGAAGTGAATAGAGTAAAAAGGGAAGTTGTATCTGTCATTTATACTTTATCTCCATCATCTATCCACTTTTGATTTTGGCTACATAAGGAAAATTGAGCACGTGACCGTACCCTTAGTGTACCTTTAAACACCCACCCTCCCTTTCCCTGACAATGTTACTCTTAGGCTACATGCACACGAACATTGTTGGTTTCCGTGTCCGTTCAATTTTTTTGGTTTTTTTTTTGCGGATAGGATGCGGACCCATTCATTTCAATTACACAAAAGTTTATTTTATTTTTTTCGTTTTTTGCGTTCTGTATATGGAACCATTCATTTCAATGGATCCGCAACAAAAAACGGAAGGTACTCCGTATGCCTTCTGTTTCCGTTCAAAGATAGAACATGTCCTATTATTGTCTGCATAACTGAGAAGGCTAGTACTGTTCTATCAGGGGCCAGCTGTTCCGTTCCGCAAAAAACGGAATGCACACGGACATCATCCGTATTTCTTGCGGATCCGATTTTTGCGGACCGCAAAAAATACTGAAAAAGCCATACGGTCGTGTGCAAGAGGCCTTAAATTGTAGATTTTGAATTTGTCTGAAATGAATCTACTTGGAGTACCACTCAGGTGCCTAAAGTGCATTTTTACTCCAAAGTGACTTAACTAGGATATCCCACCAATGTTTGATATGTGCGCCCACCTTCCATTCATTTCTATGGAAGCACTGAAAATAGCTGAGCGGTGCGCTCAGCTATTTTCGGAAGACCCATAGAAATTAATGGGATGTGCACCTATCAGAGATTGGGTGGACATAATAGCGATTTTGGGCCAACCCCTTTTAAGGCCCGGAGTAAATTTTTTGCGTTTTCGGTTTGCGCTACCTGCCTTCCCAGAGCCAAAACTTTTTTAATTTTTTCTGTTCACATAGCCATATGAAGGCTTGATTTGTGCGGGACAAGTTGTACTTTCCAACGCCATCATTTAATATTGCATAGCAGGAAAAAAATTACATATGGGGTGAAATTGCAAAAAAAAAAGCTATTCCACCACAGTTTTACGTTTTCTTTTATTTACGACGTTCGATGTGTGATAAAACTGATGGTTACTTTTATTTTACAGGTCAGTACGAATCCGGCAATGCATTATAGGTGTAGTTTTCTTGCGTTTCCCACTTAATTTTTTTGTCTCCATATTTTGACCCCTATAACTTTTTTGTAATTGTGTATGGAGATGTATGGGGGATAATTTTTGTAGGGCGATCTGAACTTTTTATCTAGGGTTTGTGACTTTTTGATCACTTTTTTTGTATTTTTTTTTTTTTTTTTTTTTTTTTGTAGAAAATGAAGCTACCAAAAACGGTGAATCGGCTATTTGGACGCTGTTTGCTGTATTGTATAGGGAATATATTTTCATACTATGGGTGTTTTCTCACAACACTCATGATGTGTATTTATTTTTTATTTTTTTAGTGCTTTTATTTTTATTTTGGAAAAGGGGGGGTGATTTAAAAAAAATTTATAGTTCCCATAGGGAACTATAACATGCAATCATTAGATTGCTATTATCATAGACTCTAATGCACTTGCATTGGAATCTATGATGATTTTTTGCTACTTTCCTATGGAGCCTATTACAGGCAAGGGCTCCATAGGAAATACTGTGCAGCAGCCTCCTATCATTCACAAAGACGGGGCTGCTGCACACAAGCTTCGACTCCTCCGATTGCCGCACGGGGGAGCCGGAGCATCACTGGAATCGCACGCTTCCGGTGTTTCATACTCTCAGATGCACAGGTCAGGATTGAACACGGCATCTGAGGAGTTAAATGTCCCTGATCGGTATTACTGCCGGTTGTGGACATGAGCCGCGGGTGTCTGCTATAAGAAGCAGGTGGCCACCCACGGCTATGGTACCCGCAGCACTCAGGAGCTGGTGACATCCTTAAAGACCCTGCCAGTGCCGTACATGTACACATAAGGACCAGTCACATGTTTCGCCCTTATGCAACTGAATGGAGAGCATTCTGTTCAGGATATCTTCAGTTCAGTCTTTTTGACTTTTCAGGACGGAGATAATACCGCAGCATGCTGTGCTTTTATCTCCGTCCAAAATTCCGGAACACTTGCTGGAAAGCCAGACCGCAATGTCAGATTGACATGCATTAATGCTGAGTGTCTCGGCAACATGGATCTGACATTGCGGTCTGCGCATGCTCAGACTGCAAAAAATTTTAAAAAATAAATAAATGCCAGGTCCGTTTTTCCGGATCACACCGGAGAGACGGATCCGGCATATCAATGCATTTGTCATATGGATCAGGATCCTGATCCGTATGACAAATGCCATCAGTTTGCATGCATTTTGACGGATCCGGCAGGCAGTTCCGGCGACTGAACTGCCTGCCGGAATCCTCTACCGCAAGTGTGAAAGTACTCTAACATGCAGTACTACGCGTCACGAAAAAACAATCTCCGAATCGCTTGGATAGTAAAAGAATTCCAAAGTTATTACCGCATAAAGTGACACATGTCAGATCTGCAAAATTAGGCTGGGTCCTAAAGTGGTAAGGCTTCTTCCACAAGAGCGAGTTTTCTGTCCAGATGAGGAGCATTTTGCGAATGAACAGCATTCGCACTTAATCCTGACTCATTCATTTCAATGGTTATGTGTACATGAGTAGTGTTTATCACTGATCATCTCTGCGTTCAGGAAAAATCACAGCATGTTCTGCATTGTGCTTTTTTGCGCAGCCCGGCTCCATAGAAATGAATGGGGCTTGCATGAAAAACAGAAGGCGTCTGGATGCGATGCGTTTTTGACTGATGATTGCTGGGAGATGTTGAGTTTTATTCTTCAGTTTTAAAATACACGCGTGAAAAAAGTATCAAACCTGATTTCATCTGTGTGGAAAAAACAACTGAATCTCAGACAAAAGTAATCAAACTTTCCTGCAAACCATCGTTTTTTTCTCTGGACATACCTTGACTTATTCCATATCACTTCTGTTAAATAAGTCTTAAAGGGGCTGTCTCACTTGGAACATTGGTGGCATATCGCCAGGACCTGTACCTACAGTTGTGTTCAAAATAATAGCAGTGTGTTTAAAAGAAGGATTTTCAGCTTTATACATTTTAATAGCTTTTATTTCCATACACACAAATGCATTGGGAACACTACACATTCTATTCCAAATCAAAAGATGAAGAAAAATATCAAATTTGTGTTGTTCCCCTATCCAATCAACTTTTTAATCAAGGTACGCTGTTCTTCTGAACAATGTCTAGAACGACCCATTTTCCTCAGAATTTCAGAGAGAAATACACTGTAACCAGCATGTAGAACATTTGCTGCCTTCCTTCCTTAAATAAGGGCAAAAATTGCCACCTGTTTTTTAAAGAATGAATGACCTCACTCATTGAACTCCACACTGCTATTATTTTGATTGAATTACAGAGAATCAGCAGCATGCATGTTACTCTACTACACCTGCTAGTAAATTATTTACAATGTAGAAATATCATTTCTACCAAAAACAGTGATTGATCAGGTTAGTAATGTCTGACTGCTATTATCTTGAACACAACTGTATTTCTAGAACAAAGCTCCCAATGAGAACGAGAGCACACTGAGCATGTGTAGCCTAGGCTATTTCCGGTAGTTCCATAGAAGTGAATGGAGCTGTGACCACACATGCGTGGTGAGCCTCACATTCATTTCTATGGGACTTCCAAAAATACCCGAACAATCCGCTTCGCTATTTTCGGTGCTCCCATAGAAATAAATGTAGGGCAGCCACGTGTGCGGTCCACTCTCCCAAACTGTGGGCACTCCATTCTAGAGACCTCTGAGACCCACACCTATCTGGCATTGTTGGCACATCATAGTGATATGCCACCATTGTTCCAGGTGAGAGAACCTAAGGTACATTCACATGTACAGTAAGTTTCCACCATATAATCTGCATGTCTTATATAGGGATTTAGATATGGATTTCACCCTTTGCAATGCAATACAATGAAAGGATAAAATCTTCTGCAATTTGGCAGCAAACCAACATCAACATCCCCAAGGCCTCTTGCACACGGCCATTGCCCGGCTGTGCCCAGTATTGCGGCCCGTGAACAGTGGCCATTCACTTGAATGGGTCCGCAATCCTGGAGATACGGTGAGGAACTGAGGTGAGGATTGGATTTCTGTCCGTGCCTATGCAACTCAAAAAAGTAGTGCATGCACTACTTTTTTACGGTGTGGATCACGGACCCATTCAAGTGAACGGTTCCGCAGACAGCAGCGTCATGGTCAGCACAGGCAAAGCCGGTAGACGGTCATGTTCATGAGGCCTAAGGCCTCATGCACACAAACATATTTTCTTTCCGTGACCGCTCCGTGTTTTTTTTTTTGCGGATATGGGACCATTCAATTTCAATGGGTCCGCAAAAAAAACCTGAAGTTACTCCGTGTGCATTCCGTTTCTGTATGTCTGTATTTCCATTCCGCCCAAAAATAGAACATATCCTATTATTGTCCGCATTACGGACAAGGATAGGACTGTTCTGTAAAATACAGAATGCACACGGACCGCAAAATACATACGGTCATGTGCAAAAGGCCTTACGGTCCCCTAAAAACAGGTCTGCAAAAAATACGGAATGCACACTGACGTCATCTGTATTTTTGGCGAACCGCAAAATACATACGGTCATGTGCATGAGGCCTAAAGCCTCTTGCACACGACCATATGTATTTTGCGGTCTGCAAAAAATGGATCCACAAAAAATACAGATGACATCCGTGTGCATTCCGTATTTTGCGGAACGGAACAGCTGGCCCCTAATAGAACAGTCCTATCCTTGTCTGTAATGCGGACAATAATAGGACATGTTCTATTTTTTTTCTGAACGGAAATACGGACATTCGGAAACTGAATGCACACAGAGTAACTTCCGTTTTTTTTCCCGTTACGTTTTTGCGGGTTCCATTTGCGGTCCGTATGCGGAACCATTCACTTCAGTGGGTCCACAAAAACAACGGAAGCTACTCTGTATGCATTACGTTTCTGTATTTCCGTTCAAAGATAGAACATGTCCCATTATTGCCTGCAAATCACGTTCCGTGGCTCCATACAAGTCAATGGTTCTGCAAAAAAATAAAACCGAATGCATACGGAATGCATCAGTATGTCTTCCGTATCCGTTCCGTTTTTGCGGAACCATCTATTGAAAATGTTATGCCCAGCCCAATTTTTGAATGTACTTGCTGTTTAAACATTATTGTATGCTTCCGTTTCAGTTTGCTATAAAAACGTAATGATGGAACAGAAGCGGAAACATTACTAAAACAAAAAGGAAAAAATAATTTGTTTAAAACGGACCTCAAAATACAGAAAAAGCCATACAGTCGTGTGCAAGAGGCCTTACAGCCATTTCTGCAACAAAAAATCAGAAATCCCTGTCCATGCCACCAAAACAAGTCCATTTGGAGGAATGTAACAGATTTTCTGCATGTCTGAAATTCCTGCAACAAAATCTGCTGCGAGTGAAGACGTGTCTTTAATGGAAAATGATGCCATGTGCCAAATACCCTAAGAATGCCTTCACACGCTGCAGATTTTGTAGCAGAAATTTCCGCGTCTGAAAATCCGTTCCATTCACCTGAATGGGGCTTGCAGAAATCCATGTGCTTGCTGCCTCATTGAAATGAACGGAACTGATTTTCAGTTGCAGAAATTTCAGCAAAAATAAGTAGTGTGTGTGAGTGTGAAGGCGCCCTTAGGCCTCTTTCACACTTGCGTGTCCGGATAAGGTCCGGATGCGTTGCGGCAAACCTGCGCAAGTAGGTACCCAATTGCAGTCAGTTTTGACTGCGATTGCATTCCGTTGTTCAGTTTTTATCATGCGGGTGCAATGCGTTTTGCACGCGCGTGATAGAAAACTGAATGTGGTACCCAGACCAGAAGTTCAGGTTTGGGTTAGGTGTTGTGTAGATTGTATTATTTCCCCTTGAAACATGGTTATAAGGAAAAATAATAGCATTCTGAATACAGAATGCATAGTACAATAGGGCTGGAAGGGTTAAAAATAAATTAATAATAATTTAACTCACCTTAATCCACTTGTTCGCGCAGCCGGCATCTCTTCTGTCTTGTTCTGTGAGGAATAGGACCTTTGATGACGTCACTACGCTCATCACATGGTCCGTCACATGATCTTTTACCATGGTGATATATCATGTGACGGACCATGTGATGAGCGTAGTGAAGTCATCAAAGGTCCTATTCCTCAAAGAAGAAGACAGAAGAGATGCCGGCTGTGCGAACAAGTGGATTAAGGTAAGTTCATTTTTTATTTATTTTTTAATAACCCCTCCAGCCCTTTTGTACTATGCATTCTGTATTCAGAATGCTATTATTTTCCCTTATCACCATGTTATAAGGGAAAATAATAAAGATCGGGTCCCCATCCCGATCGTCTCCTAGCAACCGTGCGTGAAAATCGCACCGCATCCGCACTTACTTGCCGATGCTTGCGAAATTCACGCAGCCCCATTCACATCTATGGGGCCTGCGTTGCATGAAAAACGCACAAAATAGAACATGCTGCGATTTTCACGCAACGCACAAGTGATGCGTGAAAATCACTGCTCGTGTGCACAGCCCCATAGAAATTAATGGGTCCGGATTCAGTGCGGGTGCAATGCGTTCACCTCATGCATTGTACCCGCGCGGAAATCTCGCCTGTGTGAAAGGGGCCTTACAGATCTACAAAACCATGCTGCTTCTGAAATTCAAACAAGTGCTGTGCCTCAGGTATTGCACCTAGAGTATTGAGCATGGTATCATTAAACTTTCTTGACAGTAAAAGGGTTAAAACTTTGTAGCATTGTCAGTACTTTAATAGGGGATAAAAGATCTATTTACACCAGGGGTGGGCAGCCTGCAATATTCTGTGCCATGCTATGTGGCCACCAACCATACGGATACAGACAGGCCCCTTAGTGACCACGCACATATTTTTTTTATCGCATTCCATGAGCTATAACTTTTTTGTTTTTTCATGCATGTACTTGTATGAGTTCTTATTTTTTGCAGGATAAGTTATAGTTTTTAATGCACTGTTTTGGGAACATGTAATGACTGATTAAAGCCAGCTGTTTAGCTAAAACCCCTGTTGTTTACGTCACTAAAAGGCGTATTAGTGGTCACTAAGGGGTTAAAAGACAGCCACATCCTCCTGATGTAGAGAATGGAGTCTGCTCCTTAGGGCTCATGCACACGACCGTGTGCTGGCTGTTCCGTGCATTGGGGACCGCAATTTCCGTGAGCGGGCCATATATCCCGGAGCGGCATCGATCGTGCGCACGGGAGTACACAGCATCATAGATTACAATGATGCTGTGCACGTGGGGCCACCTGTGGTGCTATTGTCCTGCACTCATAAGATCATACGAGTGCGGGACAATGGCCCCGCTGGTGGCCCGACGTGCACAGCAACATTGTAATCTTTGATGCTGTGTACTCACGATCAATGCCGTTCCGGGATATATGGCCCACTCACGGACCGTATGTCTCGGAGGGCATACGGTCGTGTGCAAGAGGCCTTAGGCTAGGTCTACACGTCGACAATAAGTCGCACGACACATAGGGCACAACTACACTGCAACATGTCTCACGACAATTTTTATAATGGTAGTCTACGGTGTTGCACTGCGACATGCTGCAAATGCGACGCGACAGTCGCAGAAAAATATATATCTTGAATGTTTTTTTTTGCGACTGTCGTGTCGCAGTTGCAGCATGTTACAGTGCGAAACACTGTAGACTATCATTATAAAAATGTTGCGTGACAAATGTCGTTGTGTAGACCTAGCCTTAGACAGCAGGACTTGGAGGTTATAAGACAGTGCCCTCTAGTGACCGCTCCTTGTATTTATGAGCCATGCTGTGCAGTAGCAGAGGCAGATAAATTGGCATTTGGCAGATTTGGGAGTTCCCAGGTAGGAGGTCAGATCATTAGCACATTATTTGGAGGTAGGTCTTTAATTCAAGTTTGAGAAAATAAATGTTATTCACTGGTTGATGAAAAGTTATGTGATTTTCAAAATGGCCTACAATTTTGGGTGTACAGCTCCTCTGCCTTGGTTACAGATGAAGGCCTCATGCAGTTGACTGTATCCATTTTGCAGACTGCAAACCGTGCATCAGCAAAATACGGATACTGACCAACCGTATGCGATTTTCTCACTCTCTTTACTAGAAGAGCTTATTTTTGTCTGCAAAATATATAATTAATGGAACAGCCAGACGGATGCGGACAGCACACGGATGACATAGAAATGAATGGATCCGCATGTGAGCTGCAAAAAAGATGAGGACTACAGTCAGGAGGCCGAAACTGAGGGAGATTTATCAAAACTGGTGTAAAGTAGAACTGGCTTAGTTGCCCATAGCAACCAATCAGATTCCACCTTTCATTTTTCAGAGCTCTTTTAGCCTCATGCACACAAACATATTTTATTTCTGTGTCCATTCCGTTTTTTTTGCAGACCGTATATGGAACCATACATTTCAATGGTTCCACAAAAAAATTTAAGTTACTCCGTGTGCATTCCGCAAAAGAATAGAACATGTCCTATTTTTGTCCGCATTACGGACAAGGATGGTACTGTTCTATTAGGGGCCAGCTCTTCCATACCGCAAAATACAGAATGTGCACAGACATCATCCTTATTTTTTGCGGACCGCAAAATACACACGGTCGTGTGCATGAGGCCTTTGGAAGATGAAAGGTGGAATCTAAATTGGTTGCTATTGGCAACTAAGCCAGTTTTCCTTTAAATCTCTCCCGCTATCTGTAATCCGATCCTGCAGTCTTGCTCTGTTCAATTAGTCCCCAAATTTTTACTAGAGTATCAAATGCATTGTTTAAAATAGTAGGAGATATGGAAGTAAACTGGCTCCAAGATCAGACTACACAGGATTCGCTTGTATGACATTAGTGAGTCGAGGGTCAATCAATAAAATCTTTGAGGCATAACACACAGTATACAACATCACTGTTAGGACTCATGCACATGGTCGCTGCCGTTTTTGCAGTCTGCAAATTGAAGATCCGTAAAACACAGATACCGGCCATGTGTGTTCCGCATTTTGCGGAACGGAACGTCCTGCCCTCTATAGAACTGTCCTACCCTTGTCCATAAAACGGACAAGAACAGGACATGTTCTATTTTTTTGTAGGGCTGCAGAACTGACATACGGATATGGACAGCACACTGTGTGCTGTCCGCATGTTTTAAAGCCCATATCCAATCAGCAAAATGTGGATCAGGTGCTGACAAAAAAATTAGTTCCTGTGCATGAGCCCTTATGGACTACAATATATGACACAATACATGACATCATTAAAGGGGATGTCTGGGTTCAGAGCTGAACCTGGACATACCCAGAATTTCACCCAGGCAGCCCCCCTGACAAGAGCATTTGAGTAGTGTTGATCGAGTACCAAAATGCTTGGGTGCTCGGTCAATGGGAGAACCCGAGCATTAAACCAGACACCCCCTGCTCTGAAGAGGGGAGGGTGTCTGGTTCACAGGAAAAGATCAGAAATTGATGGAAACACCACCGAAATGTTTCGGGAACAGGAAGGAGAGGATGTCTGGATGGATCTTGGACTCCCAGGTTGCTGCTGGGAATGATGTTGTCCGAGTAGTACGCCAATTTTACTGACTGACAATAATACGCACAAAACCGAAGATAAAATCGATTTTAGAGGAAAAATTTATTACACATAAAGGGGGGCATCATACACACCCTTGAAAAATTATGATTGATGTCCTGCTGGTGACCCTCTAAAACATTAGGAGCAAGGGCCTGCTGGTGACCCTCCCTAAACATTAGGTGCAAGGGCCTGCTGGTGACCCTCTAAAACATTAGGAGCAAGGGCCTGCTGGTGACCCTCTAAAACATTAGGGGCAAGGGCCTGCTGCTGATCTGACCATCTAAAACATTAGGGTTGAGGGTCTGTTGCTGATCTGATCATCTAAAACATTAGGGTTGAGGGTCTGTTGCTGATCTGACCTTCTAAAACATTAGGGGTGAGGGTCTTCTGCTGAGCTGATCATCTAAAAAATTAGGGATGAGGGTCTTCTGCTGAGCTGATCATCTAAAAAATTAGGGATGAGGGTCTGCTGCTGAGCTGACTCTCGAAAACATTAGGGGCGAGTGCCTGCTGCTGAGCTGACCATCGATAAAAATTATGGTTGAGGGTCTGCTGCTGAGCTGACTCTAAAACATTAGGGGCGTCAAGAATTGATGGTTATCCCTATGGATTTCAAATGAACGGTTGATGTCGTGCCTGCTTCATCGCCCGGGGGAGAGGGGAGTTGGGGTTTTGATGGGGGTTGAGGGTTTTAAGAGTGAATAGGTTATGATAGCTAACGTTGTTAGATGATATGCATAATGTGTGTTACTGCTGGGATAATATATGTCAATTAACAGAGATTATGTATACCTCATACTGCAATATGTACGTGCAATGATATTTGTATTTTATTTCTACCTCTGGAACAGCAAATAAAAATTATCTGATTTTAAAAAAAAAACCATTAGGGGCGATTGCCTGCTGCTGATCTGACCATGGAAAAAAATTAGGGGCGAGGGCCTGCTGCTGAGCTGACCATCTAAAACATTAGGGGTGAGGGTCTGCTGCTGAGCTGACTATCGAAAAAATTATGGTTGAGAGTTTGCTGCTGAGCTGCCTCTTTAAAACATTAGGGGCGATTGCCTGCTGCTGATCTGACCATGGAAAAAATTATGGACGAGAGCCTGCTGCTGAGCTGACTATCGAAAAAATTATGGTTGAGGGCCTGCTGCTGAGCTGACCTTTTAAATCATTAGGAGCGAGGGCAGCCTAATAAGCATGTTGATATG
This sequence comes from Bufo gargarizans, assembly GCF_014858855.1. Lineage (NCBI taxonomy): Eukaryota > Metazoa > Chordata > Amphibia > Anura > Bufonidae > Bufo > Bufo gargarizans. The sequence continues at coordinate 39,676,546 of NC_058089.1, forward strand.
ATGGAGGAGGACGAGAAAAGGAAGATTGAACCATATACCCTTTTTTGTGGTGAAAGGGGTGCATGGGAATACAGTGTGTTCAATACACCATAAAGCCACATTTAAAGTGCCTTTATGTTTAGCTGCTTTCCTCTGGTGGAGTAGAGAAGTCAGGGGCAATCCAGGCCTTGTTCATTTTGATAAGAGTCAACTGGTCAGCATTTTCAGTTGACAGGCGGATGCGTTTATCAGTCATTATGCCCCCAGCAGCACTAAATACCCGCTCTGACAAAACGCTGGCAGGACGGCAGGCCAGCACCTCCAAGGCGTAGAGCATCAGTTCGTGCCACATGTCCAACTTGGACACCCAATAGTTGTAAGGCACAGAGAGGGATCATTGAGGACATGGTCTGCTACGTACTCCTTCACCACCCTCCCAAATTTTTCCCTCCTTGTGACAGTAGGCCGTGCATCAGGGTAAGGGTGCTGGCGGGGTGTCATGAAACTGTCCCAGGCCTTGGAGAGTGTTACCATGCCTCTGTTGTAACTGCAGTGTGTTCCCCTCGTCTCCCCTCCTCGGTTGCCCAAGGAACTATGTACTCTGCCACCAGCGTTGTCAGCTGGAAATTTATGGAGCAATTTTTCCACAAGGACCTTCTGGTATTGCACTATTTTGCTAGTCCTCTCCACCACAGGAATGAGAGATGAGAAGTTCTCTTTGTAGCGGGGGTCAAGAAGGGTGAACAACCAGTAATTGGTGTTGGTCAAAATGCGTACAATGCGAGGGTCACGGGAAAGGCAGCATAGCATAAAGTCAGCCATTTGTTCCAGAGTCTCAACAGACAAGACTTCGCTGTCCTCATCAGGAGGATGACTCTGAATCTCCTCATCCTCTTCGGCCCATCCATGATAAACAGATAGAATAAACCTGCTATGGGTACTACCCTCTGTAGCGGAGGCAACCGTCTCCTGCTCCTTCACAGCATCATCCAATTATTGCTGAAAAGACGAAATGAGTGTGGTTTGGCTATCACCCTGTGTAATGTCTTCTTCCCCCATTTCAAGCTCTTCCACATGCAAAGCGCCCGCCTTTATTGTGAGCAGCGAGCGTTTCAGTAAACACAGAAGCGGGATGGTTACACTGATAATAGCGGCATCGCCGCTCACCATCTGTTGATTCCTCAAAGTTGCGTAAAACCTCACATGCCCATTTGTTGCTTGTGAAGAGCGGAAGCCGACTGGAAAGGCGACGACCATGTTGTAGCTGGTATTCCACTACTGCCCTTTGCTGCTCACAAAGCCTGGCCAACATGTGGAACGTGGAGTTCCAGCGCGTGCTCATGTCGCACAACAGTCGGTGAGCTGGCAATTGCGAGCGCTACGGCAGCTGTAGATGACTTTCGAAAATTGGCACACACACGGCGCACCTTCACCAGTAGCTCAGGCAAATTGGGGTAGATTTTGAGAAACCGCTAAACCATAAAGTTTAACACGTGGGCTAGGCATGCTATGTGTGTTAGCTTGCCGAGCTCCAAAGCCGCCACCAAGTTACGGCCATTATTAGACACAACCATGCAGGTTGAGTAGCGAGAGCCACAGCTCAGTCTGGTCCCTTATACCCTGCCACAGCTCTGCGGTGGTGTGCTGTTTGTCACCTGAGCAAATAAGTTTCAGCACGGCCTGTTTCTTCTTCCCCACTGCAGTGCTACACTGCTTCCAGCTACTTACTGATGGCTGACTGGTGCTGCAAGATGATAATTCAGAGGTGGAAGTGGAGAAGAAGGGGGGGGGGGTTCCAGCCACTAATGTAGGTGGGGGCAGAAATCCTGATGGAAGTAGGGCCCGCATCCTTGGCGTCAGTAGCACCTGTGCCATCCCAGGGTATGACTCGCTCCCGGCCTCCACAACGTTCACCCAGTGTGCCGTCAGGGAAATGTAGCCTCCCTGGCCACAAGCACTTGTCCATGTGTCAGTCGTTAAGTGGACCATCCCAATAACTGCATTGGTTATGGCACGGGTGATGTTATGGGACACATGCTGGTGTAAGGCGGGGACGGCACACCGTGCTGGGAACTGAGTAACGAGGGACGGCCGCCGCCGTCAGGCTGCGGAATGCCTCAGTGTCCACATGCCTAAATGGCAACATTTGCAGGGCCAGCAATTTGGAAACGTGCACATTTAGTGCTATGGCCTGTGGATGGGTGGCTGGGTATTTACGCTTTCGTTCAAAAGTCTGGGGTATGGACGCTGCGCTGGGACACAGAAGCATCCCGGGCCTGCGTCTTGGACAGGGGATTGGCCAGCACGTAACACAGGGGAAGAGGAGGCAGTGGTGTGACCTGCAGACACTGATTGTTGACCCAGGCGATCGGCCCACCTATTAGGGTGCTTTGATGCCATGTGGCGGATCATTCTGGTGGTGGTGAGGTTGCTAGTGTTCACGCCCTTGCTCATTTTGGTGCAGCACAGGTTGCAAATGACAATTCTTTTATCGCCCGCACTTTCATCAAAAAAGCGCCAGACTGCGAAACACCTACCCTTTGGCAAGGGAGGTTTCTACATGGGGTGCTCCGGGGAACATTTGCGGGCCTGTTAGGTGTGGCCCGCCTTCTCCCTTTTGCCACCCCACTGCCTCTTCCAGCCTGCTGTGGTGCTGTGGAACCCTCCACCTCTGCACTGCTGTCCTCGCTCGGCTTGCCACCTTCCCAGGTTGGGTCAGTGATTTCATCGTCCACCACCTCCTTTTCCACTCACTCTGGTCATCCTCCTGACTTGTTGACCTAACAATAACCTCACTTATTGACAACTGTGTCTCATCCTCATCATCAACCTCTTGAGACACTAATTGCCGTTGACTTTTTGCCAATTGTGTCTCATCATCATCATCCACCTCGTGAAACACTAATTGCTGTTCCCCACCGCCATCTTCTTCTGACTGTAGATGCTCAAGAGTTTGGGAATCCTCTGAATATCCGAGTGTGGGATCACTTGTTTGCAAAGACTCTCCATGGTGGGAGGAAGGAGGATCAGGGCGAGGAGTCTGTTGACCAGACTCTTGGCTACTGAGATTGGACTTTGTGGAAGACAGGGTGGTGCTTAACCGACTGGAAGCACTATCTGCTGCAATCCAATCGACCACCTGGTCGCACTGGTGTGACGTCGAGAGTGGTGCCCTGCAAACTGGGACATGAAGCTAGGTATCGTGGATGAGTGTGTTTCTTGTGCTCTGGCAGCAGGCACAGTATCACCGCGCCCAGGGCCACGGCCTCTGCGTGCACCATCAGCAGCACGGCCACTTCCCCGTCCCTTGCTATGCTTGCAAGTATGTTACACGTACAGTAGCGCAGGTTTTGTAAGTGTGTGTGCAAATAAATTAAACTGAATGTCACAGATATTTAGGATGGACAAACGTTATACAGGAGATGTAGCGCAGGTAATGTCACTCACCAGCGGCGAAAAAATTACACTGAATGTCACTGATATTTCGGATACGCTAACGTCATACTGGAGATGTAGCACAGGTAATGTCAAAGCAACCAGCAATGTAAAAATTAGACTGGATGTCACTGATATTTAGGGTGGGCGAACGTTATACAGGAGATGTAGCACAGGTAATGTCGCTGCCACCAGCAGCGAAAAAATTACACTGAATGTCACTGATATTTTGGATGCGCTAACGTTATACTGGAGATGTAGCGCAGGTAATGTTGCGGCGGTAATGCAGTGGTTAAACAATTGCACGCAATTTAGCGCAAGTTGCGCTAAAAATATATATTGCTGCCAGAAACAACAATAGTCCTTAAAAAGATTTTTGGGTCTCTACAATAGCACGCAATTTAGCGCAGGTTGGGCTAAAAATATATATTGCTGCCAGACACAACAATAGTCCTTAAAAGGACTTTTGGGTCTCCTGCCCTTCTACAGCACAGTTCTCCCTGACTAAGAATGAGCTGAACCACGTGTCTTCGGGTGCTTTATAGCACCCGATGATGCGTTTCGGCCAATCACTGTAATGCCAGTAACCAACATGGCTACGGCATTACAGTGAATGGCAGTACTTACCTGCACGTTTATTGGCTGCGTAGAAGTCAACAAATGTGCAGGGAGGAGACTCGAGCCTCGCGCTCGAACACACATACACCAAATGAGTAACCACGCATCAAAAGATAATGAAAAATCTATACTATTTATTACCACTTTATACACTTTATTACCGAACACCGCAATGTGCTGACCATTGCGATGCTCGAGCCGAACTGGTGTTCGGCCGAGCATGCTCGATCAACACTACATCTTAGCAGTTCATGCTCCGATGCTGTCCTTTGCCCTGAGCTGAATCGTGCAAGGAAAGGGCATTTTGTGGAGTTTTGTGGAGTATCCTTTGGGCTGCCAGGCGGAGTTTTCTGCCCAGCAGTGAGCCCGGTGACGTCACCGGCACTGATGGGCAGGCTTTAGCGCTGCCCTAGCCTGTAAAACGGCTAGGGCAGTGCTAAAGCCCGCCCATCAGAGCTGGTGATGTCACCGAACACACTGCTGGGCAGAAGCCTCCGCCTGGCAGTGTGTTATAGTAAATAAAAAGAGCCCTTGCCCTGCGCGATCCTGCGCAGGGCAAGGGAGAGCATCGGAGAATGAACTGCTCTGATGCTCATGTCAGGAAGGCCTACCTGGGTGAAATTATGGGTTTGTCTGGGTTCAGCTCGGAACTCGGACAACCCCTTTAAAGTGTAAGAGACATTATATGACATTCTTGTGGTCTTTATCAAGCCAGGAAAACTGGCAACCAATCATATTCCACCTTACATTTTTTAGAGCTTTGGAAAATGAAAGGTGGAATATGATTGGTTGCTATGAGCAATTAAGCCAGTTTTCCTTTGCACCAGTTTGATAAATCTCCCCTAGTATATGACATCAGGGGTTTTCCAGGTCTTCTATATTGATGGCCTATCCTCAGGATAGGTCATCAATAAGTGATCGTGGGGGGGGGGGGGGGGGTCCGACTCCTGGCAGCCCTGCCAATCAGCCTTTACTAGGACAGTGACGTCAGGTTCATCTTGAGGACAGGTTGTGGATAGCATCTGTAAGGAGAAGTTGCTCAGGGCAACCCCTGGGTTCCTCCTCTGAACCGTAAAAAACCCACTGAGCAGTCTGCAGTTTCACCACTGCTCCGTTACAGTCTGCTTCTGCTACAGCGCCAGGAAATGACGTCACAGGACCACTACGACCAATCACAGGCCTCAGTGGTCAAAGCCACTTGAAAGGTACATCACTGCTGTGACCACTGAGACCTGTGATTGGCTGCAGTGGTCACAGGACTAGGCCACTTCCTGGTCCTGTAAGGACTGGGAACAGTGCAGCGGTGGAAACATGGACAGGTAAGTGTTTTTTTTGTTTTTTTTATAAACAAGGAGAGGACCCTAGGGGTTGTCAGCTCTAAGGCCAAACAACCACTTTTGCATCATTGCCCATGAACCTTTAGGTAAGCCTATGGTGGGAACACCCCTATTGAATAATAGTTTCGTATTCTGCCGCTACTCAATATAGACAGAATACAGAGCTTTAAAAAACATCCCAAACTTGCACTTCTCAGCGGTGTACAGAGTACAGACTCTACTCTTTATGAATGGGGCCACAGAGAAAAGAGTACAGGCAGGAGTACACATTTCTGCTCCTGCCTGTGCCCCCCGAGGTGTACCAAATGCTGGCATAGCACATGGGTACCCTGTAACAATGTGGTGTGCCAGGATCAGCTGAGTGTAGCGGCTCCTGCCTGTGCCTGCTTTGCTACGAGTCCTGTATGTCAGCTCTTAGCTTAGCGAAGCAGGCACAGGCAGGAGCCGCTCCGCTCAGCTGATCCTGGCACACCACATTGTTACAGAGTACCCATGTGCTATGCCAGGATTTGGTAAACCTCGGGGGGCACGGACAGGAGCAACAATGTGTGCCCATACTCCCTGCGCTGCGGCCCCATTGAGAAACTGTAAACTCCGTACACTGCTGAGAAGTCAGAGGTGTACAGAAAAGTCAATTTTAAGCGGACAGGGAAAGGTGCGCTGTAGGGGGGGACACTATTAACAATACAAAAAGCCTTAATAAAGTATATTACAAAAAGTGTTATTATAGCATTAGGGACATTCTAACTAAAATGTAATCAAAAGTTTAGTTCCTCTTTAAATAAGATCTGTCAGATCTCCTGATGTGCCTATTTGAGCTAATACTTGCATTCCACATGAAATACTAATTCTTGTATGTTTTAATATAAGACTTTTTGCTCTTGTTTTGCCGTCTCTCTGCTTGGTTTGATGCTGGATTATGTTGCAACAAATTAACAAAATGTCACATAAAAAATATCTGTGGATTTCTCAGTCTCATGTCTAGTCATATTTATTACAAATGTTCCATCAGTCTGTACGCCATCGGGGGACTGGGGTGATAAATCTGGCTAAAAATGTAGCTCCGCCCACAGAACATCTGGCTGTCCTTTATTAAACGCAAACCGGCACCCATGACACAAACCACTCTAAAAACTACCAGATACATCATACATTTGTTGGAAATGCCAACTTCACCCACCAAACAGGCAGAGTCACTTCACGTTTCTGCTTCAGTGCCTCTGTGTTTTACTGTTCCTCTCTTATTCCTTCTGAACATTTATTAATAAATTGAAAACTGGGAGTTACCATTCCCCTTTATGTAAGGGGCACGTTCCTGCGTAGTCTGACACTGTCAGCAATGCTTGGACGGTTTCAGAGTATGTAGGGACATACCACCACCAGGGTCAGGGCTGCCATGCCCCCATCACTACCTCGACACTCCAGTGTATCGAATGCAGAGCTAAACTGCCCATCCAACTAAATATTGTCACACAGGCGTTTGAAAAGTTGCAAAACGGACCTGGTAACTATTTTTATGCCAAAAGCAGGCGTAGAGCCGTTCATAAATGACCCCACATTCGTAGGCAGATGATTGCTATAGATTTGGATCTGGCTTCTTAGGCTCCTGCACATGGGTGCAGGTGAACACACATAATATCCACACAAATTTCCGAGCAGATTTTTGTGCATTTCTGCAGCATAGCTACACCAAAATCCGCAATGGCCGCTTTCAGACGAGAGCATTTGCAATGCGTATAAAGTCTGGATTTAAAGGGAACCTGTCACCGGGATTTTGTGTATAGAGCTGGGGACATGGGTTGCTAGATGGCCACTAGCACATCTACAATACCCAGTCCCCATAGCTCTGTGTGCTTTTATTGTGTACAAAATACTGATTTGATACATATCTTAAGGTTTATCTAAGGTACAGGACTCATCTCAGGTTAATTTGCATATGTATAAAATCGTTTTTTTTACACAATAAAAGCACACAGAGCTACGGGGACTGGGTATTGCGGATGTGCTAGCGGCCATCTAGCAACCCATGTCCTCAGCTCTATACACAAAATCCCGGTGACGGGTTCCCTTTAATGTAACGGAATCCGCTGCTAATGTTAATGAATGGAGCTATTCACATGGGCGATTAATTTCCGTCAATATTTGAAATCCGCAGCATGTCCGAGTTTTGTGCGGATTTGTTTCAAAATACACCCATTATAGTCTATGCAGTGCATAAATAATGAAGGAAGAAATACGCATGTAAATACTGTTGTTATATCATCAGGATCCTGAGCCAGAATACTGACGGATTTCAATACACTTGTCTGAAAGCGGCTAATGTCTAATTGCAGTTTTTGGTGCGGATTTGATGCGGTTTGGCCACAGATCTCACCGTTCCATTGAAAAGGGTGAAATCCGCAACTAAAACCCACAAACATAATTGACATGCTTTTTAATTTGAAATCCGCATGGCAGATCAAGTTCAGCACGGAAAGAAACAATTTGTGCAATCTCATACACTTTGCTGGTACTGTACTACACTGCGGTTTTTTCACACGTGAATCCACGTTATAAAAACGCATGTGCAGGTGGCCTTATACAATGGCAATTGCTAGGGTTCAGCAAATTGGGTTCGGATTTCTGTATCTGAACCCAATTCGTTAATAATATGGGCTCCATCTTACTGTAAAATGTATGTCCTCTGCGGAGGTCTTTCAGACGAGAGTTTGTTTATTGGCATAATTTACCGTATTGAAATCAAAAGCTACTAATTTCTAAATCCAAAGTGGGCATCGGTACTGGCTGGTACCTCGGGACCTAAGCCCACTTCATCTCCTATTATAAACTGTTTTAAAATATGCAGATAGGAATGCAGTAGCAATTCACCGAAGGCCTCATGCACACGACCGTTGTGTGTTTTGCGGTCTGCAAATTGTGGATCTACAAAACACGGATGGCGTCCGTGTGCGTTCCGCCATTTGCGGAACGGCACGTACAGCCATTGATATAACTGCCTATTCTTGTCCGCAAAACGCAGACAAGAATAGGACAGGATATATTTTTCTGGCGGACCACGGAACGGAGCAACGGATGCGGACAGCACACGGAGTGCTGTTCGCATCTTTTGCGGCCCCATTGAAGTGAATGGGTCCGCATCCGACGGTCATGTGCATGAGGCCGAAGTCTCACGCAACCTCCGGCGATCCGAACTTTGCCTATACGGAGCCAATACATTTTAATGCTATATGGAAACAGCATTAAAAATGAAGGTTTTGAACGAATCGACTTCTGATCTATGATCCGAATGTCTATTCGCTCGAGCCTAATTTTAATGAATGAAATACAAATTGTTCTGGATCTTTTCCCACAGATCTATAGATCAGTCTTCTCAGCTCCTCCTGCTCTATAACCTGCTGCCTGCAGATTGTCCTGCATTTCACGGGGACAGGTTCCCTTTAAATGAGGGGGCCAAGTATTTTATATTACCCTCTCTATAACCAAGTCCTCTCAGGCCAAAATACTTAGCGCTGACAAGCCTCTGCAGATGTAGGCGGCACCCAGCACAGGACACTACAGAAAGTAAGCAGTGCAAGCACTAATTGTCTGCAGCACATACATTAGAGAGGACTGCAGATTGCTACAGACAAGGGGGGGAGGGCGACAAGGAATCAGAGGCATCAAACTACAGCACCTCCTGCAGTAGGGAGGGTCTGATGGTGGAGACAGCTGTTGGGAGAGCCAGGGCCAGCCTGCTGAGAGACAGCCCCAGGGAGGGTCTGAGAGACTGCTACAGCAGGGAGGAGACTGCACCAAGAACAACGCAGCCAAAAACAAAAAAACTACCTGGAAGGGCGAGACTGCTAAAGCTGCAGCATATTACACACGAGAGACCCTCACTAGTGGCCACCAGGGTCCTCAGCAAAGGTAGGTGGCAAAAAGTGACCCCTAAATGGCTTGAGAAGGACCCTCCCTTGGTTGTGATATTTTTAGGTTTCGGGGCAGTGTTCACAGGGATGGGACGGTTGAGGAAAGTTTTACAAGACTGTGTTTAGGTTGCCAATAAGTTACATAAATGGGTATTTTGCAACTAAGATGTAAACTTCACACTTATTGACCTATAGACCTAGGACTGCATTGCGTCTGCGTGGTAATAACTGCCATAGGTTTCATTAACACTTTGTGGTACTGAACGTCTGGATTGCACGATTGTCGAAAGGCCGAGTTCACACTTCAGTTATTGTGAGCAGAAACAAGTAATGAAGCCTACACAGGGGTGAGGTATAATGGAAAGATCTGTGGTTTTTACCTGCCCCTGGTTCACAATAGCTGATGGAAATAACCGAAGGGTGCGTCCATGCGACTTTATAAAATTTGCTGCACGAATATTCGCAGTGACAAATCTGCAGCATTTCAGTCACGTGTGGATATGGCCTTATAGCAGTGACTTCCACCTCCATAGAGGAGGACAAGTTACTAGTGCCGCTAGTCATCTATATGAAGAGAATACTTCATCAGGACGAGCACTGGCGGGCTATATCATTTTTTTTTTAAAGGGGTTGGTCACCTTTTGGGGAGTTTTCAGGCCAGACCTGCAGATGCTGGGTCCTCGCTCCTTCTCTCCCTGATGGTGTTTAGCAAACTTGTGTTTTAAGTTCGGTGTCTAAAGTTTGGGTTCGGGCTATCGAAGAATCGTGTTATGGATTCCACTACCACAGACCATAACTTATGGTCCATGGTAGCGGAATCCATAACGCGATTCTTCGATAACCCGAACTTCAGACACCGAACTTAAAACACAAGTTCGCTCAACACTACTCCCTGACTGTCAACATCCGCTTTGACGCTGCTGCAGCCAATCACTGGCCACAGCGGTGCTCCCCTTTGGTCAGGCTGGTTGGTCATGTGCATGAGGGGGGCAAATGCTAAAAATGAGGGACCCAGATGAGGTGGACAAGGATAGGGAGCAAAGGAGTAGGTAAGTATGCTTCCCTTTTGCCTTCAAGGGCTCATGTACACAACCGTGTTTTCTTTTTTCCCACATCCGTTCCGCGGCCCGACAAAAAAAAATAAGACCGAGATGTACCTTTCCACAAAAAATGGTTCCTGCTAACAAGTCCCCTAGCACTGGGTGCAACCAGATCTTCTTCAACTTTCGGGTATTGTAATAGAAAACCTGTTCTGGTGGCGGACATTCAGGTGTGTCGCTGGTTATGTCCGCTTTGGAGCAGCACTGAACCTCCCTAGACCTCATTAGATTCCTATTCCCAAAATCAGAGTTTCGGCCCGGTCTACAACCAATCAGATGACTTCTGTAAATGTAAACTACAGTCTGGTTGCTATTAGCAACTGTACTAGTTTTCACACACAATACAAAAGTGGGAAATTTTTACGTATATATTTGTAACAGTGGCGTAGCTAGAAATGACTGGGCCCCACAGTAAATTTTTTAATGGGGGCCCCCCTTCCCCAGTAATTTTTTTAGTGACCCCTTTCTTTCATGCCGCGCCCATTCCTGTGGCTAGTAAAGATCGCTCTCTCAGACCAGGCCCGGCAGCTGTTCCATCCGTTTTCTATACTGTCACTGTATATAATTTAATTGTGTAATACTGTTGAGGGGGCCCTGACCAAATCTTTTAGTCCTTCTGGGTCAGAGCCCCAAAGCAGTCGCTTCCCCTATAGCTACGCCCCTGATTTGTAACTTTACATAATTCCGTATATAGAGACGTGCTGCTTCTTGTTCTGCAGTCATTTACGACCCTTTGATGTAATATTATGTAAAAATGTTCTCAAATAGTTTTTTTTATGTTCTTGTACATTTTCATGCATAATTAAAATAAGACATTAATACATTAGTGGCTTCATGGAAGGTAAAATACAATGAGGCCTCATGCCCACGGCCATTGCCTGTGTTACGGTCTCCAATCTGGAAGATGCGATTCGGAACGGAGGTATGGAACCCCACGGAAGCGCTATGGAGTGCTTCCGTGGGGTTTCTGTCCATGCCTCCGCACTGAAAAAAAGTAGTGCATTCACAGACTACGGACCCATTCAAGTTGAGTGGGTCTGGATCCATCTGTGGAATCTGCACGGATTTTGCCCGTGCATTGGGGACCGCAAATTGTGGTCCCCAATGCATGGAACGGCTGATGAACGACGGTGTGCATGAGGCCTAAATCAGACATTTTTCATTCTAGTGTCACTAGTTCTGTTGTGCCGTTTCCCCTGTTATTCCTCCTAGAAACTTATGAATAAGTTGACAACTGGGTGTTAACCATTCCCCTTGTCAAAGTGACCTCTCCCTACAAAGTGAGATGCTGTAAGCACTGATTGGGCAGGGTCAGGCTGTGCAGGGACAAGCCTCCAACTGGTAACACTCAATTTTCTAATTATTCATATATTTCTAGTAGGAATAACAGAATTTTAAGAACACGTGCTACATAATTTTTATATTATAGGGAAACGGAATAACGTACTAACACATTTATGTCAGAGAAAGTTCTCCCCTATCCGCAACGGATGGAGCGGTTGGTCGGAAATGAGCGTCGTCGCGCCATTCATTTCTATGGGAGCACCGGAGATGGCGATTGGCCGTAGCCTTGAGCATCGTAGTGATGACGTAAATAGGTTTTATAAAGCTCAGTTTAGCGTTCCTGGGTGCTTGCGCCTGGCTGTCGGGGCAGTGATTTTACTTTCTAATAGCGACTGCTGACATCGTGGTAGTTTGTATTGTAGTGTGACCTCAGGCGGACGGACCTTATATAATCTTTACACGACACATTTTCTTTTTCTGACATTGTACTATACTTGCACTCACTGGTTGCACTTAGGATTTAGATTACGAATAAAAGTGAAGTTTTATTTGATAGGTTCACCTATTAGTGTTGTACATATTAATGATAGGTGGTAAATTTAGGTATTTCTAGCCCTAGTGGCTTTTTTTTGTGGAGATGTAATGTGCTAGTACCGTACGCCTGTCTGGGCCATACAGTGTCTTAGTCACATTTATTGGTTTATTGGCAGCTCAATTCCATTTAAGTGAATGGGCGTGAGCTGCAATACCAAGCACTGCCACTATACAGTGGATGGTGCTGTGAGGAGGAAGCAGCGCTTGGAGGAGCAATGTGGCCTCTTTAAACAGCTGATTGGTGGTGGCCTCTCCTCGATCCCCCGCCAATCAGATAACAATGACTTATCCTAAATGCAGCCCATCAATATTGAACGCCTTGAAAATCCCTGTACCTGACCAGACATCTTCAATAGCTGTCAGCTGAACACTCATTTAGTTGATAGCAATTTCTGAAGACTTCTCCATATAAATGAACAATCGGAGGGCAGTAAGCCACTTCCAGACACCTCCGGTGGCCACTTTTCTCCCTTGAGAACAAACGATTGGGCAAATAGAAAGAAAAAACGCCCAATCCTATTCTTCACCCAACATCAGTAACAGAAGTTTGGTAAACATCTCTTACATTAAATGGTCGCCTGGCATTTGTAACAGAAGTTTGGTAAACATGTCTTACATTAGATGGTCACCTGGCAGTTTTGGCTGGGTATGTAGGGACTCGGCCCCGCGGTAGGTACTGAGAGGTCTTCAAACGAAGTTCATCCAGATTGGAAGCTTTATTAGGAGAACACATTTGCCATCAAAGTCAGATAGGTGTAGGTCCCTCCTGTTTAGGTAATGGGTCCCCAAAGTGAAGGAGACCACACCGCACATGCGTAGAATACTCCTCCATTTATCGCTATGGGTGTTCCAAAAATAGCTGCTTTTTTCAGTGCCATAGAAATTAATGAAGAGCGCACTGCCCCAGCGCGGCCACCTCTCCGCTCACTGCTATGGGGACAGGCGGGAATAGCTGAGCCGATCTGTGTATGATTCATTCTCTTTTTCTTAGGATATTCAGATTTTATGCATGTGTTTCAGGAGTAGACTCGGATCTGCTGGAGAGTCAAGATGTCTGAGGAAGTAATTGTTCCAGTGTACGCCACAGGGATCTCTGCCCAGCTGCAGAAGGAACGGGACCACGAGCTTGGCGTTGGAAAACATGAAAATGCTGTGAAGTTTTTAGGGCAGGATTTTGATCGGATCCAGCAAGAATGTTTGCAAAGTGGAACTCTCTTTAAGGATGAGACCTTTCCTCCTTCTGCTTACTCACTGGGGTTTAAGGAGCTTGGTCCAAACTCATCGAAGACCTATGGAGTTAAATGGGTCCGTCCTACGGTAAGTAACTATATTACCTTTCTACAGTCCCAGTATTCAAACCCCCAACATTCAAAAAATTTTTTTTTTTTTTGCTTTCTACAAAAATACTGTGACCAGTGAAAAGTCTATATACATGGGTCATTTGTATCAAAATAGTATTTTTTCTAGCACTTTTTTTTTCATACATTTTACTGTAGAATATCAAACAGGAAAAATGCCTGTATAAAATGATGCAAATGATAAAAACCACCACTAAAACATCTGTAAAAATGCTTAAAGCCCATCTGTCAGCAGATTTGTACTTATGACACTGACCTGTTACATGTGCACTTGGCGGCTGAAGGCATCTGTGTTGGTCCCATGTTCATATGTGCCCGCATTGCTGAGAAAATTGATGTTTTAGTATTTGCAAATGAGCCTCTAGGAGCAATGGAGGCGTTGCCATTACACCTAGAGGCTCTGCTCTCTCTGCAACTGCTGTGTCCTCTGCACTTTGATTGACAAGGCCAAGCATTATGACGTGTACAGTGCAGAGGATGCAAAAGTTACAGAGAACGCTGAGCCTCTAGGTGTAATGGCAACGCCCCCGTTACTCCTAGAGCTTCATTTGCATAAATACAATTACAATTATTTTTCTCAGCAATGCGGGCACATATGAACATGGGACCAACACAGATGTCTTCAGCTGCCAAGTGCACATGTAACAGGTCAAACTGTCTCCTAGGTACAAATCTGCTGACAGGTGCCCTGTAAAACTCATAGATCCTATAGGGCAGGAATGGCCAACCCATCCACAACTCCCAGCATGCCCAGACTGCCTACAGCTAGAAGTCTACAGCAGGGCATGGTGGGAGTTGTAGTTTTACAACAGCTGGAGAGCCGCAGGTTGGCCTTCCCTGCTATAGAGTAGAGTACAGATGTGCTAAATGCCCCTATGTACAGGATTCTTACATTGATCTCTGAATATGAAGTGCATCCATATAGGTGGCCCTGCAAGCCAAGTTGCCTGTAATCTTCACCCTATATTCCATTGTGTCTATGTTTAAAGGGATAATCTAGTAATTTGAATTTGGGACCGCTGCCAATGCTTGACATGTTGCTCCATTCATTTCAGGGGCCCTGTGAAGTATGGGGTCTCCCTTCTGGTGATCGGCCGGGGACCCTCACCTATCTAGTAGTCTTCTTCTATCCTGTGGATAGGGGATAACTTCAAATTACTGGAATATGCCTATGAAATTGCAAAATTCTCTGTGATCAGAAAATATTTTACTGTGGCAGAATGCCAGGAACTGAAGGACGGATAAGAACCATCACACCACACCCATGTAATATATGCAAACTGCTGTTTCTCACCAGGTCCCACTGTAGACTGGCACAGGCAGTCTTGTATAGGACGTCTCAGTTATGTAGTTACGCTTATAGGGGTTGTCTACTCCTGTACTGCTGGTAGACTATCCTCAGGATAGGCCATCAATATCTGATCGCCAGGGTTCACCCTGCAGCTCCACAACCCATAAAAAGTACAGGAGTGGTCGGAAAAAAATATATATATTTGTGCCATTCCTCTGTTATTCCACCTGGAAATATATGTATAAATTGGGTGCTATCATTGCCCTTGTCGGTGAAGCATGTCCATGTACAATGTGACGCTGCTGACAGTGTATGAACACAGTCTATTGACGAGGGGAAAGCTAACGCCCAGGTGTCACTGATGTGCCTCAAGATAGAGAGGTATGTGAGTATTTACCAAAACAGACTTGTCAGGAGTGGTGACGGGTCCTCTATAAAGCACTTGTCATTTCATCCATCAGTTCCACCACCAGTCTGTCTGGTTTCATGGTTACTGGGGAACAGGTATTAGGCAGGGGTGTAGCTAAAGGCTCATGGGCTCAATGCTTTGTTGCAAGGGGCAGATAGCCTTCTTGCTGCCTGAGGCAAAAATTGAAACAGCACCTCCCAAATGTTTGACCTAACCCCTTCACTCCAGCCAGAGAACTACCTTGACCATTCTGGACCCGAGTGCAAAATCTCTAACGGAGTCCTCCCAGCCTGCACTTTCTATAACACCGGTGTCTTCTTATGTGGCACAAGGGTCTTTGGGCCCGGTAGCGACTGCCACCTCTGCACCCCCTATGGCTACGCCCCTGTACTAGGGCTTTATGTAAGTTCTCTGGTATACAAAAGTCACAAAATGTTAGCGCCAGCAGCCAGTTATTTTTTATTTATTTTTTGCCTTTCACAGCACTTTAAAAATAAAAGTGGAGGGAGTTTGGCAAAAGGAGGTGGGGTCTCCATAACCTGATCTATTTTGGGTCATTTACATCAGAAAACTAGTGTGAATTATACCTGAAATCTACACTGGCCTGTAGCAGGCGGTGCTTTCCGTTTCAGGTGCACACAAAGCCCAAAGATGCGACAGATTTATTAAGACGAGTGCGCCTCTTAATAAATGTGTTGCATGTTACTCCAACTGACTTAGGCTGCTTTCACACTAGCGTTCGGGTTTCCGTTCGTGAGCTCCGTTTGAAGGAGCTCACGAGCGGACCCGAACGCAGCCGTCCAGCCCTGATGCAGTCTGAATGGAGGCGGATCCGCTCAGACTGCATCAGTCTGGCGGCGTTCAGCCTCCGCTCCGCTCGCCTCCGCACGGACAGGCGGACAGCTGAACGCTGCTTGAAGCGTTCGGGTGTCCGCCTGGCCGTGCGGAGGCGTGCGGATCCGTCCAGACTTACAATGTAAGTCAATGGGGACGGATCCGTTTGAAGATGCCACAATGTGGCTCAATCTTCAAGCGGATCCGTCCCCCATTGACTTTACATTGAAAGTCTGGACGGATCCGTCCCAGGCTATTTTCACACTTAGCTTTTTTTAGCTAATATAATGCAGACGGATCCGTTCTGAACGGAGCCTCCGTCTGCATTATTATGGGCGGATCCGTTCAGAACGGATCCGCCCGAACGCTAGTGTGAAAGTAGCCTTATGAGGCGCCATCCATAAGTAAATGTGCCCGTTGTGCCTGAAGTCAGCCATACACGTTAGATAAGTGATGGCCAAACCTGTCAGTCATCTAATGTGCTTTGAGGCCTCTTGACTCTCTCCGAGGGCAGATGGGTGGATAAGTATTGGGCAGTTGGATTTCGACTGCACAATCCTTTTATTCTGATAGACCTAAGCCAGGTGTCTGATAGCCGACTACCCCCCTGTGCATGTGTACGGTGGGGGGCGGCCGGAGGAGCGTTCGGCTGGCGGTATAGATGAGCGACCTGATCAAAATTCAACCCGAATTGAAAGTGCTCTGATCGCCTGATAAAGGCTCTCTCCAGTCTCTCTCCTCCCCCTGATTCCCCCAAATCGAATCACACAAATTTCAAATTCAGTAGTATCAGACATTTTGGGAAAATTTGAGCTAAATTTTAGAACCAATTCACTCATCCATAGCTGGCATCTTTTGAATGTGCAGCATTTTGTTGTAATATGTGTAGAAAAACAGAAATACAGAAGTGCTACATTTACTAGAGAAAGGAAACCGTGACTAATATAGTCCATGGATGGCGTGATTTCTTTTTTTTTTCTTCCTTTCAATAGTATGTTGTCAAAACAAAGCACAATTCATTAGGAACGACTGAAAGACAGGTTTAACAATGACGAGTGCAGCTTTCCCCTTAGGGCTCATGCACACGATCACGTGCCCATATCGTGGACTACAAACAGCCGGCCCACAATATACGGGCATCGGCCTTGTACACTTTTTATCACGGATATGGACCCATTGACTTGAATGGGTCCGCAATCCTCAAGATACAGCATGGTGCCGAGCAGAGACACGTATCAAAGCGCTTCCGTGGCATTTCGGTCCGTGCCTCTGCACCTCAAAATAAATAAAAAATAAATAAATAGAACATTCAAGTCAATGGGTCTGCATCTGCATTCTGCAAATGGTGTGCACATGGACAGTGCCGGTTCATTGCAGACTATTTGCGGTCCACAGCATGGGGCACACACCCTTAGGCCCCTTTCACACGGGCGAGTATTCCGCGCGGATGTGATGCGCGAGTTGAACGCATTGCACCCGCACTGAATCCCGACCCATTAATTTCTATGGGGCTGTGCAAGTGCGGATGCGGTGCGATTTTCACGCACGGTTGCTAGGAGATGATCGGGATGGAGACCCGATCATTATTATTTTCCCTTATAACATGGTTATAAGGGAAAATAATAGCATCAGAATGCATAGTAAAATAGCGCTGGAGGGGTTAAAAATAATAATAATGTAACTCGCCTTAATCCACTTGATCGCGCAGCCGGCATCTCCTTCTGTCTTCATCTTAGCTGTGTGCAGTAACAGGACCTGTGGTGACGTCACTACGGTCATCACATGATCTATCACCATGGTAAAAGATCATGTGACGACCGGAGTGACATCACCACAGGTCCTGTTACTGCACACAGCTAAGATGAAGACAGAAGGAGATGCCGGCTGCACGATCAAGTGGATTAAGGTGAGTTACATTTTTTTTACTTTTTTTTTAACCCTTCCAGCCCTATTGTACTATGCATTCTGTATTCAGAATGCTATTATTTTCCCTTTTAACCATGTTATCAGGGAAAATAATACAATCTACAGAACACCGATCCCAAGCCCGAACTTCTGTGAAGAAGTTCGGGTTTGGGTACCAAACATGCGTGATTTTTCTCACGCGAGTGCAAAACTCATTACAATGTTTTGCACTCGCACGGAAAAATCACGTGTGTTCCCGCAACGCACCCGCACCTTTTCCCGCAACGACCGTGTGAAAGAGGCCTTGGAGAGGGGGAGGCAGTGCTTGCCTTGTGAATGTCACAGTACTAGTACACTTGTATGACCGCACATTGGTTACATACTTGGGCAGAAAACACTCAGTAATCTGATGTCATCAAATTTAAGGATCAAATTGGAAAGGGCACTGGTACCTAAAATAAGTGGGAAGACTCTACCTCATGCACACGACCATTGTTTTGGTCCACATCCGACCCGCATTTTGCAGCTTGGATGCGGACCCATTCACTTCTGTTCCGCAGCCCCGCAAAAAATAAAATAGAACATGTCCTATTCTTGTCCACTTTGCACTTTTATCCTAGGGTGGGAGGTTCCGTTCCACAAAATGCGCAACACACATGGCTGGTATCAGTGTGGTCATGTGCATGAGGCCTAAAGCTAGTTGCACACTAGTGTTAGAGATCTGCCATAACATACTGCACAGAGGGGGCACAACCCAAGGATTACAGAATTAAAGGGATTTTCCCGGAGTTTTATACCGATGACCTGTCCTCTGGATAGGTCATCCGTATCTGATCCTAGGACCCCACCAATCAACTGTTTGAGAAGGCATCGGCACTCATAGTAGCATCGCCACCTTCTCTCAGCTCACCAAAGCACAGCGCCGTACAGCCTGTAGTGGCTGTGCTTGGTATCGCAGCTCATGCTCATTCACTTCTATGGGACTGAACTGTGCCTAGGCCATGTGACTGTTGAACATGTCACATTATCTAGGGAAAACTGAGAGAAGGTCGCGGCACTACTGCCAGCACTGATACCTTCTCAAACAGCTGGTTGGCGGGGGTACCGGGTGTCGGACCCCAACCAATCAACCCTTTAACCTAGGGGTCCTAGAAAGAAATTTTGGGCTAAAAATTACTAGGTCCTTCTGTCCTAGGAGGTTACAGGTGTGGATGTAAAAAAGCATCAGGATGAACCCAATTCAATTTTTAAGGGTTTGGGTACGGCCATACAGAGTTTTTTTTTGGACAAGGCTTTGAGGTGGATCTGCCTGCAAGATTTTCAGCTAAAGCCAGAAGTGGATCCAGCAGGAGAGAGATGTATAAATCCTTCCTTTATGTTTCTGGAAGAGAGCCGCGCACATGCGGTAGGACTGTAAGGAGGAACCGGTTAAAGCTTCTACTTAGAGAAGCTCACCTCATGGCATTGTGCTAGGAGCATAACGTTCAATACAGCATGTAGGTTGCCACACGTATTCCCTCAAGCACGGCTGTGCAGGATAAGGTGCAGTAGTAGGAAGAACGAATCGGCGGCACAACCAGGCAGGGCAGCAGGAATAGGTTGATTTTCTTTATTAACTCTTATGAGTGATGCCTTTTGGGGCCGGATGGGCCCCTTCTTCAGACCAAAGAGTGGGTTGAAGTTGGTCTGAAGAAGGGGCCTGTTTAGGGTTGCCACCTTTTCTTAAAGCCAAACCCGAACAGAAGGGAGTGAGGGAGGGCGTGTCTGAAGTCAGCGCCACCCTGGGCTAGCATCGCATCACTCCCAGCTGATCGCTGTACCCGGGCACAGCATTACAAACCCAGACTGTCCGGGTCATTCCCGTACGGGTGGCAACCCTAGGCCTGTCTGGCCCTGAAACACGTCACTCATAAGAGTTAATAAAGAAAATCAGTTTTCCTGTTGTCCTGCCTAGGTGCTCCCCCGATCCTGTTCTTCCTACTACTGCTCCTGTATATTTCTGATTCCTTTCAAATCCAATTCTGGCTTTGGCAGAAAATCCTGCAGGCAGTTCTCCTTCAAAACCTCTTCCAAAATTCTCTGTGTGGACGTACCCTAAAGCCAGACAGTGCAGATTTTCTGCTGCAGATATTTTGTGGAAATGCAGATTTGTCACAGATTTTGGTGCGGATTTGCTGCAGATTTCGCTCTATGCATTGCAAAGGGTGAAGGAGAAATCCGCAGCATTGACATTACCACAGGTCAATTTCTGCTGCAGATTTTTTTCACAGTTCGCAGGAACGTTTATTACCGATAATCTGCCAAATTATCTGGCCATCTAAATCCATCCTTACTCATAGGGCATATAGAATTGGATGCTGTCGTATTCCAATTTTTCGCCCAGTATAAGTCATCACACGGTAAATACATACTGGTCTACGCACATTGGGACGGCATTCTGCCAGAACCATACCCTGAGGCTAGAACAATGTTCTGAAGTGACCCAACAACATCTGCAGTATGCATCACTACACGTTTGACAGTAATGCTGAGGTGGAGGATTAAAGCAAGACCGAGCAGGCACTGTGAAGGAAAACAGGATTTGTGACATTCTACTACCTTATAAGTAACCTGCCTAACCCATGTGTTCTCATACAGTTCCCACTCTATTCCTCTATATTGCACCCACTTTTTTTAAACATTGCATTGAACGGCTCACCTCGCTGCACAAGACTGGCACCATAGAAATCTATGGGACCATCTTGATTCTGCCCTCAGCGGCGATTAGAGTGCGATATGCTTCTCTTCCCTTGTTCTAGGGAATGTAGGTGTACAGGGGGCGGACTGGCTAGAGACGCAACAGAGGAATGTCCTGGTGGGCTTACACCCAGAGGAGCCCTTCTGAATTCAACTGTGCCACCGTCCCCGGGCGGTGATATATTATTTTCTGCTGCACTGTGGTATTTGGTTCTGCTGGGGCAGTATTTTGTGCTGCACTACGGTATTGCAGGCCCTGCCTACTTCAGTGGTCTCTGCCGACTTATGCTGGCCCTACCTGCTTGTGTTGCCCCATCTTCTGTCAGTTTGGGGCCACAATATGGGGCCACTTTTAGTTAGTTTTTTTCAGGGCCACTATAAGTTTCCAGTCCGTCCCTGTCGGTGGGGGTCTCGGCGCTCAGATACTCACTGATCAAAAGTTTTTATGAAGAGTTAGTGACCCTTTACCAGCAAGAACAGCACGGCATGCAGGGCGGAAGTGGGGTCTATCTGGGCGCCATTGGAGTTTGCTTTATGTCCTGTGTTGCACAGCATTGTAACGTCAATTATACACGGCACTCCCAATGCAGATGTGAACAGAGCCTTAACGTTTACTGCATATGTCCTTTTGTACTTTTACATGTATATTCTGGTCTTATGTATTTTTTTTCTTGTCAAAGTCCAAAACCAGTAAAAGCAAGACATAGGTAATTATTGTTGTTGGGATCTGATAAACCTGTTTTATTATGGGTCTATTGGCAAGAATTTGCATTAACCTATTTCTTTTTATTATTAGGGAGAGCAGTATTTCAGGTTTAGTCTCCATTTAAAAGCTTTCTGGCTGGCTAAGATAGGGCCGTATCTATGTGCCCTACACTGTGTATAACAAAATGCTCAGGTTTGACCAACACCATTTAGATTTTGCAAGCAAATGACCCTAGTAGGGCAGACGAGAAGAGGTTGATAGCATTCAAAAGCTTAAAAGGCTTCTGTCAGCCCACTAAACCTTTTTTTTTTTTTGGGTTAATAATAATCCCTATACTGCGAGCTCTCTATACATAAGCTAAATATTCATTTTGGTTCAGTAGAATTTGATAAAAAAAAGCTATTTTTATAATATGTAAATTACCTTGCTACCAGCAAGTAGGGCGGCTACTTGCTGGTAGCAGCCGCGTCCTCCGATCCTAATGACGCCCCCTCCGCATTGTGATTGACAGGGCCAGGGAACGGGATCGTTCTCTGCTGGCCCTGTTTGAATTCCAAATCTCGCGCCTGCGCCGTACCTGTCTTTAATCGGCGCAGGCGCACTGAGAGGCCGATGACGTCACATCTACACCCGGCGCAGGCGCATTGAGGATGGAGCGGCCGAGAGAGTGGCCGCCTCTCAGTGCGCCTGCGCCGATTAAAGACAGGTACGGCGCAGGCGCCAGATATTGAATGCAAACAGGCAGGGCCAGCAGAGAACGATTCCGTTCCCTGGCCCTGTCAATCACAATGCGGAGGGGGCGTCATTAGGATCGGAGGATGCGGCTGCTACCAGCAAGTAGTCGCCCTACTTGCTGGTAGCAAGGTAATTTACATATTATAAAAATAGCTTTTTTTTTTATCAAATTCTACTGAACCAAAATGAATATTTAGCTTATGTATGCAGAGCTTGCAGTATAGGGATTATTATTAAACCCAAAAAAAGACAGAAGCCCTTTAAGACCTGTCATTTACCATTTGATGATAATGTACGGTATTTTACTGTGCGTGTGTCAAAAATAATACTGAAATAAGCATTCAACTTTTTATTAAAATTACTGTCTGCAATGGTGGGGAAATGATGTGACTGGTGTTCCTAGACATATAGTAATTCCTCATGCTGTGGAATCTTTCCACTTTATCATCACCCCAATACTCCAAAGATATGTGGGCAATAAATCATTTCCTTCTGTCCCACCTACAGAGCCCGTGACTGATTCCCAAGGTCAGACTGGCCCATCAGAATACCAGTCTCTGACACTATAGTGGGTCCAAAGGTCCATGAGGAAAAAAAAAAATCATTTGGAGCTAATTACTTACTTCTAAGGTCTATTTCTTTGATTCAAAACTTCCAGGATTTTATAAATGATAATGAGGTTGGGCCCAAGGAGCCCCAGTCTGACACTGGTGATTCCTAAACTACTGTAAATAGTGCACTTTGGTAAAAACCATTACTGCATTTAGTTGAAATTGCATGGTATTGGGTTCTCAGATCTGCCTTTTTGTTTTTCTGTAGGGCACCATGACAAGCAAAACACAGGGGTGCTAAGGGAGACATTATTAAATCCGCACTGTGGAAACCATTTTCATGGCATAGTGACATACCATAGAATACAGCGGTAGTCACTTTGTGGGGACTGTGGGAAAACTCAAATATATGGGTAGTGACATGGTAGACAATATTTTATGGGTACTGATATGGAGGACTATTTATCTGTTTTTATGCATTTTATGTGCTGTATAGCGGTCATTTTTTTGAGCACTGTAAGGGCCCATCCTTAAAGGGGTTGTCGGGGACTAACATGTTGATGAGGTCATCAATATGAGATTGTTAGGGCTGACACCCGTACTGATCCACTGTTAGTGGCGCATGCCGGTTCTGGAAGTGAACAGTGTACGGAGCCTGAACACTACTGCTCCGTACACTGTGTAGTGGCCATTTTCTGGCAGTGTAGTTCAGCTCCCAATCACTTAAATAGTACCTGAGAACGGCCACTACTGTGGTGTTTTGCCTCTGTACACTATTTTCTTCCGGGACCTGTGGCTGCCGCTAACAGCTGATTGGTGACGGGTGTTGGACCCCCACTGATCTATGGATAGGTCATTAATAATATGTTGGTTCTGGAAAACTCCTTTAAGGCATACAGTTCAGCTGTTTAAAAAAAAAAAGTTATGATTGATAGGTGAATGGGGAGGGTTATGGGGCCTTTTCATGTATTTTGAAGTGTTTACTACTACGTTTACGAGGTAAGAGCTGGTTACAAAAGAATTGGCTCCACCTATGGGAGTACAGCTTTCTATGTATTAATTGCATATCACTCAAATAATCTACTCTAAGAACTGGAAGTTGCACATACTTGTAGGATGATTACTATATCTGCTTGAGAACTAGATCTCGGCGCCGCTGGTGTAATACTTCTCACCAGTAATGGTTATATAGGGAGTGGAGAACAGACATTAGGTACAACTCCCACTTCCAGTTGTAGCATGCTGGAAATCACCGCTTCACGATGGGTGCAGAGCAATAGATTGACGGTCATATTAGCTGCACATTTGTGAGAGATTAATTATGCATCCGAAATCGCAGGAACAGCATGCATCCTATGTCCTCTATCAAATATAATGCAAACATACGTTTTGTGGACCCTTTCATGATGGGAATGCTTAATACAGTATTTCCTTTCGATAAATCTAGTCGTTCAAACTCTGCTTTTGGCATAAGCTAAAGATCACACACCTGTCCTGATCTCCCCTGCGCTCTCGGAAGCGCACGCCTCGTCATATATTGGGCGCATCGTCCTGCAGTCCGCGCGCCTACGACAGCTCAGAGCTGTTCAGTTCACCTGATTCTTATCTCCCTAACATTATCTGTCAGGGGAGATTGATATTATTCTGATTATTATTACAAATTTATTTCCATATCATGTATTATTATGAAAATGCTTGTTTCACCAGTCACTCCTGGTAAATGGAGTTTAATATAATCCACGTTTTACCTTTTTAACCCTTTGTTTATTCTCTTATTGTTTTCCAGCAAATTGTTTCCAACCCTCAGTTTATCGTGGACGGGGCTACAAGAACAGACATCTGTCAGGGAGCTCTTGGTAAGTCAGAATACGGGATGGCGGAAGGCATGCGTACTTTAAATGGACGCCTCCCATAGGGTCCCAAAGATGGAACAGATAATCTTATACCGCTCAGTAATGACAAGTAAATTACTATCAGGTTCAACATAACACAAGGCCTCGTGCACACGACTGTACGTGTTTTGCAAACTGGGGATAATGCCATGTCAATCCTCTGCCGGATCTCAAAACCGGAATACAAAGTGCAGATGTGAAAGTAGCCTAAGAAGGACCGTTTAATACTCCCCACTAGGGATGAGCGAATTTCATATTTTGAAATTCGTTCACACTTCGTTTGCTGGTTAAAGGTGAATTGTGTTATTGTCCGTGGTAACGGAATCCATAACACAATTCTATGACGGAATGCATAACGGAATGTCTTTAGAGGCATTCCGTTATTCATTCCATCCTAATAGAAGTCTATAGGCTGCAAACTGGAGCCGTCCCGTTTCCGTTATGCAGGGGAGTACCTATGGAGAAATTTTATAAAATTCTCATTGCTATTCCCCATAATTTGCCCTGGCAACGTCACATGCAAGTGTTAGGCTACTAACAGAAGCGACTACTGGCGTCAAAACCTTCAAGGTGGTGCAACTATTTCTTCAGTGATTGAAGCAGAAAACGCACTGCATACAAAACTCCACCCTCAATCTACATTCCGGATTTTCAAATTAGACCATGAGGCTTGCAGCCAGAAAAATTTAGATTTTATTGTGTCATTCCTGACGTTTAAACCATTAAACTGAACTTTTGCATATATGGCAATGAAGTAGCGAAGTATCTAGGCACAATGTGATGCTTCTTCCTATATGATGCTGATCACTACACTGTATGTGTGGTATTGGCCTCTTGTAAACACATACTGGTGTCCTCTGTTGGGGCACCACCAGGGCCTGGGTGTGAGTGCTGCCCCTGAAGCTTGGGTTGCCAACCAGGATTTTTCATTTTACTGGACAACTTATCCCAAAATCATGGACGGCCAACATTTTTATGGACAAAGTGGAAAGCCATAATGAATGATTATTGGTAATACCTGTCTATAGCTGAATATACTGATAAGAACTCATTTCCAGCATTTACTGTGAGCTGTAAAATGATAATTACCACCAAAATAGTCAAGTACCATCATCCTCCAAAAAAAATAAAAAATCACAAAAACCTCTATTTTTCTTCACAGACACAGGATTTTTTTTTCCTATTTTTACAGACTGTCCAGAAATTTCTGGATGGTTGGCAACCCTGCCTTTCCCTGTAACTGTAATGAGAATATGGACAGTTATATCATTATTCATGACACAACACCTAAGATACCAGCACCCAGACTTTAGCAGATCCCATGCTTCAGAAAATGGCCAAGGTTCTGGAAAAGTCACTGTCGGCACTGAAAAATTTGTAGTGCTGCCTCCCAGCCCTGCAGCATATGTGCTGGAGAATATCCTACACTTCCAGGAATCTAGAAGGCCTTTACTATTTATGGGCTGGGAGTAACAACACCAAAGGAAGTTCCTGGGCCCCAATCAAAAAACAGAGCCACACCTACCATGTCCCATTTATGATACTGTTGTCCTCTAATGTGGGAGATTGGTCTTTAGGGACCCCTCAGGCAGCAGGGCCTGGATGTGACTGCTCCCTCTACATTCCGTGAAACCATGCCCCTGGCTTTTTGTTTCAACGTTTTATGGCTCCTAACCCTTAGATGACCAACATACAGAATAAAGATCTCCACTGTAATGGAAATCTACTTGGTTCGTATTTGGATACATCAGAGGATTATACTGTTCAGAATGTGACCATGTAGGTCCAAAAATGCTTGCGGCCCTTTTTGCAAACCTACAGCATTTTCAAGTGTGGTCCAAATGTGGCCAAGAAAGTTGACACGGACTCCCAGTTATATGGCCACAAGAGTTTCCAAAAAGCCATTGCGTCAAGTACAAGCTATGGGATTGGCTTGACACTTGGCCATGTTTGTGTGTGTGTGTAATTCCACTGCCATGTAATGAACCTGTGAGAAGGTAAATGTAGTCCGTTCACATACATCAAATGGTTATCAGACAAGCCCCCATACTCCCTCCAAAAAATGTGCCTGCTTTCCGCTGCCAAGTTTCAAGCAGATGAGAAAAATAATACCAGGTATCTGCTAGGGCTTCTTTCCTCCAAGATCTGCTGCAGTGTTCAACATAATTTAAGATAAGACCTGGGAAGTCTGAGAGAAGAGGCAGGGACTATGCAATTCTGTGAAGCCTGGGTGATTTTGTGACAAAATGATAGCTACATAACTGCCAAAATTACTGTTGTAACCTAATTACTTTCAGTATGCAGAGTACAAGAGGGAGACATCAAAAGCATGACTGACTGGCACATGAAGAAAATATAACCCATGCCAAAAATGTGCTTAAAGTACTTTAGAGCACCATTTCTCAACCAGGGCTTGTCATGGGTCAAGTCTTGACCAGAATATAGATTATAGAATGCTTTGTCTTCCGCTAGGCTATATTTCATTGAGGTGCAAATAGGATATGTGCTACTCAATTTTGGTTCGATTGGCCAATCGTCTAATGTGGATTGTGAAGGTCTGGTCACTTGCCAAAGATGGCTTTACTGATCGCCACATGCAGGATAGTGCAGGATTGTGATCTTGGTCAGAATGACAAGATTTTTGGGGGAGATTTATCACAACTGATTTAAAGGAAAACTGGCTTAGGCCTCATGCACACAATTGTGTGACAGCCTTGCCCATGCTACGGACCACAAATTGCGGCCCACAATGCACGGGCACCCACCAATTGCCCACTGTCACTGACATTCACTTGAATGGGGTCTGCGATCCGTATCCGACTGTCCGCAGTACAAATGCGGCTTAGTATTGTAACATTTGACACTGCTATTGTCCTTCCTTGGCATTTTCAAAAGCTGGCTGGTATGGCCTACGGCTATGAGGGCATGCTGGGAGTTGTGGTTTTTGCAGCAGTTGTATGGCCATGGGTTTGACATCCCTGTTTTATGGTAATAATGATGCCTTCATCTTCACATATGCCGCAGTCTTGGTCTAAGAGAGTTTGTTTCTCTAGAGTGGAGACCTTCACGGGGGAGCTCCAGGGTATGGTGTGTGGGAGTTGAAGGGCGAGTAGGTTGTGGTTTTAATTGGGGCGTGTGACACAGGGATTCCCCCAGGCATCACTCCCTCCCCTGCCTCACATTGCTCTTCTCTGAGTCATTGCTCTTTGGCTCAGGCGTGTCTGTATTTGTGTATGTGTGTTTTTACAATGCTGTTACATATTCCATCCCCTGCGTGCTGTACTTTGTGTGTGTGTGTGTGTGTATATACATATATACATACACATACACATACACATACACATACACATACACATACACATACACATACACATACACATACACATACATACACACACACACACACACACACACACACACACACAGTTTATTCAGTGTTTAAATAAACCTAGTTTTCTAAGACATTGGTATACTTTTCAGATTTTCTTCGCCTTTTGCTGACATTCTCATTTTTGCTGAGTCACATTTTCATCTGTATCTAGTATCTGCAGGCGTCTCCAGTTCCTTTAGTACTGCATTCTTACTGCCTCTCCGGCCAGTATTTCTAGTTTTTGCTTTGCTAAATCATAGTGAATAATGACCCTAAGCTCATTGGCGCACTGTCCACAAGCACAATGACAAATCTTCTCCCGACCACTATGTGCATGTGAACACAGCTCACTGTCCTCATTCTCATGGAGCTGCTCCTTTGATTGTGACTTCGGTTCACGTTTTGCCGCAAGATCTAAATACATGTGATGTGTGAAGACAGTCCTGTCTTTGTTTGCCCATTCATGTGAACATAGTGCAATTATTGGCTTGGGGCATATATTGGATGTATACTCGCATCATTAAAGGGGTGTTCCCATGATTAATGTAAAAAAAAATGGAAACCAGACATTTCCAACAAAGCTAGAACCAGCCCGGTACCTCACATGGGTCCAGAGATGTCCCCATTCATTGTTCTGCTAGATTTATTTCAAGCTGGCGGCTTAGGGGCTGTGTGCTTTCTCAGGAGGCATGTCCTTTCTGCTGCAGCTGGTGGCACCAAGAATGTGCTGCCATCTCAGTAAGCGGGACAGAGAAATTACAAAAAGAGCAAACAGCAGGTGGCGCTATACAGATAGTTAATTAAATAACTCGACAATAATACATTTGTAATTACATGCCATTACAAAAGTATTCAGATCCTGGTGCTGGTTTGAAAAATGTAGAATATTTTTCATTGGACAACCCCTTTAACTGGCAAATACTTACCATTAATGGTTGCTAAGAAGATGAAGACGTACTGGAAAACTATTTCGATCCTGTATACAGTGTGTCAGACTGTCTGATCATCCGGCTCTTTCCTCCAGCACAGAACAGTAATATAATGTTGAATTTCATAAGAATAATAACTTAGAAATTAATTTAAAAATAATATATATTGTGCTTTGACATTTTATTTTGGCCGGTCTTCTACAGATTAGGTTCACACAATGGGATTTGCACATGGATTTTGCCACTTTTTTCCGACCTGAAATCTGTTCGCAGTCCACATCCCTTAAATGTGAATAGGGCTATTTGCAAGCACTGACAATTTCAGCACAGAAATACGTGGTATTTTGCTAACTTTGGGTTGAAAGACAATGCGGCAAATCTGTGTACAGGTCCACGGCAATGCAAACTGCAAACCAGGGCACACCCTGCAATAGATTGCTGCGATGGATTTGCTTATTTACTTTGGCTTTTTGCTAACTTTCTTTTCTTCTCCCTTTCAAAAGGTTGCATTTCAGAAGTGTATAATTGTGAAAGGTGTGTCATGTGACCCTTTTTCACGGGCCAAGATGGCTTACAGAAGGGACACTGACCATTTTATGTGCCATCAGCCGGCCAAGTTATGGGTTCAGAGATATTGGAGCGTAGGCTTCTTCAGCATGAGAGCAGATCTGATAATCAAATTTTTGCCGTTCTTCACCTTTTCACACTGTTGCCATAAATACCAGGAATTTTTCTGTTGTAACCTCATATTAAGACTGTTTGCTCTCTTTTGCTCATTCTTTCCAGGTGACTGTTGGCTTCTCGCTGCTATTGCCTCCTTGACATTAAATGACACTCTCCTCCACCGAGTGGTTCCTCATGGTCAGAGCTTTCAGCAGAATTACGCAGGACTCTTCCATTTCCAGGTAATGACTGGTATCCACACCTTTTAGGACTACACCTAGACTGTCTGTAGCAATTTTATTGATTTTTGACTCAAGCAACCACTGGAGTGCACGAGACTGCATACAACTTCATTTACTGGACTACTGCTATAGCTCAATAGTTAAAATCAATTAAAAGTGCTACAAAACGTCTAGGTGTAGCCCCAGCCATAGTGATTTTCACACATGGGTACTGCAGGTCAGTGGGTTTGTGCCACATAGTTGTGACTTCTCATACAAGAGGAGAAAATGCAGCATGTTCTTTATTTCACATTTTTCACACAGGACTTGCTTGAGGGGTTAAGAGATTTGCAGACAAAAAAACATTAGTTTTTCATTAACTGAACTATGACGAGTTAAAATTGTCTTGTGTGAATAAGCCCTTAAAGGGGTTATGCAGTAATTAGTATTGATGATCTATCAGAACAGCAGGGGTCTGACACCTGGGATTGTTAGAAGAGGCCGGCAGTCTTTGAGGGCTGCGGCCTCTTCCTAGGCCATGTGATGTCACAGCAAAAAAAAATGTTAAAAGTACGTTTAAAAGGTTTTTCTAAGACTTATATACTGATTACCTATCTTTTGGATAGGTCATCAATATCAGAACAGCGGGGGTCCGACACCCAGGCCCCCTGCCGATCAGTGGTTTGAGAAGGTTCTGGTGCTTGGAGTAGTGCCGCTGCCTTCTCACAGCTTTTCCCAGTCCATGTGAAGTCCCCCTTGTCAATCACATGGCACAGCCACTATACAATGTACGACGCTGTGCTTGGTGAGCAGAAAGAAGGCCGCAGTGCTCACCGGAGAGCCGCTGCTTTCTCAAACATCTGATCGGTGTGGGTCCCAGGTGTCGGACCCCCACTGATCACTGATGACCTATCCCAGGGATGGCCAACCTGAGGCTCTCCAGCTGTTGCAAAACTATAACTCCCATCATGCCTGGACAGTCTACAGCTATCGGCCTACAGCAGGGCATGGTGGGAGTTGTAGTTTTACAACAGCTGGAGAGCAGCAGGTTGGCCATGCCTGACCTATCCAAATGATAGGTCATCAGTATAAAAGTCCCATAAAACCACTTTAAAATAATGCCATTGTTAGGCTACTTTCACACTAGCGTTCGATCGGATCCGTTCTGAACGGATCCGATCATAATAATGCAGACGGAGGCTCCGTTCAGAACGGATCCGTCTGCATTATTTTAGCATATAACAGCTAAGTGTGAAAATAGCCTCGTACGGATCCGTCCAGACTTTCAATGTAAAGTCAATGGGGGACGGATCCGCCTGAAGATTGAGCCATATTGTGGCATCTTCAAACGGATCCGTCCCCATTGACTTACATTGTAAGTCTGGACGGATCCGCACGCCTCCGCACGGCCAGGCGGACACCCGAACGCTGCAAGCAGCGTTCAGGTGTCCGCCTGTCCGTGCGGAGGCGAGCGAAGCGGAGGCTGAACGCCGCCAGACTGATGCAGTCTGAGCGGATCCGCTCCATTCAGACTGCATCAGGGCTGGACGGCTGCGTTCGGGTCCGCTCGTGAGCCCCTTCAAACGGAGCTCACGAGCGGACCGACGAACGCTAGTGTGAAAGTAGCCTAAAAAGGGTTTTCCGATGTGGACGTTTATGGCATATAGATAGGATATGCCATAAATGTTGGATAGGTGCAAGTCTCACCTCTGGGACCCACTCCTATCTCAAGAACGGAGCAGCGCAAGCTATAGGACTTCTGAATACAGCTGACTGAGCGCACGTGGGTATTTTCAGAAGTCCCAAAGAAGTGCATACAGAAAGCTGTGCATGTGCGGTGTGCTCTCCATTCACAGCAGGGCCCCATTCTTGATACAAGAGCAGGTCCCAGAGGTGGGACTTACACCTACCCAACATTTATGGCATATCCTATCGACATACAGTTAATGTCCAGATGGGACAAGAAATATTCTCACTAAAACTGGGGTTTGCCCAGGACAGCAACCCTCTTCATGCAGTCTGACCAGTCATATCAAAGGCAATAATCTCATGGACTGGCCACCCACAACACAAGAGGGAAGCCGTTCATGACGCAATTGCAGTGTTTAGATAAGGCCACAATGAAGAAGATGGCCCTGGATGCTTACATCTATGGACTGTAGGTAAAGCTGGAATGGAAAAAATACCACTATCCCAGACAGCACAGTCTATTTCTTTGATAAGTGGTGAGCGGCGACTGCTACTTGTCTAGATGACTCTTGTCTAATTTACCATTTGTATGTAAAATGAATGCAGAGAACAGATGATCTCACTGAAGGTTATGGCTGAGGGTGTTATGTTTCAGGATCACACCCATTATTGTTTGGTATCAAAACCTTTTTGATCTCCACAACTCCACCTTAATATGGCATTCCAACCAAGATACAAAGACCTGCACATGTCATATTGTAAGTCCTAGGTACTCAACCAGTAGATTGAGGTCCTGAGTAGATGATCACACTGCCTTGGTTCAACGCTAGGAACATTTCATTTAGAGATCATCCTAGGACATGTGCCATACACTAAAACTTCTACTTTACTAGGGTCACTGTCGGTTCTGTAACTTTTGACATGTCATGACTCATGAGTTGACATCATTGGGTGTTTTGGTGACGAAACTGACGCTTCACAAGATTCTGATGAAACTGATTGGGTGGCGCTCAGCAGAGTACTGCAGCCAGTGAGCCATAGCTCAGTGCTGTATGCAGTAGGCATAAGGTGAACCTGTCACCATGAAAATGCAGTGCAATCTGCAGCACGTTGTAGAGCAGGAGGAGCTGAGAAGATTGATATGTAGGGGGTCATTTATCAATCTCAAATACTCCTAAATTAGGTGTATTTCAGGTACAGATTGTGGTGCAACAGTTAGTTGCACTGCAATCTGCGACTTCTCCCCGCTCACACCAGGTCTGGCGGGGAAGGGGTTTCAGGCGTAGAAAAACATCTAAATGAAAGACAGCTAGGAAGATGTCCTACATTTAGAACTGACGGAGAATCCACCGAAGTTATGAAAAGGCCGGCGCCTCTTCATAACTTCAACTAAACCACCGCCAGCTCAGGTCTTTCTTAAGACTGGCATCTAAAACGCGGTCCTACTAAATGTGCCCCATACTTTTATAGGAAAAGACTCCATGCACACAACCATGCAAATTGCAGATCCGCAAAATATGGATCTGGTTTGTGTGCTGTCCACATTTTTTTTGCAGACTAATTGTCTTTCAATACATTTGGGGTGGACATTTTGTGTGTGCTTTCCACAAATATGTAGAACATGTCCTATACTTGTCTGCAAAATGAGGACCTATTGAAGTCAATGGGGCTTCAAAAATAATGCGGATGCAAAACTGACCACATCCATATTTTTGCAGACTGCAAAATGGATACAGTCATGTGCATGAGGCCTTACTTGCATTCTATTCATTTAATTCTAGCAAGGGACTCCTTTTCTGTTTTACTGAAAAAACGTTAGTGGTCTTCTGGTATACCACTACAGGCTGGGCGCTTGAGCGGTGTACACGTGTGTAGTGTTATGTGCTTTCTGACTTCCTTTCTTTGTCCCTATTATTTTGCTACCACAGGAGGGTCTGGGTGGAGACGTATGAGATTAACTATTGTGACACCAAATCCTGCTTCATACGCCTACTCTTCTCTCCACATAACTTGTGTTGCTGTCTGGTTAATAAGGTTATTACTTTTGAAGGAGAAACGGGTAAATCAAGACTAAATGATCGCACTGTCAAAAAGTTCTGAAGGCTGATAGAAGCTTAGCTGCCGGCACATGAAGGGTTGGTATAGCTGCCATCCTGCATCTCACACAGATGAATCACTTTCCTGACAATGGGAGGCACCTCCCTGACTGTCAGCAAGAGCTGTAGAGAAGTGAGCTAACCGTTCCGGGTCTGCCTCTCTCTCTTTTGCTTATTGACAATGTAGTCCTTTCTTTGCCTTTTGTACATACGGATGATCTGTAATGACTTTACTGTTTTTGCTTTATATTCACTTTTGAAAGGGTTTTTAGTAGAACAGAATGATATATAAGATACATAAGATCCTTCTGGGTGGCAGTCATCATGGCCCATGTACGAGATAAATGTAAAATGCTCCTGGTCAAGAATAGGGTGGGCCTATCCCCTGTACAGGTCATCAGTATCTGATCGGTGGGGTCTGACACCCAGGACCCCTGCTGATCAGCTGTTTAATAAGGCACTGGCGCGCTTGTGAGCGCCACAGCCTTCTCTCAGCTCGCCTAGCACAGCGCCGTACATTGTACAGCGGCTGTGCCTGGTATCGCAGCTCAGCCCCATTCACTTCTTAGTTTCTCCTAGGCTAGAAAGCTATGAGAAGTCCATGGTGCTACTATGAGTGCCGGTGCCTACTGAAACAGTTGATCAGCAGGGGTCCCTGGTGTTGGACCCCCACTGATCAGATACTGGTGACCTATGCAGAGGATAGCAATACACAAAATGTAGAAGGAGCACCACTTGGTCCTTATTGATGTATTCTTGTAGATGCAACAGCCTCACCAATGGCCCTGGATCCAACGGCCAGAATAGATAGATAAATGCAGACGGTATCAGCAGCATCTCACGTCATCGACTTTTATTGGGACTTCAAAGCAGCAATAAACATAGCAGCAACGTTTCGGCTGATGTACAGCCTTTGTCAAGTCTGTTCACATTGTGTTACATCCATATATTTATGGTAAAAACAAGTGCGCCACCCCCATCCAGATCATCCAATTGCAGGCAATGGTATAAATTGACCAATGGGTATACACATTTCTTCAACCCCTCATTAGCCTAATATACCTCTATGTCTCACCTGAATGTCAACCAATCACACCATCAGTCAATCCCATCGTCACATGACTTCCGACATTGTTGTGTACCATGTGTAGATCATAACAACCATTACGGCGTTTGGCGTCCCTCACCGCTATGTGCGCATGTGTGCACAGCTGTCCAATCGCTCACGTCATGGTCTGTTACCTACGATGCGTCCGTGGGTCCGCCTCTCAGGGCCATGTCACTGTCCTCTGCTCTTGACGTCATCAGGCCGCGACAAGCGCTCCCAACTTTATTATCATAGCGCCGACTCGAAACTATCTGACCTCACAGAGGGCGTCCCAGGGTTGCCACGGCAACACACCGCGCAATCAGAGGCATCCAAATTTCTACAGAGGCCCCACAGGTATAAACTGCGATCAACCACCTATATATGAGCCGCCCATAAGTGATCGCAATCCACACTAAACAATATAGATTGTAGGACAGCAACACCAGACTACCTAAACAATTATTCCACATGATCCAGCAATGTCAGACCCACGAGTGCAATCAGGACACACTGTATATGTCCCAATATCCAGAGGCACTATATACACTCATATACATATAGCTTAATCAGTACTTAATTCTGTCCTGCCAAAAGTACATGCGAGCATAATCGTCTTCTTCGCCGTAACAACAAGACAGAATTACCATATACCCTCCCTCGGATGATCATGGAGGGGAAAAAGGCCACTGTATGTAAAAACAATATACAAAATTGTACACCCCCAAAGACATTACACAGCAATAACTCGATCAATAGTGGAAACATTGAACTCAATGTTTAATCCATAAGGTTGGAGTGACTTCAAATTGTGTATCCATTTGAGTTCTTTTTTCCTTAAAATCTTATTCTTATCGCACAAAAGTTTGGTGGATCCCCCTGGCCGACCTATTGTGTCGGGCAGGGATTCCATCTTTAACACCGTCTCCATCTTTCTGGATAAAATCTTGCGTGTCCATGCGACCTCGGCCCCCTTCTATATTAGGGACACTTCCTGACCAAATTGAGTGAGATCACACTGCCTAATGAGTTTTTGTTAGTTAGCTTTGATGTTGTATCATTGTACACATCTATTGACCATACATATGGGCTTAATGTCATCGATGTGGCCCTGGCCAGCACGGGTCTCTCTCTTGGGGCGTGCTGGATGATCCTCGACCTCCTGGAGGTTGTCCTAAGGAGGAATTATTTCCTCTTTGGTGACACCTTTTACCAGCAGAAGCGTGGGGTGGCCATGGGGTCCAATGTGGCCCCGACCTACGCCAACATCTTCATGGCGGAGGTTGAGGATCGGCTGGTATATTGCTCCAAATTTTGTGAGAGTCCTGTGCTGGTGGTGCTACATCGGTGACCTTTTTTATGATTTGGGAGGGTACCATTCTTGAATTAGAAGAGTTCCACCAACACTTGAACTCTGGTGTCCAGGGACTTCAGTTCACTGTGACTGTTTCAAGCAGTGAGCTGCAGTTTTTGGACGTTAGGGTTTATCTGCAGGAGGGCGTTCTTAAAACCGATCTCTTTCAAAAATCTACTGATAAAAACACACTGTTGATGTATAATAGTAATCATCCACACAAGATGGTTGACTCATTGCCATGGAGCCAATTATTACGGGTACGCCGGATTGTGTCAGAAGATGAAGTTTTTGAAAAACATGTTGATGAGATGTGTAGGAAGTTTACAAACGGGGGATATCCCAAGAGATTGATTGGACGCACTAAAAAGAGAATCTCGCATATGAAGCGTAAGGGCACTCTCAATATGAGTTCACACAATGAAATAGAGACGAGAATCCCTTTTGTGTCCGTCTATGGAGAGGACGGTGGCAAAATTGCCACTTTCCTTAAAGAAAAATGGCAGATCCTGCATAGAGGTCTGCCGACTATCAAGGAATTTGAATTGCCTCCCATGATGGCATATAAAAGTGGCCCCAACATGCACACAAGATCGAGTTGTGAAGGTAGATGTTGGAGGGAAAGATTTGGATAGACAACTACTATTGGCCCCCCAAAAAATATGGGAATTTTCCTTGTTTCTCATGCTGCAACTGTAGTGGCATCATGAGAGGTGACAGCTTCCTACATCCATACAGTGGCAAAATATACAAGTTGAAAGGATATTATACTCGTAGATCTAGAGACGTCATTTATATGATACAGTGCCCATGCAGTTTCATTTATGTCGGGGAGACAACTATGGAATTAAGAGAGCGGATTAATAAACATAAGAGTACAATAAGGAAAGGCTTGATCGATAAACCTGTAGCAAAGCACTTTGAGTGTGGACATTCCATAAATCAATTGCGTTTTCAGGCAATAGATGGGGTAGGGCATCTTAGAAGGGGAGGCGATAAGAATAAGATTTTAAGGAAAAAAGATTTCAAATGGATTCACAATTTGAAGTCACTCCAACCTTATGGATTAAACATTGAGTTCAATGTTTCCACTATTGATTGAGTTGTTGCTGTGTAATGTCTTTGGGGGTGTACAATTTTGTATATTGTTTTTACATACAGTGGCCTTTTTGCCCTCCATGATCATCCGAGGGAGGGTATATGGTAATTCTGTCTTGCTGTTACGGCGAAGCAGACGATTATGCTCGCATGTACTTTTGGCGGGACAGAATTAAGCTACTGATTAAGGCCTCTTTCACACTTGCGTTGTCCGGATCCGTCGTGTACTCCATTTGCCGGAATTACACGCCGGATCCGGAAAAACGCAAGTGAACTGAAAGGATTTGAAGACGGATCAGTCTTCAAAATGTGTTCAGTGTTACTATGGCAGCCGGGACGCTATTAAAGTCCTGGTTGCCATAGTAGTAGTGGGGAGCGAGGGAGCAGTATACTTACAGTCCGCACGGCTCCCGGGGCGCTCCAGAGTGACGTCAGAGCGCCCCATGCGCATGGATGACGTGTTCATGCGATCACGTCACCCATGCGCGTGGGGCGCCCCGACGTCACTCTGGAGCGCCCCGGGAGCCGCACGGACGGTAAGTATACTGCTCCCCCGCTCCCCACTACACTTTACCATGGCAAACAGGACTTGAGCGTCCTGTCAGCCATGGTAACCATTCAGAAAAAGCTAAAAGTCGGATCCGGTAATGCGCCGAAATGATGTTTAGCTTAAGGCCGGATCCGGATTAATGCCTTTCAATGGGCATTAATTCCGGATCCGGCCTTGCGGCAAGTGTTCAGGATTTTTGGCCGGAGCAAAAAGCGCAGCATGCTGCGGTATTTTCTCCGGCCCAAAAACGTTCCGGTCCGGAACTGAAGACATCCTGATGCATCCTGAACGGATTTCTCTCCATTCAGAATGCATGGGGATAATCCTGATCAGGATTCTTCCGGCATAGAGCCCCGACGACGGAACTCTATGCCGGAACAGAACAACGCAAGTGTGAAAGAGCCCTAAGCTATATGTATATGAGTGTATATAGTGCCTCTGGATATTGGGACATATACAGTGTGTCCTGATTGCACTCGTGGGTCTGACATTGCTGGATCATGTGGAATAATTGTTTAGGTAGTCTGGTGTTGCTGTCCTACAATCTATATTGTTTAGTGTGGATTGCGATCACTTTGGGCGGCTCATATATAGGTGGTTGATCGCAGTTTATACCCGTGGAACCTCTGTAGAAATTTGGATGCCTCCAATGGTGCGGTGTGTTGCCGTGGCAACCCTGGGACGCCCTCTGTGAGGTCAGATAGTGTGCGCATCGGCACTATGATGATAGAGTTGGGAGCGCTTGTCGCGGCCTGATGACGTCAAGAGCAGAGGACAGTGACATGACCCTGAGAGGCGGACCCACGGACGCATCGTAGGTAACAGACTATGACGTGAGTGATTGGACAGCTGTGCATACATGCGCACATAGCGGTGAGGGACGCCATAATGGTTGTTATGATCTACACATGGTACACAGCGATGTCGGCCATCATGTGATGATGGGATTGACTGATGGTGTGATTGGTTGACATTCAGGTGAGACATAGAGGTATCTTAGGCTAATGAGGGGTTGAAGAATACTCATTGGTCAGTTTATACCATTGCCTGCAATTGGATGATCTAGATGGAGGTGGCGCACTTGTTTTTATCATAAATATATGGATGTAACCCAATGTGAACAGACTTGACAAAGGCTGTATATCGGCCAAAACGTTGCTGCCATGTATATTGTTGCTTTGAAGTCCCCATAAAAGTCGATGATGTGAGATGCTGGTAAAACCGTCTGCATTTATCTATGCAGAGGATAGGTGATTAGTATAAAGGGTACCTGAACCTTTGGTGAAATCATGATTTGTGCAGTTCCACGGCACTGACGGTTTTCATCTGCTCTGCTTGGCTTCTCCAGGGTGCAGAGTATGGATCCCATATACTTTCTGCAGATCTGTACTCTGCGTGCTGGAAATGCCAAACAAAGCCGATGAAACCTGACAGTACAGAGATCTCCGAGAAGCACTGCTGTGCGATTGTGGTGTCACCAAAGGTTTAGTTAAGCAATAGGTCATTTTACGTGATGCAAGGCATTCATACCTATAGGGGAATACAGAAATGCAGAATTCTATAGCACAATGTTGCCCCATGCAGGTACCCAGTGCCAAGTATAGTATACACGGTTGCACCTTTGTCACAGGGTTTTATATACCCGTTTATTCTGCCTAAGCGTGCAACGATTTGGTTTCTTTTCATGTGAATCACTCTTGCTCCAGGGCACTATTTCATTTACTTAAATTAACAGGAACACTTGGTGCAATGCAAAGTCGAATCTACCTGCAGCCATTTGCCTTCCCTGTATTCTCTTTCGTCATTATGGCATACACTGTATAACATCTATAGTGTTCATTTGCTCTGTACTTTGCATTATGCACTGCACATGCATACTAACACCTGGCTGATCTTCTTTAAAAACAGCATAAAGCATGGAATACTATTTGGTTTTGAATGAAAACAACAGGTACTTCTGTTTTTAAATGCAAATATCCATCATATCTATTGTTCTCTTATATATTTTTTATTTTTTTTAAACTGAGATACATCCAGACCTTCCCCTTTCTACTAGAGATTTAAACAAAGCCATAGTCACATAGAGGCACAGCCGGATCCTCAGTGAGAAATCTCTGTGGAGACGACTCCCAAAATGCCCCAAAGTTGGCAGCAAAGTTATACAGTGTTAGACTAACAGATGAGCAATACGATTGTCAGGTAGGAAGCGTTCCTTCCCGACCATCGCCTGCTGGTCGGTGGAGACCTCCTTCGCTAATGCCATCAATTGTCCCCATGCAGAATCCGTATTGGCCATCAGCAGAGCGTGATTAGACAGCACAATCTGCTTTCAGCATAAAAGATGCGATTGCCTGGGTAATCGACGGCACTTTTATAAGGCAGGTCATTGATAGCAAGTATCCCTACAAATGCTTGTTGGCAATGATCAGGCCGACCCTCAGCCAGTGTAATACAGGCCTTACATACACACCGTGTACTACAATCTCAATCTGACCTTTTGTGATCAATGCTACAGATAACAGTTTGGAGTTGATTCTGGCAGTTCCATAGAGAATCAATAGATCCTGCCACCCTGTCAGGACATGGGATCAGTGAGGGTACCAGAAATCAGTTATCTCCTATCAAGTGGACTAGTGAAGGTCCAGACAGGTGTTACCAGTTGGAAGTGTGTCCCCACACTGGGTACACAAGCAAGTCTATTGTGGGAATCGCACTCCATGTGTAAGTGTGATTCTCCATTCTGGAAACTGCTCGTCTTGCAGGACCGCAGGGCATTATACTGATTTTTAATGCTATGTGCCTCTGCTTGACCTTACTTCTACAGTATCGGTGACATAAAGCTGTCAGTATAATCCTGTATCTGTAAGGTCAAACAGAGGCACAGCACATAATAAATCATGATAATGCTGTGCGCTTCTGCAAGTCCAGAACGGAGGATCACACTCGCACACGGACAGGCTTAGACCGGCCCACCGGGGAGGCGGGGAATTCCTAGACAGGCCTCCAGTCTCCTGCGCCCGTAGAGAAGACGGAGAAGTAATTGTTTCTCAGGAGAGATAAATATTGTAGCCACTAGGTGGCAGTATCGCACAGTGATGCAGCCTCCTACTGGTGTAAATTTGTACAGGAGGCCCCGCAGTATCTTCTAAGCTTCCCGGGCTGCTGGCAGTGAAGGAGGAGAGAACATGTCTGGCCATCCTCCTGCCCTCCCTGCTGTTAGAAAATTGTGGTTGCTGGAGAGAAGGACTCCACTGCGGTGTTGGGCTGATTTCTCAGGTGTGTGACAGTAGTGAGCTGTAGGAGACTGTAAGGCGGAAATGGGTGATTTGTTTATAGCAGACACAGATCTGTGTATGTGTGCTGTCCTCTGCAGAGTTCAGAGTGGCATTGGGGGGACTCTGTCCTAGGTCCCCCCCCCAATGCCTCTGCTTAAGGTGCACCCCCATTAGTGTCACAGCTCCAGATGCCCCCACTCTAAATTAACCCCTAATATTGCCTCTTCTCCAGTTGCCCCCCTAATACCTCTGCTCCAGGATCACCACCATTACCCTGCCTCAGGCGACCCTAATTCCTCTGCTTTAGGTGCGCCCCCATAAATGCCCCAGCTGCATATGCCCCCACTCTAAATGCCCCACTAATATTGCCTCTTCTCCAGTTACCCCTGCTCCATGATCCACACTATTACCCTGCCTCAGGTGACCCTAATGTTTCTGCTTCAGTTATGACCCTCCGTTTTTGCCCTTTGCTCACGTTGCTCCTCTAGCACCTTTGCTTGTGCTTTGTTAAAGGTTGTGACCTGCAAAGGGGGTTGGACTTATGACTGAAAAATTCTGCACAGTGCGTCATATTCTCCAGTATTGATACGGATGGTTTACATGGAGGCAGTGATGATATTCCGTATTTACAGGCATCACTGCTGCCATTTAAAGAGATACTGGTGGAGGATTTAAAGGGGTTGTCCAGGTTTTCAAGTTATCCTCTCCACACCATACGGCATAACTATATGAATAGTGGGGTCCAATTCTGTGACCCCCCCACTGATCGAAGGAACGGGTCCTGTTCCCCCTTTTTGACGGTGTGGCAGGCCACACATATGCCCTGCTGCTCGATTTATTCTCTTTGGGATCACTGGAAATATCCAGCGCTGTACTCGGCCATCCCAGCGACCCCATAGAGAATGGATGAAGAGGCAGGGCATATGCTCGACCTGCCACTCAATCAAGAAGGGGGTTCAGTGGGGGCTCCAGTGTTCAGATCCCACGAGTTATCTCTGAACCTGTGATAGCGGATAACTAGAAAAGTGGACACTTGCCCCTTTTAACAGGCGAGCATTTCTATTTTAGTTTGACACATATTTTGCGCCAGATTTTTTTTTTTTTTTTACACCCAAAGAAAACTTTTAAGGATTGAGAATATGAAAAGGTCCAACAGCTATGACACAACAGGTGATAAGTGTCTGATTGATGGGGGTCTGACTGCTGGGACCGCCATGATCAAGGGAACGTGGTCTTAAGACCCTTGTATACATAGATTGGCGGTAATGTAGTTGAATGTCTCAGGACCCCTTTTTTCATGACCAGTGGGTGTTCCAGCAGTCAGACCCCCAGCAATCTGATATTTATCACCTATCCTGTAGATAGACA
Organism: Bufo gargarizans; assembly: GCF_014858855.1. NCBI lineage: Eukaryota > Metazoa > Chordata > Amphibia > Anura > Bufonidae > Bufo > Bufo gargarizans. The sequence goes on from NC_058089.1 coordinate 39,718,918, forward strand.
ATAGTTCATTATGGTAGGACAACCCTTTTATTTATAATGTAGATTATGTACAATATGAGGAGGTTAGGATTTGGTAAATTTCATGCCAGACATTTATGCTTATAGGGGTTAAAGGGTTTGTCTCGCTTCAGTAAATGGCATTTATCATGTGGTTAATACAAGGCACTTACTAATGTATTGTGATTGTCCATATTGCCTCCTTTCAATCACATTACACACAACATGTATCCGTGGTTATTACCACCATGTAATCCAGCAGTGATGGCCATGCTTACACACTATAGGGAAAGGCTGGAAGTGTGCATAGGCCAATACCTTTACCTGTAGTGTGGAAGCACGACCACCGCTGCTGGATTACATGGTGGTCATAACCACGGATACATGTTGTGTATAATGTGATGGAAAAGAGTCAATATGGACAATCACAAAACATTAGTAAGTGCCTTGTATTAACTGCATGCTAAATGCCATTTACTGAAGTGAGACAACCCCTTTATGTGTGCTACACTTAATAGGGTTAGGCATAAATGTCTTGGTGTGTGCATTGCATGTTTCCTATGTGTGATTGGTGTGTGCTATATATATTCTATGTATCAGTGGTGTATGTGCAGCATGTGACATGTATCAGTGGCATGTGAGCCATGTATAAGTGTCTTGTGTGCCACATGTGTCCAATGAGTGATTGGTGTGCGCTGCATGTGTCTTGTTTCTGACTGACTTAAAGGGAGTCTGTCACCTCCATATGACCATATACAGCACTTACATGGCGCTGTAGCACACCTATACATGATTCTAATGGTACCTTTGTTATTTTCTCTAGACGTTTCTTTCATATGCAAAAGAGCACTCGCAAGTGCCCGGGAGGGTGTTCCGTGTGTAGGTGCCCAGGCTGCTCTGCCTTTTTAACCGTTACTCCTCCCCAGCCTCTTCCTTTGCCCGCCCTCCTATTCCCTTGTATCATCCCTAGGTCCGGCCGAGAGCACACTGCAATGCCCATTTTGGGTACGGCATCAATTCCACTAGTGTGCATGCGCCAGCCGGCCTCTAATAGAACAGTCCTATCCTTGTCTGTAATGCCGACAATAATAGGACATGTTCTATTATTTTGCAGAACGGCCATGCAGACTTACAGAAACGGAATGCACACGGAGTAATTTATTATTATTTTTTTCTTTGCGGACCTGTTGAAGTGAACGGTACAGACATAGAAAAACAAAGTTAGTTTACTTTCACACTCGCGTTTTGGGCGGAACCTTCATGGATCAGCAAAAACGGATCCGTTACTATAATACAACCGCATGCATCCTTCATGAACGGATCAGTTTGTATTATCTGTAACATAGCCAAGACGGATCTGTCATGAACTCCATTAAAAGTCAATGGGAGATGGATCAGTTTTCTTTTGTGCCAGATTGTTTCAGAGAAAATGGGACCTCCCAATTGACTTACATTGTGTGCCAGGACGGATCCCTTTGGCTCAGTTTTGGCAAGCGGACAGCGAAACGCTGCAGGCAGCGTTTTGGTGTCCGCCTTCAGAACGGAATTGTGACTGAACTGATGCAAACTGATGCATTCTCAGCGGATCCTTTTCCATTCAGAATGCATTAGGGCAAAACTGATCTATTTTGGACCTCTTGTGAGAGCCCTGAACGGATCTCGCAAACGGAGAACCAAAATGCCAGTGTGAAAGTAGCCTTAGTGTGCAGGAGCCCTAAGGTGGGCCCCCAGAATCAGTTACACTGGTGGGCCCTAAGTACCCCAGTCCAACCCTGCACACGGAGCGCGATTCCTGCAATGAACCACTATTCAGTCAGTGTTGCCAGTGTCAGACTGTGCAGGGACATGCCTTCAATTAGTAACACCTTTATTACAAATTGCAAGCGTAGATAGTTCAAGTGAATGGGTCTGCATCCGTGATGCGGGGTGCACACGGCCGGTGCCCGTGTTTTGCGGACCTGCTGTTTGTACGCCGCAATACAGGCACTGCCAGGCAATGGCTGTGTGCATGGCTGTATACAATACTAAAAGCACTTGGGTGCCATTAGTCAATGTTGTACATAGCGACTACTTTCTAGTGTTGAGTGAATTGAAGTCAAACGTATTGACTTGGATCTGAATTTCAGGAAAAATTTGAATCGCCACAAAGCCAAATTTCCTTGTGCTTCGTGGTAACTAATCAATTTTCCATGAAATGGCGGTAAAAAACAAAAAAATACATTTGCATGTGAAGAGGCCATTGTGGCCTTCTTGATTGAAGATACCGTGTGGTGACTTATGACATCACCACGCAAGATTTCGCACAGTATCTTCAATCAAGATGGCCGTGACTACCTCTCTGCGATCAAATGGATAAGGTGAGTATTTATTCTTTTACCCTGATTAACCCCTGAAAGGCCCAGATGGTAGCCTCAGGTCGCCATTCCCTGTCATTGCACCAGCAAATTGTCAGTAAGCTAATTTCTTTGTGCAATTTGGCAAACCAGCTGGATTGAATTTTCCATAACTTCACTCGCCTCTTCTGCTTTCTCTTAACAGCTATGGCAGTTTGGCGAGTGGGTAGATGTGCTGGTTGATGACTATCTCCCAGTTAAGGATGGAAAACTTGTCTTCGTACACTCTGCCTCAGGGAATGAATTCTGGAGTGCACTGCTGGAGAAGGCCTACGCTAAGTATGAGTGCTCACTAACCTAATGCACATATAAAATGCCTAACATGATATACTTTTTATATTGGTGCTTGAAATCGGACATTTCATAACTCAACAGCTATCAAAATTGTACGATAGTAAAACCTTAGAATTCTACCTATATACAATTGATTACAATCATGCATATTTCTTACAGGGCTAATGGGAGTTATGAAGCTCTCTCTGGAGGGAGCACTTCTGAAGGCTTTGAAGACTTTACAGGAGGCGTTACTGAGTGGTATGAGCTGAAGAAGCCTCCTGCAGACCTTTTCGGCATTCTCTTAAAGGCTTTGGAGAGGGGATCCCTCATGGGCTGCTCGATTGATGTAAGTGAACCCTAGGATTGTTTTTACCAGTTATGCCTCAGAACTCATGGACATTATTCAAGAGGACCTAATTTACAAAGAGTAAACCATGCACCTCCCTTAAATCATGCTGCTCCCATGAGTTCACTAGTGTCAATTGTTTTTGGGCCCCTTGAGACTTGCCCCCATTTTTATTGGCAGAGCATTTTACAGTCACTTCTGTCCTGAGCTGGAGTCTTGGGGATCCCTATGATGGTGTCCAATAATCACAGACCATGTCAGAGCAGCGTTTTCCTGGCTGGAGTCAGTATACAGGGAACGTGGTGATGGTAGCCATACTGACTCTGGCCGGGAAGATACCACTGTGATGCTGTCTACGCTTATTGGACAGCATCTAAGTGATCAACCTCAGGAGAGAAGAGACTGTAGATGTCCCCTTGGCAAACCACAGCCCTATAAAATACAGGGTGCCAATATTGGGAATAGGTGCCACTGGTGCATTCATGGGGGCGAAGTAACTGAAGAGAGGTGTGTGGTATACTTTTTGGAAGCTAGTGACCTGTCCTCTTTAACTTTAGTCTATTGTCTTTCTGCCAGGACCTTTATGGCATACCTGCCTACCATATGAAACAATTTGACATTTATTTGTGCGGGAACTCATTTCAGACAATTCTCAGATCTTCCCCAATCCAATGAATGTGCAACAATATCAGAATTTTAATTGTTTCATGAATTAATCTGGTAACTAAATATATGTTCTCTAATATTAGGGAAGTATATTATAGCTACCGGTCCATACTTCTAAGAGACGAAACGGCGCAAAAGTGTTGCGACTTGTGTCTACTGTGAGCAATGAAAGAATTCAGTGGACTCCTAGTCTGGTATACTTATGAGAGGAGTGCCCCCCTACCCCTCAGAGCAGTGACTGAGAGGCTCTGTCTGTGCACATCTGCATCCGAGGCTCAGGCAGAGAGTCCGTCCATACGGATGGGAACAATGGCACTGCTGCATGCTGCGCAATTTTTCCCATCCAAAAATGACAGGTTCCTTGTTGAAACCCGACAAATGCAAATATACAGTAAGTCAATAGGTTCTGTTGGGTGCTGCTGATGTCCATTGTGCGATGGATCTGGAACTCTGCTTTATATTTCTGTTTCCATCTCAGAAATGATTGCTTTGATTTGATGGGTTTGTAGGCTACCTTCGCAACCTAGCTATCATCTATTTTTATTTATTTTTTTCTTTCTGATTTTGAGTTGTTCTTTCCCATATTGTAGACAATGATAATGGACAAAAATGATCAGCACATTAGATTTGTCAATACAAATAACTATATGATGATCATGATCCTTCACTTTCCAAAGAAGGATGATGATCCCTACAAGGTTCTGCTGAGATTCTTGATTCTATCTGATGTACTGGTGAGATAGGCTCACTATGCATCTCCAATGCGTCCAGTACCACTCCGTCTATGAGAAAATTCTTCAGTATTTATGATTACAAAGCCTGATTTGTCATTTCTCTCTTAACATGATTTGATGGTATGTATTTTCATTGGACTTTCATTGATTTTGCTTCTTGTCTATAGATAACAAGTGCAACCGATATGGAAGCCGTAACATTCAAGAAACTCGTCAAAGGTCATGCATATTCTGTTACAGGAGCAAAGGAGGTAATCATATACAGTATATGACCAACCCACATGTCTTTAGGATACTACTAGTTGTAAAATGAGTTTACATCAACGTTACACCACATGCCCGCTTATCAATGGCAGAGGGGTCAGCTCACTTTACTTGAGTCTTTTCTCCCATTCTCAGTAGTGGGGTGCAAATTATATGGGATGGACCCACCTATGTTTTGCACCCATGTTTTATGCCTGTGCCTCTACATAACTTTGGTGCTTCCTCCCACAGCGACTTGAGACCAGCATGGAAAATGCTGTCTTAAAAAATGTCCCCCAGGTCTCCATTTTATTGTCCTTACACAATTTTGAGTTGTCTCTTCCTAGAGCCATGGACATGAATGATCAATACATTTGGCATCTTTTCTGAGCTTTCCATTAATTGGACCAATTCAGCTATTAATGGAGTCTCAGGTCTTACCCAATATTGAGAGAATGGGGTCCCTTGTGTAACTTAATTGAAGTATCTTGACGTCTGGGTATCTAGGGAATATGTGACTCTTGAGTATTAATCCTCTGATAGTCATAAGATAGCGTTCCACTTTCGGTATTAGGTCGTGCAAACTTGGTAAAGATGACCTTTGATGCTGCAAGTGTTATATTTCTCCTGAATGGTTGCTGGTGCATCTTTTAAATTTGTATCGTTTTTGGGGGGATCTTAGTTAGCAGAAGAAGGTACCTAGTATTATGTTGAATAAGCTACAATTGGCTAAGGATAAGGGAGGAATAGCGGTGCCTAAAGCTTGGGCATATTTTTTTGCATCCCATTTACAACACTTGGGTATTACTGGTTGTACGAAATATATACTATTTGGAGTAATGTGCATTTGTGCAGTTTAGGCTTTGATAGTTGAGTTAAATACAGTATGTTTATCAGTTGTATGACAATGGGACATTTCCATTCCATCGGAATTTAACCTTTCACGCTCCATTTTCTATAAATACTCGCAGCTGAGGCATGCAGCTCAATGTCAGCATCCCGCTACCCCGTTAGTTATTTCTGGCTTGGATGAGTTTGATCATATTGTTAGTGTTACTATCTCCTGCGACTTAATCTTATTTGCTTACAAGAACCTATTGGAAGGGTGTTTGAATAAACCTCTGTGTGGTCTAAAGGAAAAGCTGAAGGGTCACTGTCTGATTAAATGTGGACGGTTAAATCGTAGACTATGCCATTATTGTCTTAATGTACTGTAGCTCATAGACACTCGTTTCTTTCTTTTATTTAGGGTATATAGATCACCATTACTTTTATTTAAAAGGAGTATTAGCTTGGACACCAAACCTATTCCATACTTCATGTCTAACGTCATACTTCAAACTGGTCAGCCGATCCTGACAATTTTGGCTGAGCACCTAATGTGTATGGGGGCCTCCCAACTGTACCCAACATTAACTGTCTGATCTTATTGTTCTTGGTGAGATAAGCCACCCACCTGAGGAGTCCTGCAGTGGCTTTCTCTTCTCTCATTCACAACTACTTAGTGTTCTCGTCCTTACCGAGTGTCGGGGTGGATTGGGCAAGATACTGTTTGGCCGAACAAGTGTTTAGCTGATGATTATCCCATGTATATGGCCAGCCTGAAGGACTAATTTGGTAAGATAATACTCAGTAAGATAAATCTCCTTTTCTTTTAGGTCAACTATAGAGGTCAGAACACAAAGTTAATTCGGATGAGAAACCCTTGGGGCGAGGTGGAGTGGACTGGAGCATGGAGTGATAAGTAAGAAACAGAATAGATTTCTATGTTTCATGTAATTAAAAATGTATTTTTCACAGCAGACATGAACTTCAAATATATTGTCTTGTTCTAGCTCTAATGAGTGGAATTCTGTGGATCCTTCACAGAGAGATGAACTGAGAAATAAAATGGAGGATGGTGAATTTTGGTGAGTGTGAAAAGAACTTATTAATCTACAGCACTAATAACACTAGTTCTAATAGCAGGAGTGCTTTTCATACAGGGTACTACTACACTGACACAGGATTTATATTAGTAGTCTTTTAAGCTGTGGCTCAACCGTTGTGTGAAACTACAACTCCCAGTATTCACCGACTGATATAGCCTGTCAGGGCATGCAGGGATTTCAGCTGGTAATCTACAGGGTCGATGGAGGCTTGTGATAAGATGTCACAGGCAGCAGTGTAATCTGTCTAGCTCCTGCTATCATATATGACTTTTAATAGTTCCTCCAGTAAATGTTGGCCATTGATGCAGTAAGTGCTTGAGAAGACATTCCAGAATCCTCAAATGGCACCTTTTGCTTTGAAATTTGGCAGCAATTTACACACAGGTGTAATAGATATAAGAATAAAGACCTACTGAAGTAGCTCAGATATCTCATTTTGTAAGATGTAGTTTACTCTATGAAGCCATCCTCCATAGGAAGCGGCTCTATATTTGTTACCAAACTTGTATACACTATCAAAGGCTAAATCTTGCCACTACACCGCCCATTATAGTGATTAATATCCATCTCAGAGGGGTTATAAACTGTTGGGATATTACTTTTTGGCCTTCTAAGCTATTTATGACTAGTTGAGTATTGTGCTACAATTTAGCGTAGTTGGCATAGAACGTTTCTGGCTAGTGGCGCTCCAACTTCTGGGACACCACAAATCTTCCCCTTTTAAGTTTGCCCTGAACAATAAGGTGACACTGTGGTGCTGTGCTGCAGTTATCTGCACAGCGGACAGCTTGGGCATCACAGTGCAGGGGGAATCAGTGAAGGGGGTGCCGCATTAAATTAGTGCTTAAAGGGCTTTCCAAGACTTTTCTACTGTTGGACAATCCTCTGGATAGGTCATCAATATCTGATCAGTGGGGGGGGGGGGGGGGGTCCCGACACCCAAGATCCCTGACGATCAGCTGTTTGAGAAGAGAAGAGTAGCACCGTAGCCTTCTCTCTGCTCACCAAGCACAGCAACATTCATTCGATAGCAGCTGAGCTTGGTATCTCGGCTCAGCCTCATTCACTTAAATTGTGTTGAGCTGCTCCTAGGCTATGGGACCAATGAACAGGACTTCACATGGCCTAGAGAGCGCTACTGCGAACACCGGCATCTTTTCAAACAGCTGATCGGGCCCCCACTGATCAGATATTGATGGTCTATCCAGAGGACAGTTAAGCAGTAGAAAAGTCCTTTAAGCTGTAATAAGATTGGTTACAAAACTCAACATCTGCACTACGTTCGGTTTAACTGGAGCCTAAATTCCAATCCTATAATATGCAAATAACAAGAGCGAGCTATGTGCAAATGTGGGAACTGCTAAGCATGTATCGCTAAAAGAAACTTTTAAGAAGAAGTAAGGTATGAGGAAAGTGCACAGCATCACTTTACATAGTGTGTGCATTTTTCCTATAGGCATTAAGATTGTATTTTGTAAATATATATATATCATTTTTTTTTTTTTTATTTATTTATTTTTTTTCAAAACTGTAGTTATTTCAAACTGATATTAAATATATATGAGTTTTCTGTCTCTTCCCTGCAGGATGTCTTTCCAAGATTTCCTTCGTGAATTTACTCGTCTTGAGATTTGTAATCTCACTCCTGATGCCTTAACTGCACGCAGATTCCGCAAGTGGAACACAACCCTTTACAGCGGAAGTTGGAGGAAAGGGAGTACAGCCGGCGGGTGCAGAAACTTCCCAGGTAAATATAATCAGATGTTCTGGAATATACTGCAATTTACCCATACAGAGTTCTTGACTAATTTCCTCATTTCTATGCTCCAATATGTTATTATTGTGTTTGTCAAAAAATTCCCAAACCTGTTTTGTGAAGAGACACATTTCTGTGCGGTTCAGTAAAGTGATATTTTACCTTGTAACCATTCTAAAGAATGTATTAAAAACATCTGTCACCATGAACAACCCTATTAAACAAATTAACCCAGGAATACTGCCCGGTAGGCTTGATCATAGTGACTAAAATTAGCCCTTTTTCTGTAAAATGAGAAATTCTTACTTTTAGTTATAGGTAAATGAAGTGCTTGGCGAGCCGAAGGGCTAGTCTAGCTCCTTGGAGCAGCACTTCACCTCCACCTCTCCTCGTCGCTATTCTCCATCCCAGTGAGATAGACAGGGCCAGGCGCCCTCACTGCTGTGGTGCCTGGCCCTGAAACCTCATGTATGTGCCAGCGCAAGGAAGATCTCAGAGGGGTTGTCCCCGGTCTGAGAGCTTCACTACACATGCACTGATAAGGTATTAAGGTATTTAGCAATGATCTAGAGGCAGCATGCTTGAGTATGAGTAGGTACTAATGGGTGTATATCTGACTTATCTAGGGGTGTGGTTTTGGGGATACTCGTAATTGGCCATCCAAGTATTTTGTATACTCTATCAGTGTGGTACATATATTCAATTTTTCCTGGTCTAGGTTGAGCCTTCTAAACCAATTGGTTTATTTTTCCCCTGTGTGATCCCGCTGCTTATACTCGCTATACTTGATCCTTTAAAGGGAGTCTGTCACCACATTTGAGCATATTAGACTGATCAAATAGCGTTATATGGTGGTAAAGGGATAGTTTTGAAGACGGTGGTTGCATGCTTTTCAGGGCAGGGATATTTTAGGGAAGGATTTAAGTATTTTTCTTGGAACTAAAAGTTAAGTTTTTTTAAGTAGGTTGTAAATTTGGGTTCTGTGAAGTATTCAATTTCCATGCAGCACCGCTGAATGAGAAAGTAAGAATTAGGGTATGGCCACACAACACGGCTGTAATGTGTCCAAGACCCGGTAGCTCTGCTGCTTGTACTATGCTACCATGCAAGCTGCGGCACTAAAATAAATAAATCAGTTTCTCATGCGTTCATTGAATAGCAGTACAGCTGGCATGGCTCTGCAGTTTGAACCAAACAGCTGCCACATCTCCGCTGCATGGTGTGGCTGTACACTTGAAGAGGCTGTCCCAGCTCAATATTTATGATATTTTGCTAGGATATGCCACAATGGCAGGTGCAGGTCTCACCTCTGGGACACACTCCTATCTGCAGAATGGTGTCCTGAAGTGAAAGAAAGCATCTCTCCATTCACTGCTATGGGACTTCCGAAAATAGCCAAATGAGTGCTCTCTGTTTTTTCCAGAAGTTCCATAGTAGGGAATATAAAGCAAGCTGTGCAAGTGTGGACACTTGCCATTCACCGCTGTGGGACTGTTAGAAATAGCTGAAGCAACGCTTGGCTATTTTCAGAACTCCTATAGCGATAAATGGAAGGTGGTCGCTCATGTGCAGCTGAACTCCCTTGATTTCAGGGGCCCAATTTTGTAGGTAGAATCAGGCCCCAGAAGTGAGATTGGCACCTGTCATTGTGACACATCCTAGCAATTTGCCATAAATGTTGAAAAGGACACAACCCCTTTTAAAGCTAATCATCAGTCGAACAAATGATGGTTGCCCCATTAAATACAGCTCAAATGAGTGGTGATTTGGCAGGTTGTATCGTTGATTGGTTATGGGCAGAAAATCTGTCCATGTAGAAGGACCCTCACACAGTGCTCATTCATATTAATGGGTTGTTTGTGTGATCCAGAATAAAACCGGTCTTCCAGAGCTAGAGATGCTCTTCTCTCCTCTCATTGACCCAGCATAGAAAAGACACACAAGAACAGTAAAAATAAAATTGTCTTCACAATAAGGCTGGGTCCACATCACTGCTAAGTTTTTATTCCTCTGATTCATTAGAAGAACAGGAAGAAAAACAGATCCATTATTTAGAGCATCAGTTATGGTCAGTTTGTGTCTCTTCCGGACTGGAGCAAAAGTATTGCATGCAGGACTTTTTCTCCCGTCAAAACGACCTGACCTCTGGCATAAGTGACACAATCTGATGTGACCTGATCATAACGGATGCTCAAAATAGTGGATTTTTTATTATTTTTATTTTTTTTCTGTTCGTCTGATGGATCAGAAGAACAGAAAGCTAAATCGATCTCTTGTATCATTCTCAAAAATTTTGTAAAAAGTTTCCAAAATCTCAACCAAAACACCAAAGATCACCAGCCCAATCCATGGTGCTAGCTTCACTCTAACAGACCAAAAGTGTCTGTCATATATCACAATGACTTTACCATAAAGAGGAACGCTTTTAAAGATTAAAATAGTAAAGATTTATCAAAAAGTTACAGCCATTAAAAGCTGCATGTTCAGCTGGGTCTAGTCCTTAGTTGGAAAACACTATGGAAATGATATGGTTCATAACCTGGAGAGATGCAACCAGTCCGAACTCCCCCTCTGGTCTTGCAGTGTGCTGTCGTTAATCTTTTGTCATTAGTACTGTCACCCTGTTTTCTATGAAAGACCTAAACGATCACAAGTTGAGAAGATTGTTAGAATAATCTCTTTTGTTGCCAGCAACCTTCTGGATCAATCCTCAGTTCAAAATCAAACTGCAAGATGAAGACGATGATGATGACTATGGCTCAGAAAAAGGCTGCACCTTTCTTCTAGCCCTTATGCAGAAGAACCGGAGGAAGGAGAGACGATTTGGCAAGGACATGGAGACCATTGGCTTTGCTGTTTATGAGGTACTTGATTTGTTTAGCAAATTTGTTGGATATGTTGTATCTGCTGGAGACAAGTTCTGAATTATTAGATTTATTAGACTAAATTATCACATTTCAGTTTATAGAAATGTCATCAGCTTTTATCATAACACAAGTTAAAGAGAACATTCCATCCAATTCATGCTGCCCAAGTACAGTTTACTATACGGTTTACTCTGAAACACATGGATGCAAATAGGGAGCCACTGTTCTTCCCGTGTCTTGTCTCTTCTCCCTTCTCCCTGTGCCCTGAATGTTTTTGAAATGTAGTGGAAAGGATCTATACATGAATATTATTAAATGTTTCGGGCTGCATCCTGCCTTTGCTTCACTCTGCCTGCCAACACCCCGCCAACTTTTTGTAAACCTGATAAAAAGTTTTTGTATTCTTGGCAATAATAGAAAAAAGTCCTTACATGCTCTATAAACAAACCCCCTTAAGTAAAACGGCAACCAATATAGAATACCAGATTAGGCTACTTTCACACTTGCGTTTTGTGCGGACGGATCCATTCAGATGATACAACCGTCTGCATCCGTTAAGAACGGATCTGTTTGTATTATCTTTAACATAGCCAAGCCGTCTTGAACACAATTGAAAGTCAATGGAGGACAGATCTGTTTTCTATTGTGCTAGATTGTGTGAGAGAAAACGGATCCGTCCCCATTGACTTACATTGTATGCCAGGACGGATACGTTTGGCTCCGTTTCATCAGACGCACACCAAAACGCTGCAAGCAGCGTTTTGGTGTCCGCCTCCAAAGCGCAATGGAGACTGAACGGAGGCAATCTGAGCGGATCCTTTTCCATTCAGAATGCACACTGATCCGTTTTGGACCTCTTGTGATAGCCCTGAACGGATCTCACAAACTGAAAGCCAAAACGCGAGTGTGAAAGTAGACTAAAACAAAAGTAAGTGGATTGTAATCTTTCTTCAGCTTTCACATTTTTCAGGAATAGCTGCAGTATAGTCCATGTCTGGTATTGCTGTTTGGACCCTTTCACTTGAATGGAGATCCACTGCAATTCCATATACATCCCAGGGATGAGTGGTGCAATACAAAGATGTAGGGGAGTGGATACTTTATTTTATAAGCCACGTGTTTATTCTAGATTAGAGTGCAACCTTGAATATCTCAATAATCTGTTTTCCCTTTTTCCCTTTTTTGCAGGTACCCAGGGAGGTATGTATTATGTCTGAGTAGCGTTGAGTTATTTATGTCTGTCTTGCCATTTTACTTGCTATTCTTCCTATTAATAGGGTTTATAGACATGTTTCTGGTAAACCTATTTTAGTACTAAAACCAAGTGTACTATATGTTGTATTTCTTTTTTAATACAATGTGACTGTGAGACCTGATCATTCAGTAGAGTCTTCACCATGTAGAAGCCACCACCACCACAATCACATGTGACACAAAACCTCCTCACTGATGTAACATCTTGGCTATATTGCCGTCCATTTACTATATTACCTTCCAAAAACATAATTGTATTTTTTACTGTTTTCAATATCTCTTAATGTATTTTTGTATATTTGTTCTTGACATATTTGTAGTAACATGTGCACTGTTACTTCACCAGTTCGTGGGACAGTCAGCTGTGCACCTTAAACGTGACTTTTTCCTATCAAATGCATCCCGTGCACGCTCCGAGCAGTTCATCAACCTGCGAGAAGTCAGCACTCGACACAAGCTCCCTCCCGGCGAATACATAGTGGTGCCTTCCACCTTTGAGCCGAATACTGAGGGAGATTTTGTCCTGAGACTCTTTTCAGAAAATACTCATGGCACAGAGTAAGTGATTGTGGGGAAAACATGTCATTTGACAGCCTCATAGACAGGACAAAAATGGATATAATAGTACAAAGGTATGGGTATGATTGCCTTGTTTAGCACTGCAGCTTTGTATTACTGACGCCATGAACTGAAGGAGTCATCCTAAAATGACCTATTGTTTAAAACATGTTCTTATGTTAAACATATATTTTTTTAATTGACATTTCTAATTTCCATGTCAATATCTATTTAAAAAAAACCTAAAATCATGCAGTTTTCACACTGGCCACTACGCCTAATTTTAGGTGCAATTTCTTGGTCTGTACAGATCATGTTACTGCTGCTATCTGCTTATCATCACCGGCAGGATTACAATGACAGATATCATCTCTATAGATAACACAAGATCCACCATACACAATTGGTGATATCACAGCTTATCTACTACTTGCTTGTGAAAGGACCTCTGCACTTGATAGGTCCTCTCTGTGAGGGGGTATTTAGGAGGGCATCATGTTGTGTGGGGGCCATATAAGGAGGCACATATAGAGCACGTAAGAGGGGCACTTAAGAGGATCATACTGTGTGTGAGCCACTTAAGGGGACATCACTCTGAGGGGGGCACTAAGGGGGCATCAATGTGTGTGGGGGCCTCATTCTGTATGGCGATACTTAAGGGACATCCTACTGTGAGCGAGGCACTTAGTAGCAATATACTACATTGGGACACTAAAGGGGCATCATACTGTAAGGGATAGCACTTAGGGGACATCCTATTCTGAGAGGAGCCACGAAGAGGGCATCGTACTGTGAGGGGAGGCACTTTGGGGGCATCATACGCTACAGATAATTTAGTAGATGTTCCCTGCAGTCCTATGTAACACCACAGATAACACAGTGATAACTCTATGGCCTCTTTCACACGAGCGTGACGGATTAGGTTCAGATGTGTTCAGGGTGCGTTCAGTAAAACTCGCACCATTTTGAAAGCAAGTTCAGTCAGTTTTGTCTGTGATTGCGTTCAGTTGTTCAGTTTTTTCCGTGCGGGTGCGATTTTTGTTTTGATGCGTTTTTCACGCACGTGATAAAAAACTGAAGGTTTACAAACATCATCTCTTAGCAACCATCGGTGAAAAACACATTGAATCCGCACTTCCGGATGCAATGCGTTTTTCACTGAAGCCCCATTCACTTCTATGGGGCCAGGGCTGCGTGAATAACGCAGAATATAGAACATGCTGAGTTTTTCACAATTCATCCAATCAAGTGTTCAGTTTCCCTGCAGCGCCACCACTGGGGAAATTAAGCATTACACAGTGTATAATTAAATCAATCTGTGTATTATTGGAGGGAAATATGCTCTTTATACTTATGACATTTGTGTCACCTGTCTTATAAACCAACCCTATACACACCTCATGTTCATAAATACTCTTTTTTCTTTTTCAGGGAAATGGATGATCCAATCACTGCTAACTTACCTTCCGAGGTAAGTAAGAAATTAGTGCAAAATAAGCTCCGCCCTTGATATGACTAATCCTCCACCCATCGTCAGCTATGACACCTTTGTACCATCAACATGGATCTTTTATCCATCAAATAATTCAGGGATTTAACACCACGGACACTGCAAGGAATCCTCATCACAGATAATGCAGTTTATTTCAAGTGTAGGTTTATGAACAGCAGTGTATAAAATGATATAATTTAGGCATGCTCAACCTGCGGCCCTCCAGCTGTTGCAAAACTACAACTTCCAGCATGCCCGAACAGCCTACAGCAGGGAATTGTGGGAGTTGTAGTTTTACAACAGCTGGAGGGCCGCAGGTTGAGCATGCCTGATATAATTAATTACAATATAATTATGGCACTGCTTTGTTGTTTTGGTTTTCTACATAAAAAAATATCCAAAACACCACAATCCGCAGTATCTGCCATCTAGTAGAGCCAGCGAATGACACACTGAAGGAGTGGCCAGAGAGATAGTAAAAAAACTAAGAGACAACAGTTTCCATAAGGCTGATAGATTGGAGCATGGTAAGGAGGAGATGGTGGTCTATGGTGTCAAATGCTTCAGAGAGATCAAGAAGAATTGGTAATATTTCTTGATTATTTTGTCCTAAAGGAAACCTTATCTGAAGATCAACTTGATGATGGATTCAAGAAACTTTTCAGACAGCTTGCTGGAGAGGTATAATTATAATGCAATCATTCTCATTTATATTTGTAGATATACAGTAGGAGGCTCATCCACAGGACTGCGGGGTATACATGGAAATCAAGGACTGCACAACAGAATATGTGCACTGGCCTCCACTCTGACAAATGCATTTCTTTTTATTGTTTTACCTAACACGACTTTTGTAAGGGTCAGAGCTCTGATTTTCACAAACTGAGTTGCATATACCCTGCTTCCCTTCACAAAGTAAAACTCTGGTTGCCTGTAGCCACCACTAGGTGGAGCTCAATGCCTTTGGATTTATGTAAATCAATAGAGAGGCAATACCTGGCTCCTTACTCAGTATACAAGCAATAACCGCTGAGAGCTGAGCTGCTCCTTAGGTTGGTGATAAACAAGTATGAAATGCATGTCTATGTACATTAAACCCCAAATTCACATGCTGTGGTAGTACCACCACATTTTTTAAAGATTTTTATTGGGTGAGACCAGTCCTTAAAGAGATCCTATGGGTTCAGGCAAGTTCAGCAGCTCCCCACCTCTTCTTCTAGCTGCTGTTTTGGGAGTATATTGTTTTTACATATATGTCCTTTGTATGCCACATTGTGCCTGTTCGGTCTTCCTGCTCTCCTACAAGTCTCCGACACCAGCTCCGTCTCCTCTTTATGGCTGGATTTTGAGACTAAGCAGCCGGGGGGAACAAGAGGGTCCAAAGAGCCACAGCAGAGAGTGTGTGAGGCATGCAAAGGTAGACCGCACCAAAATTGTGGCACTCACCAATAAATTTGAATTAATCGGTGACTGGCATATATCTTTTGTTCCTTTTAGTATATGAATTTATATAGCTGCTATTCGGCTGCCATGAACTCGATGATGTGAAAATCCCTTCTAGTAGCAGCTTTAGGCAAACAATGTTGGCATGTCATGTAGAGCAGGAGAGGCAGTGTTAGCCTCCCGCCGTGAGTCTTTTTAATCTGTCTCCTTCGTCTTCTTATATAATGGTACACACTCATGACTACGCATCCTGTAATATTTATTAATTGGGGGTATTACTGATGCCTATTTCTTTATCATATACAGGATATGGAAATAAGTGTGCAGGAGCTACAGTCCATATTAAACAAAATCATGTCCAAACGTAAGTATACCCTCCAGTGTATAAAAAGAGAACAGATGGTATGTTGTCAGGACTATGGATATGGCTTCAGTCATGTTGTACCACTTAAGAACTTTTCATTTCCATATTTTTATTATTATCTTGTTTAATTGCAGATAAAGACCTTCGCACTAAAGGGTTTAGCGTGGAGTCTTGTCGCAGTATGGTGAACCTTATGGATGTATCCTTTATTGTGATGCTGTTGACGTTGGTTCTAATCCTTCTTATTACCTGCTCTTTGGTCCCAAACCTTCTGTCCTTCTGTGTAGAATTCGATGGGACCTAATGCTCTGGAGTTGCTAATGGTGGAGGATCAACTCATTTTTAATCTAGAATCGCGTGTCACAAATGAAAAAAAAAAAAAAAGATGAGAGTTTCCATTAAAGAGGTAAAACAACCTAAAATACAGTATATAGCCTTCAACATCAGTTGGGTGTTGGCCTTCAGTGGCTTGGTATAAGTTTTGGGTCATCATTAGTTTGAAGCATTGTAGATGTTTTCTTTAACTGTAATATCATAGAAAGATGGAAATGGAAAACTTGGAATGGTGGAATTCAATATCCTGTGGAACAAGATCAAGAATTATTTGGTGAGATCTCAGGCAGCAGAGGTGGTTGTTGGACACAGCTCATGATGGTAGACAACTAGGGGGGGCATTGACCAATATTTTATACACATTAATCACTCCCCCCGCTAGTGCCAGATGCACCACAATTAGGAGGTGCACAGCTCCTAATTGTAGCACATCTTTGGAGGTCCATGCAAGAGAAGTGAAATCTACACCAGTTAATAGTTGGTGTAGATTTCATGCGTAATTTACGTCAGTTTTCTGATGTGAATTATAACATGTATATGCCAGGCTGCCTAATCCCAGCTGTGTACCGCTCACTGTGTATTCACTCAAAAGTGGACCATTGAGCTGAGCTGTAGAGTGCTAGTCACCTTTTGTCTTCGTTGTTTTGGTTCTTAGACTGTTTTTAGAAAGTTTGACGTGGATAAGTCTGGGAGCATGAATGCCTATGAGATGCGTCTGGCGGTGGAGTTTGCAGGTTAGTTTCACATCTCTTTTGAATTTCCAGTTTGGTCCATTAAATAAAGATCTACCCTAAAATACTGTAATTTACACATTTTTGTCTCTAGGTTTCAAACTTAGCAATACCCTGCACCAGCTCATCATCACCCGATATGCAGAGCCCGACCTGGCAGTGGATTTTGATAGCTTTGTGTGTTGTCTAATCCGGCTGGAGACCATGTTTAGTAAGTGAATCTCTTGTTTTAGGCTTTTACCTTTCAGGTTGTGGTGCTCTCTGGCCTGATGTTTACCACAAGCTTTTTAAAAACCCACACAATGCTAGGCCTCACAGAGCAGGTTTGCGGGTATTTTTGATCTATCAATAGTTATCAATTAATATTTGTCAGAAAAAAAGAAAAAAACATGACATGGTTTTTGACTACATCGTAGTTCTGGTTTCCATAGAAGCAGTTCTTGAAACGTTAAGGAAACACCTTCTCCGATGAATGTGGCGACCCTTGTCTATTGGGGTTCTCTGATCTGACCTGAACCTAGATCACTATAGGATTTTTTTTGGTGATCTACCGTAAATTCAATTCAGCCACAATACAAAAGCTGAAATTCAGCCATATTTTCCAGTATGAAAATGGCAGTAAATGATTGATAAAATGATCTTGTTCCATTCACCAAACATCTGTGTACACCTTCTGAGCAAAGCAATTTAACATCCACTAAGATCATTTAGATTTTTGCACTTTTGGACAGAATTGGTTTGTGGATACCGCCTTCATTTTCTCACATCTTTTTACAAGCTTTGGACTGGTTGGAAACCCTATATTTTCTTCTTCTATTAGGATTCTTCCAGGGGATGGACACGGACAAAGACGGTGTTATCAACTTCAACCTCTTCACGGTAAGCCCTTCACTGGCAAGTCATGCATTCATTGGGACACTTTTTATTTTCTTTCTTTGTTTTCACTTAGCAAATTCTAGACTTTCACTGGATCGTCACACAATGCTAAATTAGTGTAACCTTTTCATGTCTGTTACAATTTTATAGAAATGGCACAGACAAAAATGATTTACTACATATGAATACAATATAATACATGCTTGCCAACTTGCCAAATTATGGTACGTAATACTTTCTGGGCAGCAGATTGAGTTTTGTGAACAACGCTCTTCTGCCTAGAAACAATGGCCCTGAATTATCATGCCTTCACTACAGAATTCTGTCTTCAAAAAGTCACAAAATAGGGCCTTTGTGACTTTTTGAACTAACGTACGCACAATTTTGCAACTTTTTGAATTTTTACACCACTCAATCCAGTTTTGAAATGTGGATGGAAAGTAGGTATAGTTAGCTATGTTAATGAGTTTAACTCCAGATTTAAAGGGACACTGACAGGCCCAATAAGCATATTTAGCTATATATGGTATATGACTGCACAGGTCTTCTAATGTGTATTAAAATCATATAACTATACCCCCTGTCCACCTTATAAATACAGTAAACTCATGTTTTATAACCTGATAGAATCGCTCTTCTTTCTGCCCAAGGGGCGGCGTTTCAGCTTCACTTGCGCCCAGCCAGCCTCGTCCCAACCGCCGCTTTGAAGCGCCGCCCAGCTCATCAATATTCACTTTGCTGGGCGGCTTCTGCTGTCCCCGACGTTCCGAGATCCCGCGCATGCCCAGTAGAAAGCTATGGGATCTCGGAACGTCTGGGACAGCAGAAGCCGCCCAGCGAAGTGAATATTGATGAGCTGGGCGGCGCTTCAAAGCGGCGGTTGGGGCGAGGCTGGCTGGGGCGCAAGTGAAGCTGAAACGCCGCCCCTTGGGCAGAAAGAAGAGCGATTCTATCAGGTTATAAAACATGAGTTTACTGTATTTATAAGGTGGACAGGGGGTATAGTTATATGATTTTAATACACATTAGAAGACCTGTGCATATAGATAGATAGATATAGATATATATATATATATATATAGATATATAGATAGAGATATATATATATATATATATATATATATCAAACAAATAAAGTAGCAGCACACCACTAAATGCACTAAGACTGAGTATACAAGTGAATATGTGAACAGGGTCAAATACATGACGCCAATATTATTATTATTATTATTATTATTAACTGCAAATGCAGTAAAGAAGCTTTTAGCGCATA
Organism: Bufo gargarizans; assembly: GCF_014858855.1. Taxonomy (NCBI): domain Eukaryota; kingdom Metazoa; phylum Chordata; class Amphibia; order Anura; family Bufonidae; genus Bufo; species Bufo gargarizans. Next base: position 39,738,451 of record NC_058089.1, read on the forward strand.
TTATTGATCAAAAATATGTCGGGCCCACCTACCAGGCGACAAGGTTGCTTCTTATCAGGTGGGACCTACTCTAACATGGAGGGTCCAGCTCCATTTTCACTCTGATTTAAAAACACCAAGGGCTGGGGGATGGGCGAGGAGTGCCAAGTTCCAAAGAGGATGCCTAGTCCTCTATAATATACATATAAGCAAAAAACGGAACAGCACCTCCTGAGACAAATAGCAGGTGCAGGCTACCCGGCAATAATACAGCAAACAAATAAAGTAGCAGCACACCACTAAATGCACTAAGACTGAGTATACAAGTGAATATGTGAACAGGGTCAAATACATGACGCCAATATTATTATTATTAACTGCAAATGCAGTAAAGAAGCTTTTAGCGCATATTATTGATCAAAAATATGTCGGGCCCACCTACCAGGCGACAAGGTTGCTTCTTATCAGGTGGGACCTACTCTAACATGGAGGGTCCAGCTCTATTTTCACTCTGATTTAAAAACACCAAGGGCTGGGGGATATATATATATATATATATATATATATAATCTCTAATATTATGCTTATTGGGCCTGTCAGTGTCCCTTTTAACATAAATACTTAAAAAAAAAAAAAAAAAAAAAAAAAGTCGCAATCTCATCCCAATAGGAGGGTGGAGTAGGAAAATTGGAGTAGCTTTTCTAGACAAAAGTGTTAGGTTTAAGGATAAAGCAAAATTATCAAACAATATGTGACATTTGATAAATGTGGAATAAAGTACACCAACGCAGACTCCCCTTCATGATAAATTCCCCCCACATGATCTGTTGTACAGTGGAGGGGATTGCTGCATGTAAATGCAGCTCTTTACCTCCACTGATGAGCAGGCAGTTATCGGGAACGGTTCCTTCCTGATAGTCGCCTGCTCAGTCAGGCAGTGTAAATGCGGCTTTAGTCTCAAGATCAAAAAGACGTAGCAGTGTCTGCTTATGACATCTGGCACTATCCATGGCATTTGTGGCTAAGCATTAAAGGGCATATGTCACCAGTTTTAAAGGGGTTGTGCAGGGGTTTTATATTGGATGACCTATCCTCAGGATAGTATCACTATCTGATCGGTGGGGGTACGACACTCGGCACCTCTACCGATCAACTTTTTTAAAGAGGTGGCGGCACTCCATGCGAACGCTTCTTCATTACACCGCCTCTGGTCTCGGAAGCAAGTATCATTACAAGTACTGAATCCATTCACTTAAATGGAGTGAGTACTTGTAATCACACTGTTCCCAGTGATGTCTCTTATGTCTGTACATACAGTATTAATGAGCTTCAGGGAAAGCTTCGCCCACCCCCAATCTCCTGTCATTGATTGACACATTGCTCCTTATGCACAGTAATAGGGAAAAAGGAAAGAATCATTGACAGCAGGGGTCGGGTGCGTGAAGCTTTCCTTGCAGCTCATTAATATGAGGACACCTTCCTCTGCTTCTCTTAAAAAACTACTATATGTACAGACATAAGCGAGACAGCTCTGGGAACAGCAGCATAAAGGTGGTGACAGATTCCCTTTAGGAGGTTGTCCAGTATTAGAAAAATTTAGATGCTTTCTTCCAAAAACAGTGCCACACTTGTTGGCAGGCTGTATGTGGTATTGCCGCTCATTCCCATTTATTTCAATGGAGCTGATCCGCAATACCAGACACAATGCATGGACAGTTATGGCAGTGTTTTTGGATAGAAGCAGCCATGTTTTTCTAATCCTGGATACGTCTAATCTCCTTTTAACTAAAGATCTGGGCAGACCAGAACTACTTTTTCACTTTTATTTCGATCTTTATCAATTTGATATAATTTAGATTACATTATAAAATTTAATTAGGTGAGGGTCCAACCTCTGGGACTTCGCTATGACTTTAAATAAAAAAACAAGGTGACCCGAACACCTGTTCCTGGCTCGAGAGCATGAAGAGCTTGCTGCATTCCTCCAGAGATGGATGGGAATGCCAGAAACCTGTTCTTGAGCTCATTCAGCCAGTTCCATTCATCTCTGGGGAGACAGAGGAACAGCTTTAACATAAGAAAAGTAATTCCATTCTAGCCATCTCTGACCAACGACCTTGATACTGGCCTCATTGAAGTCATCTACGCCTGTGAGCAGGCAGTACTTACATAGCCATCCAAATGTCCATAAAGCTGTTTCATGTGGCTAGGGTTTCCATGCTTCTAATGTCTTTTTTTTTATTATTTTTATCATTGCAGTGGCTCCAGATGACTATGTTTGCCTAATGAAATCCTTGTCCTGCATGGGCTGGATCCCTGAATGCTCCTGTGTGCTGTAATGAAGCACAAGTGCCTTTCCACTCACTGCCCCCGTGCCAAATCAATACAATGAAGATATGCCTCTCTGCCATCTCTCTCCTGAATATGTTCCTGCGTGGCCTTTCCTGTCTCTGTAGCATCCATTATATGTATATCTCCAACTTGTATCCCCTCCCTCCACTTTCACAAGTCAGAGAGAGATCTTGGTACAGTGGTCTTCAACCCTTGCTCTAGAGTTCTTTCAAAATGTATGTATGCAGCTATAAGGCCATGTTAGAAGTTGCAGTTTTACAATATCTGAAGAGATGTAGGTTGGAGACCGCAGTCTAAATGTGACCATACATAGTCAAAAGGTGATGAAAATGGATTGGGTAAAATTTAACAACAAATGATCATTGACTGTTATCGTCAGCTGTGTTAAATATTCATCCAGTAGTCCACGAATGATCTATCTGTGAAAGGCAGACGTTACCCAGAAAGATCATCCCTCCTTCAACCAGTCTCATTGTCCATGCATGGCCAGTTTGAACAACTGTATCGGCCCATATAGACTTAAATGTTTGACTGTGCCTGAAAAACGATCATTAACCAGACAATCAAGCGTTCAACATCAGCCCTACTGTCTGTCTGTGTATGGCCACCTTTTAGAGTCCTGCTGTGGTCAGATGTCTTATGTTACACTCGTCGCCCTCTCTCATTTTGTACTGGTTTTAAAAGCCAAACTAAAGATGATGATTCTGTAAGACGGCAGCAATACTCATGAACTGTACATAGACTATTGCATTGCTTATACAATACAGACTTTTATACAACTAAATACAAGTCTACTGACGTGTTTTTTTTTTACCAACATTGTGATAAATATAACAATATAGATGTCATATGATTAATGCAGAGTTAAAGGGGTTCTCCAGAAAAAAAAATAAAAAATCTGCCTCATCATCCTCTCTGCTCTGCTGGTCAGGAATCATGATCCTGAATGCAGGTGAATCTCTGTGGGAGATGATGAGGAGACATGAGAGGAGGCGAGGTGTGGATAATGAGCAGCAGCACTTGTTTACAGTCTCCATTACCACAGTCTGATCTGTCTGTCCTCTTGTACTTAATGTCTCCTCATGAACTAAATTCCCCAGAGATTCAGCTAAAGTTCTTATCATCTGTATTCAGGATCATAATCCCTGACAAGTAGAGAGGAGGAGAAGGCAGCTCTTTACCTCAGTGTTGTAAAGTAACTTGTCCTCATGTGTGATCAGGACAGGTTCTGTGCGAACTAATGGGACAGCGGCCATTTTGTTTCCCCTGATGATTGCTCCCAAGACAAAATGAGCCATTATAAATATTGAAAGGTATTTGAGAATATATTTATAATAAAGTAATATTTAAGTATTTTAATTTTCTTAATTCCCAGAGAACCCCTTTAAGACTGCATCTGGCCATGAACAAGCCCATAGTGGAGTGCAGTGGCTATGATCTTTCCCAGGCCCTGTAGCCTAAAGGTCCCAAAAGTTATTCTGCCCCATATCGCATTCTACTGTAGCCAAAGCATTGTTTCACCTGTTCCTGAAACGGGTGACCCAGGAATCACATCATTCCTAGAACAAATTGCAGAGCTGGAACTACATTATTTCCTGAACCCCCATAGTGGTTAATGGAGGGTGGGTACGCATGATTGGCTGCGCTCTGTTCACTTTGGGGCCCTGTTCTGGAGATAAGAGTGGGTACCACAGGTGGGACTTGCACCTATCTGAAATTGATGGCACATCCTAGTGTTATGCCATCAATGCCTGAGATGAGCCAACACTGTTAAATAATGGACACAAATAAATGACCAAAAAAGTGTTGTTGGAGATGGATCCATTCCTGATTTGGGCACAAAAATAAAGCATTGAATGTTGTGTCAATTTACCTTTTAAAGAAACCTGGCATAGAAACAAAGAGGAGTCAAGTTCCTTTCATCTTTGTGTGCTGGCTGAATGAATGCATAAGACATAACTAAATAATGGCATTTATGCTACCTGGACTCCAATGGCCAAGCCTTGCGTCATTCACCAGACCTCCTTTGTATGTGCAGTAACACTGGAGGGGTGAGACAAAATAGGCATCTATTGGAATAAATACAAGTTTTAGTTTTATATTTTGTACCCCTAAACAAGATCAAATATATTTATATGGCCAGTTTCAAATGAGCATGTTCAACGTGTGGGAGTGTGAAATTCAGTAGTGGACTCTGCTCTTCTGACTAGACCACATGGCATTATAATGATTTATAATGTTGTGTGTCTCTGCCCAACCTCAACTGTAATGGTTTGTACTCAAATAATGCCATCAATACAAATTATTACAGTTTAGGTTAGGCAGAGACACACATAATTATAAATCTTTATAATGCCATGCGGCCAGTCCACTATGGGAATTCACGCTCCCACATGGAACAGTGAACACACTCCTTTAAAACTAGTCTAAGGGCTCATGCACACGAAAGTATTTTGTTTCTGTCTCCGTCTCCATTTTTTTTTTTTGCAGAACCTCTCGCTTCAATGGGGGCCTAAAAAAACCCTGAAATGACTGGGTGCATTCTGTTTCAGTATGTCTGTTCTGCCAAAAAATAGAACGTCCTATTATTGTCCGTATTACGGACAAGGCTAGGACTGTTCTATTATGGACCAGCTGTTCTGTTCTGCAAAATACGGTTGTGTGCATGAGCCCTAGGACGTTATCAAAATGGTAAAAATGCAAAAAACTTAAATGATATCCCTCATAGGGGTGGCACATAATGAGAAAACACAGTCTTTCATCCAGAAACAGCTTAACCTGTTATGGACACAGGGCGTACAGGTACGTCATGGTGGCCTGGTACTTAAAGACACAAGGCGTACGCCTGTGTATTTCCGATCATCGGCGGGTGGTGATCGGAACCCAGTGCCTGCTCAAATCATTGAGCAGGCACCCGGGGCCAATACGCAAAGTTTGTAAAATCAGTTTTGAATACCTTGAGGGGTGTAGTTTCTTAGATGGGGTGACTTTTATGGAGTTTCTACTCTAGGGGTGCATTAGGGGGGCTTCAAATGGGACATGGTGTCAAAAAAACTGTCCAGCAAAATCTGGCTTCCAAAAACCATACGGCGCACCTTTCACTCTACGCCCTACTGTGTGCCCGTACAGTAGTTTACAGCCACATATTGGGTGTTTATGCAAACTACAGAATTGGGGCAACAAATATAGCATTTTGTTTGCCTGTTAACCCTTGATTTGTTACTGGAAAAAATGGATTAAAATAGAAAATTTGTCCAAAAATTGAAATTCTCAAATTTCATTCCCATCTGCCAATAACTCTTGTGCAACACCTAAAGGGTTAACAACATTTGTAAAATCAGTATAGAATACCTTGAGGGGTGTAGTTTCTAGAATATGGTTATTTTTGGGTGGTTTCTATTATGTAAGCCTCACAAAGGGACTTCAGACCTGAACTGGTCCTTAAAAATTGGTTTTTTAAAAATTTCTGAAAAATTTCAAGATTTGCTAAACTTCTAAGCCTTGTAACATCCCCAAAAAATAAAATATAATTCCCAAAATGATCCAAACATGAAGTAGACATATGGGAAATGTAAAATAATAACTATTTTTGGAGGTATTACTATGTATTAAGTTCCAGCTAAATTTAATCACATTGATATATTGGGGCTAGAAGAATTTCATGTTCCAGCAAAAAAAAACTAAAATCACAGTTTTATTGATATGCATTAAAAAGATCCAGAACGGACCTCCGATACCAAGACAATTTTTTTTACATAAAGTGGTTTACTGATAGACTGGGGTTGATAGTGCTGCTGGGGGAAGGGGGGGAATAAATTGTCCCTATGCTTACCCCTATCCTAAAGCCTCAGCCCAGGGAGGACCCCTGATGATGGAGACCCCCTGTCCACGTTCCTAGGCTATTATTGACCCTGCATTATCCCTAAGGGTTTATAGTCTGGATACCCCCGGATATGAGGCAAGGATAAAAAAGTGCAAAACGTACACAAAATATACTGGATGCTGCAAACAAAGTGCATATACATATAATCAGGGTTAACAATATTGCCAACACCCAAAATAAACCTCAACGCGTTTCCCCCTAGTCAATACTATGAGATCATCAGGAGGTGGAGATATCAATAATGATCTATCAAGCACTGATGTAACACAATAAGTACTCGGGCAATACCAGGTTACATAAAAGGATAGCTGCTATACATAGTCTAAATAGGGAGCGTTCTGAGACCGATCAACTTAAGGTATAGCACCGTTCAAGGTCAGCCACAGCCACAGCTCTCATATGTGGCTATATCGGTGCTGCGGTCGCAGGTCCTGAAGGCCATAGACAAGTGTGTTCCACATCCTGTTGAACAAAAATGATTGTATATCAATATGATGTTCCATAATGATATACATCAAGTAGCAATGATATAATGTACACTCACAGTTAGGGGTATAGTGCACCCTACTCAGACAGCATTCCTGTCGTCCCACTGCGGATAGCCTTGATAAGGCCCACACTGTGATAAAAAAACAGGATCACCAAATGTAAATCAGCATGTTAGTATCGATCCATTCAATGTATATAATTGGTTTAACTTACATATTCCAGGCCTCCTTATATTCAGCGCTCCTCCGGTAAGCGGTATACTGGTATGTCCCTAATCATATTTAAAGCGCTACCAATCAGCGCCACAGAACCCATTGGTGGACAGCGGGGTTTTCGGCAATGACGTCACTTTCTGGTCATGGAACGCAGGAGCGTTCCAAGGTATGATTTCCGGTGTCCAGAAGGCAAGTTCCGGGCTGTGGAACGCACAGCGTTCCAAAGCATAGTATCCGGTGCCCATGTTTCCCCGCCCACATATTCCAGTCACATGACCTGTCCAGTTTCCTGTTGGTGAAACGCAGGTTGGGCTCCTATTTTCAGCATCTTGCGTTCCACAGGTATTGGATCGCATGATAGGGATACTGGAGACACCCAGTCATAAATGCATCATATAGTGGGGAATTATATAATTGATAATTGAAGCCCACTTATTAAAGAGCATATCAACCAGGTAATCATAAGGTCATGTAATCCCTAAATGTGGCTCATTAATTGTAAAGTAGCATAAATATAATTATACCACAATAACATAATTTTTCTAAAGACGGTCCACAGTCAGTGCCCGTCTGTAGACAGTGACTTGATATACGTCACTGATGTCCATTCCGATGCATCAAGTTTTGATGCTTCACGCATCAGGCCTAATTTTGGAAAATTAGGCCTGATTGTCTTGCCTATATAGGCCTTTGGACAAGGACACTGCCAGATGTATATTGCCCACTTGCTACGACAATTACAGAAATCCCTAATTTTTGAAAAGTTGTCCCGTGACCGCACATGTTATTGTCTTAGAAGTGGAGATATACTTACACGCTTTGCATGATCCACATCTAAACATTACTGAGGGTTTACGGTCAAGCCACATACCTTCCCTAATGGGAGGGGTATAGTGGCTGTGGACAAGAAGGTCCTTGAGACTCCTACCACGTTTGTAACTAAACACTCGGTTTCTCTGTCAAGATGTCACATAGATCTGGGTCAATCTGAAGTATGGGCCAATATCTATTAAGTGTCATCATGACCTGTTCGTTAGCTGAGTCAAAGGTGGATATGATTCGGGGGGGGGGGGGGGGGTTGGCTTTTATCATGATCCCTATGTTTAGGGACTAGGAGACTGGTACGGTCCTGGTGGGCTGCATTTTAAAAGGCTTCTTTTAGATGTTTCTGGGGATATCCCCTCTCTCTGAACCTCATTTGCAGCTTCCTCGCTTCATTGTAAAAAGTCTGGTTGTCCGAACAATTGTGCACGGAGATACTGTCCCCTCAGGATTCCCCGTTCAAGGGCTATGGGGTGATGGCTCTCCCAGTGTAGAAGGGATTTGTGGTGGTCGCCTTTCTATGGATATCAGTATTTAGTTTGTCACCATCCTTCGTGACACGAACATCCAGAAAGGTGATCGTCTTCGGATCAATCTCAAATGTAAACTTGGGGCCAATTTAGTTATCATTGAGCTCAGTTACAAAGTTAGGTGGGTCAGATGAATTCAGTAACTTTGTAACTGAGCTCAATGATAACCAAATTGGCCTCAAGTTTACATTTGAGATTGATCCGAAGACAATCGCCTTTCTGGATGTTCGTGTCACGAAAGATGGTGACAAACTAATTACTGATATCCATAGAAAGGCGACACAAATTCCCTTCTACACTGGGAGAGCCATCACCCCATAGCCCTTAAACAGGGAATCCCAAGGGGACAGTATCTCCGTGTACGACGGAATTGTTCGGACAACCAGACTTTTTACAATGAAGCGAGGAAGCAGCAAATGAGGTTCAGAGAGAAGGGATATCCCCAGAAACATCTAAAAGAATCTTTTTAAAATGCAGCACACCAGGACCGTACCAGTCTCCTAGTCCCTAAACATAGGGATCATGATAAAAGCCAATCCCCTCCGAATCGTATCCACCTTTGACTCCGCTAACGAACAGGTCATCATGACACTTAATAGATATTGGCCCATACTTCAGATGGACCCCAATCTATGTGACATCTTGACGGAGAAACCGAGCGTTAGTTACAAACGTGGTAGGAGTCTCAAGGACCGTCTTGTCCACAGCCACTATACCCCTCCAATTAGGGAAGGTACGTGGCTTGACCGTAAACCCTCAGGAATGTTTAGGTGTAGATCATGCAAAGCGTGTAAGTATATCTCCACCTCTAAGACAATAACATGTGCGGTCACGGGACAACTTTTCAAAATTAGGTATTTCTGTAATTGTCGTAGCAAGGGGGCAATATACACTCACCTAAAGAATTATTAGGAAAACCTGTTCTATTTCTCATTTAATGCGATTATCTAGTCAACCAATCACATGGCAGTTGCTTCAATGCATGTAGGGTTGTGGTCCTAGTCAAGACAATCTCCTGAACTCCAAACTGAATGTCAGAATGGGAAAGAAAGGTGATTTAAGCAATTTTGAGTGTGGCATGGTTGTTGGTGCCAGACGGGCCGGTCTGAGTATTTCACAATCTGCTCAGTTACTGGGATTTTCATGCACAACCATTTCTAGGGTTTACAAAGAATGGTGTGAAAAGGGAAAAACATCCAGTATGCGGCAGTCCTGTGGGCGAAAATGCCTTGTTGATGCTAGAGGTCAGAAGAGAATGGGCCGACTGATTCAAGATGATAGAAGAGCAACGTTGACTGAAATAACCACTTGTTACAACCGAGGTATGCAGCAAAGCATTTGTGAAGCCACAACACGCACAACCTTGAGGCGGATGGGCTACAACAGCAGAAGACCCCACCGGGTACCACTCATCTCCACTACAAATAGGAAAAAGAGGCTACAATTTGCACGAGCTCACCAAAATTGGACTGTTGAAGACTGGAAAAATGTTGCCTGGTCTGATGAGTCTCGATTTCTGTTGAGTCATTCAAATGGTAGAGTCCGAATTTGGCGTAAACAGAATGAGAACATGTATCCATCATGCCTTTTTACCACTGTGCAGGCTGGTGGTGGTGGTCTAATGGTGTGGGGGATGTTTTCTGGGCACACTTTAGCCCCCTTAGTGCCAATTGGCCATCGTTTAAATGCCACAGGCTTACCTGAGCATTGTTTCTGACCATGTCCATCCCTTCATGACCACCATGTACCCATCCTCTGATGGCTACTTCCAGCAGGATAATGCACCATGTCACAAAGCTCGAATCATTTCAAATTGGATTCTTGAACATGACAATGAGTTCACTGTACTAAAATGGCCCCCCACAGTCACCAGATCTAAACCCAATAGAGCATCTTTGGGAAGTGGTGGAACGGGAGCTTTGTGCCCTGGATGTGCATCCATCAAATCTCCATCAACTGCAAGATGCTATCCTATCAATATGGGCCAACATTTCTAAAGAATGCTATCAGCACCTTGTTGAATCAATGCCACGTAGAATTAAGGAAGTTCTGAAGGCAAAAGGGGGTCCAACGCCGTATTATTATGGTGCTCCTAATAATTCTTTAGGTGAGTGTACATCTGCCAGCCAGTGTCCTTGTCCAAAGGACTATATAGGCAAGACAATCAGAGAAGTATGGAGGAGAGTATGTGAACATGTGAATGATGTAATTAAAAATAACCTCACACTAGTAGCTTCACATGTCAATGAAACTCACGGGGGGAACCCTGGATGCCTGAAATTCTCTGTCTTGGAACTTGTCCAACCGTCACCTAGGGGCGGGGACTGGGACAGAAAAATATTACAGAAAGAATGTACATGGATCCATCGCTTTAAATCTCAGGCTCCATTGGGCATAAATGAAAGACTAATCTTTTCCTGTTTTTTGTTAATATGGCTGCACCTGTGGTGCCCCTATCTGTTGATTGGTGACCAAGCTTTATAGTGAATCCTGTAGTGTTTCCAAAATTAGGCCTGATGCTTGAAGCATCAAAACTTGATGTATCGGAATGGACATCAGTGACGTATATCATGTCACTGTCCACAGACGGGCACTGACTGTGGACCGTCTTTAGAAGAATTATGTTATTGTGGTATAATTGAAGATTTTCCTAGTTTCAACGAAGGAAAATATAGATTTTATGAAAGACAGGAGACGAACATTATGCTAATATCTCTTTTTTACTCCCAGCAGCAAAATAGTTCACAATGTAAACATAGAACATTTTTTATAAAATATGTAAATGAGCCTCTAGGACTATCCAATGAACAGCCAACAAAGGTTATATAAGGTTTAGCCCCACATAAAAACGTCCTTCTTTCTTAATGATATGATGAAGGATAACTGGAACTTGGTACGATAAACATCCATTATAAATACAGGCGTTGGAAATTAAATCTGGATTTGATGATCCACCAAGAATCGCACCATCTTGAATATAATCGGTGTATTAAACTGAAAGGAAAGAGAAATGTAGATAATAAGGGTTGGGTCAAAAGGGTGGGATAATGTTCGTCTCCTGTCTTTAATAAAATCTATATTTTCCTTCGTTGAAACTAGGAAAATCTTCAATTTTAATTCAAGACAGGAGACTCCATTATGCAAGTTCAAAGCTTAATTTTAGATATGAATGTAAAGCATAATATCACAACATTGTTACTGGTTATTAAATAATACCATGGAAACATGTGCTTCAGGTCTGAAATAAAAGTTTTTAAAAGTTGATTCGGAAGACCAATTAGCTGCTTTTAAGATGTCTGATATAGATCCTCCAGCTTGTCTAACTTTAGTAGACATAGCTCCTCTAGAGGAGTGTGCTCCAAAGAGTGAGGTATCAACTCCAGCTAAAGACATAGTTTGAGATACCCATCTAGCCAGGGTTGCTGATGACACTGGTAAGTGAGGTTTGCAATAAGAAATAAGGAGTTGAGATACCGATGGATTCCTGAGTGGTAAGGTTTTTAGTTCATAGGATTGTAAACACCTAACTACACAAAGTTTTTCTTGTAAAGGGAACGCAGGGTAGAAAACCGATGAGATATTGGTTTTTGTACGACGTACAATAGAGAATTGGACGCCTTGTGGTAGAAGCTGTCTATGGGATATATCCAAAGATTTGACATCTGATACTCGTTTAAATGAAATAAGGCATAATAACATGGTTAGTTTAAATGACAACAATTTCAACGGAAGAAGATCATTATCCTCCCAATTTAGGAACAAATTGAAAACCAAATTTACGTCCCAAGTAGAATTATATTTGGGCATGGGAGGTCTTCGAAATCTAATACCCTTCATGAGTTTGCAAACTAAAGGGTGTTTGCCTACTGGTAGAGTTTGGATAGGGGAATGATAAAAGGAAATGGCCGATCGGTAAACGTTAATCGTTCTATATGCTTTTCCTGCGTCAAAAGAATCAGACAGGAAATTTATAATCTGATTTAAAGGTGCACATACGGGATCCAATGACCGTTGACTGCACCAATTAGACCAAATCTTCCAGGCTGATCTGTAAGAAGATCGGGTGCCTGGAGCCCAGGCGTCAGAAAGAATGTCGTTAGCCGATCGTGAAATTTCAAAATCAATTCCTGACGACCGGAAATTAACCAGGCTACTAAGGATAGATGGTTCGATAGAATTAACGGATGTTGTTGTCCTGCTGGATTTAGAAGGATCGAGGAATGAATGGGAAGGATACGTGGGTAATCTATCGTCATTGCCAGTATCTGGGGAAACCATGTTTGAGTTGTCCAGAGTGGGGTTATCAGAACCAGAGTTGATTGTTGTGACATGGTTAGAAGAAGAATCCTCGGAATGAGATTGAAAGGAGGGAAAGCATATAACCTCTTCTCGGGCCATATCTGAGATAGAGCGTCGGTTCCTAACGATTCCGGATCGGGGCGCCAACTGAAAAAACGAGGAAGTTGACGATTGAGTCGAGAGGCAAAAAGATCCAGGTACATTGGACCCCAAAGTGAATCGATCTGATGAAAGATGTTGGGATCTAATCTCCAATCGCTGGAATCTGTGAGAAATCGGGAATTCCAATCTGCAATGGTATTGGATAAGCCCGGAAGGTATTCTGCCTTCAGAGTGATATGTTTGTCTAGGCAGAAATGCCAAAAAGTTTTGGCAATGTTGGCTAACGTCTCTGATCTGGTTCCTCCCAAGCGGTTGATGTATTGTACCGCCGCTATATTGTCCATCCGAAGAAGGACACAGCAATTGGATATTTGTTTTGTAAAACTCTTGAGGGCAAAAGAGCCTGCCAAAAGTTCTAAACAGTTGATATGAAGGGAAGACTCTTTTTCGGACCATTTCCCTCCTGTGGAAAGGGAGCCACGCCGAGCACCCCAACCCAGTAGACTGGCGTCCGACTCGATAACTATATCTGGGACAGAATTGAATATAGTTTTCCCATTCCAGTCTTGGATATGTTGTAGCCACCAAATTAACTCCTCCCTGGTGTCCGGGGTTAGGATTACTTCGTCCGAGTAACCTAATCCTTCCCTTAAATGTTGTGTTTTTAAACGTTGGAGAGCCCTGTAATGTAAGGGAGCAGGAAAAATTGCTTGGATTGAGGCTGAGAGTAGGCCTACAATCCGTGCTATTGTCCTCAGAGATACTAAATTCTTGTTGAGGACAGATCGGATTTCTTTCCTGATAGTCTTCAATTTCCTGGATGGAAGACTCAGAGTAGCAGATTGAGTATCTACCAGGAAGCCCAAAAATTCCACCTGTTTTGATGGAATTAATTTTGATTTTTTCGTAGTTGACTAGAAATCCCAAATTGGTCAAAGGAGTTAGTGCCCAATGGATATGAAGGTGAATTATTGAAAGAGATTGAGCCATGATAAGAATATAGTCTAAATAAGGCGTACACCTCTTGTCCGAAGGATTGCCACCACTGGTTTTAATAGTTTTGTGAAACACCAAGAAGCGGAAGCCAATCCGAATGGTAGGCTGGTGAATTGATATTTGTGACCCTTCCATAGAAACTGGAGGTAAGGTTGAGACATCGGATGCATAGTCACCGTGAGATAGGCGTCTTTCAGATCTATTTTTGCAAGCCAATCTTCTTGTAGGAGTAGGTCTCTCAGTAAATGGATACCCTCCATTTTGAACTGTCTGTAGACTACATAATTGTTGAGGGTTTTCAGATTGATTACAGGTCTGTGACCTCCATCCCTCTTTTTCACTAAGAAGGGATTGCTCAAAAAAACCAGAGATTGTACAGGTATTTTTATTAAAGCGCCTTTGGAACATAGTTCCTTGATTTCTAAATGTATCAGATTTTGATCTGTCTGGGAAAATGTGATCGGATGTGGTAACTGAGTTTGAATTGGTTTGTAGCCAAAGTCTATTTGGTAGCCTCTTACGGTGTTTAATATCCATGCGTCTGTTGAAATCATAGCCCAGACGTGGATAAAATGTTTTATCCGACCTCCTAAGGGAATGTGGGAAGAAAATGGAAAGAGATTTCTTACCTGCAGAGGGTAAGAACTTGATCTCGGGAATCCTCTATTTCCTCTCGCACGCCATGGTCTTCCTCTTGTAGGGAAGAATGGAGTGGTATTGTAGGAGGTGGATGGGTAGTTAGTATATTCTTGTTGTGGGGAGGGGCCTTTAAAGAATTGTCTGTCGTGGGATCCTCGGCTGGGAAACCGGCCCTTTAGTCTCCCAGCCCTTCCAAAAACACGCCCTTGGAAGACACTTTTTAAAGAATTCTGGGCCTTATCAAGTGATGAAAATAGCCCCACATACTTGTTAATATCTTTAACAAAATAATCACCGAAGTGTAACCCATCGGAGGATGGATTATTATCCGGGTCATTATGCACCGTGGCAAGGTGCGTCAATTGTGGATCTAACCTCATAAGAATAGACCTCTTTCTTTCAGTGCATATGGTCGCATTTGTATTACCTAATAGACATATTGCCCTTTGTGACCATCCTTTTAGGACCGATAAATCCACAGGTTTGTCTGAAGTGGAAGCCTGTTCAGTCAAATCTAATATTTTTGTCAAAGGACCGACCATGTCTAGTAATCTATCTTGGATCGTCCTAAAGGAACGATCTACTCCTTTTTTGGGATTTTTACCTGATTTTGATAAATATTTTACCAAAGCTGGATCAATTTCAGGCGTATCTGAAATTTTATGTGGGAGAGTGGGTCTAGGGCATTCAGCTCGTAGTTTGTTTCTTGCTGAATTTTCTAGTGGCTTTTTGAGCCAAGAAGACACAAATTTAGACACCTGGGGTAATGGTACCCATTCTCCTGACCTGGGATGCTTAATCATTCCAGGGTCAAAGAAAGGTACCCCTGATCCATCCAAAATAACGGATGAAGAAAGATTTCCTTCTTCCAGGTTTGTCTCTTCCTCATCAGAAATGTCTTCATATAGAGATATTATATCACTAGAATTATCATCTTCATTAGAGGATTCAGGAGGGGAAGAGTTAAATGAGTCTGGCTTAACTCTTAAAGCCTTAGATGCCCGCTTCGTGACTTCAACCTCAGGGGCAGAGGGTGCAATATTAACTGCTTTAGCAGCGGTAACTGTGCTTTTTGAAAAAGCTCTAGATTTTTCCTGATCCCATTTATCCTGTGTTTTTTGTAACTTTTTAGGAGTGGGATCGGTACAAAATCGCCTTTTACAGGCTGATTTACCCCTCTTAAAACCATCCGCAAGGCGGGAAGAGGATTCCTCCGTAGACCAGAATTGGTCGGACGGGGTAACAGGGTCATTTGGTTTTTGCAAGGTCTGCGCATTAGTCATAGCCATGGTCACAGATTGTGTAATGATACTTTGCAATGACGACATGGCTGTGTCGACTGCACATTTTACAGATCTAGAAACTGTTTCATTGACCATGGATTGGAGGAGATCTTCCTCCACAATAAGTGAACCTGGGGTTCCAGGAATATTTTTATGATTTTCAGCGGACATGTTGGCTGATAATATATATATAACCAATTAAGGAAAAATGCTGAAATTGTAAGGGATTGTAAAATATCACCATATACACCAATATAAAGAAATTGTAATGAAGAACAGTATATGTAAAGGATATTATGAAAACTATCACTAGGTGGCAGCAGAGGATAAGGAATGAAATTAGCTAGCAGTTTTCTTCTGAGACGAAACCAGCAACAGATGCTATCTCTGAATGAGGAGAAAAGGTCGGGCAGGCTGATGACCAGCTGCACATGCGCACTGGGGATCGGGTGCTGAGGTAAAGTGAAAGTAAACAGTGACAGGACTACTACAGGTAAGTCAGCATAGAGGAAAATAGTGGTGCAAATGCAAAGCAGGCAATAACTCTAATCAGGGGGAACTGAATGCAGGAGAAAACACATTAATATGTGAGTGTAACCAAAGTTTTATGAAAAATAATCACATGCAGCATAGCATTTTGGTAAAACCACAAAACAAGTGGCAACATACGTTGTCCACAACCATGTAGAAGAATAAATAATCAAT
Source organism: Bufo gargarizans (assembly GCF_014858855.1). Lineage (NCBI taxonomy): Eukaryota > Metazoa > Chordata > Amphibia > Anura > Bufonidae > Bufo > Bufo gargarizans. The sequence goes on from NC_058089.1 coordinate 39,754,745, forward strand.
AATAGAAATATTTATAATAAGTATATAAAATAATCTATATAATTATATTTATATGACAAAAGAACTTCAATACATATCTTTCTGGGAGCAGCAAGAAAGAAGGACGTTTTTATGTGGGGCTAAACCTTATATAACCTTTGTTGGCTGTTCATTGGATAGTCCTAGAGGCTCATTTACATATTTTATAAAAAATGTTCTATGTTTACATTGTTAACTATTTTGCTGCTGGGAGTAAAAAAGAAAGATATTAACATAATGGAGTCTCCTGTCTTGAATTAAAATTATATTTATGCTACTTTTCAATTAATGAGCCACATTTAGGGATTACATGACCTTATGATTACCTGGTTGATATGCTCTTTAATAAGTGGGCTTCAATTATCGATTATATAAATCCCCACTATATGATGCATTTATGACTGGGTGTCTCCAGTATCCCTAACATGCGATCCGATACCTGTGCAACGCAAGATGCTGAAAATAGGAGCCCAACCTGCGTTTCACCAACAGGAAACTGGACAGGTCATGTGACTGGAATATGTGGGCACCGGATGGAACCTGGGCACCGGATACTATGCTTTGGAACGCTGTGCGCTCCACAACCCGGAATTTGCCTTCCGGACACCGGAAATCATACCTTGGAACGCTCCTGCGTTCCATGACCAGGAAGTGACGTCATTGCCGGAAGTCCCGCTGTCCACCAATGGGTTCTGTGGTGCTAATTGGTAGCGCTTTAAATATGATTAGGGACATACCAGTATAACCGCTTACCAGGAGAGCGCTGAATATAAGGAGGCCTGAAATATGTAAGTTAAACCAATTATATACATTGAATGGATCGATACTTACATGCTGATTTACATTTGGTGATCCTGTTTTTTGATCACAGTGTGGGCCTTATCAAGGCTATCCGCAGTGGGACGACAGGAATGCTGTCTGAGTAGGGTGCACTATACCCCTAACTGTGAGTGTACATTATATCATTGCTACTTGATGTATATCATTATGGAACATCATATTGATATTGGTATATGATCATTTTTGTTCAACAGGATGTGGAACACACTTGTCTATGGCCTTCAGGACCTGCGACCGCAGCACCGATATTATAGCCACATATGAGATCTTTGGCTGTGGCTGACCTTGAACGGTGCTATACCTTAAGTTGATCGGTCTCAGAACGCTCCCTATTTAGACTATATGTATAGCGGCTATCCCTTTATGTAACCTGGTATTGCCCGAGTACTTATTGTGTTACATCAGTGCTTGATAGATCATTATTATTGATATCTTCACCTCCTGATGATCCCATAGTATTGACTAGGGGGAAACGCGTCGAGGTTTATTTTGGGTGTTGGCTATATTGTTAACCCTGATTATATGTATATGCACTTTGTTTGAAGCATCCAGTATATTTTGTGTACTTTTTACACTATTTTATCCTTGCCTCATACCCGGGGGTATCCAGACTATAAACCCTTAGGGATAATGCCGGGTCAATAATAGCCTAGGAACGTGGACAGGGGGTCTTCACCATCAGGGGTCCTCCCTGGGCTGAGGCTTTAGGATAGGGGTAAGCATAGGGACAATTTATTCCCCCCTTCCCCCAGTAGCACTATCAACTATTTGGATGCAGTCGATCAATAAACCACTTTATATTATTATGTATTATAGAAGTAGAGAAATTGAAACTTGGAAATTTGAAATAAAAAAAAATTGGTAAATTTGGTATTTTTTTTATAAATAAAAAGATTATTTTTTTTACTTCATTTTACCAGTGTCATGAAGTACAATATGTGACAAAAAAACAATCTCAGAATGGCCTGGATGAGTCAAAACGTTTTAAAGTTATCACCATTTAAAGTGACATCAGATTTGCAAAAAATGGCCTGGTTCTTAATGTGAAATTAGGCTGTGTCCTTAAGGAGCTAAGCTGCCATACTAAACAGCCCACATACAAGTGAGCTGCTAGTTCTAGAGAAAAAGACCCTAGTTCCCCTTCCAGACAATGCTTGTCCCTTACTTATAGCAGTGACTCACCTTCCATGTTCTTGCAGTACGCAGTCCGTACACTTATCCAGTATTAATCATTCATTTTGCAACATAACCAGTTGCCACCAAATCCATTACAAAAGACAGCTTCTCACATTCTGGTTCAGTGACTGAACACTAAAGTAATGGGCACGACTCGCATCCAGCAATTGCCCTGAAAGAATCCACTGTTCTCAGGCTCATCAATGCTTTTTTTCATTGGTTGCCAGAATAAGATTTAGTGAAAGAGACGTGAATCAGCATAACAGTCTGAACCCAGCAATGAGTAAGTGTACAGTCGTGGCCAAAAGTTTTGAGAATTACATAAATATTGGAAATTGGAAAAGTTGCTGCTTAAGTTTTTATAATAGCAATTTGCATATACTCCAGAATGTTATGAAGAGTGGTCAGATGAATTGCATAGTCCTTCTTTGCCATGAAAATTAACTTAATCCCAAAAAAAACTTTCCACTGCATTTCATTGCAGTGGAAAGGACCTGCTGAGATCATTTCAGTAATCGTCTTGTTAACGTAGGTGAGAATGTTGACGAGCACAAGGCTTGAGATCATTATGTCAGGCTGATTGGGTTAAAATGGCAGACTTGACCTGTTAAAAGGAGGGTGATGCTTGAAATCATTGTTCTTCCATTGTTAACCATGGTGACCTGCAAAGAAACGCGTGCAGCCATCATTGCGTTGCATAAAAATGGCTTCACAGGCAAGGATATTGTGGCTACTAAGATTGTACCTCAATCAACAATTTATAGGATCATCAAGAACTTCAAGGAAAGAGGTTCAATTCTTGTTAAGAAGGCTTCAGGGCGTCCAAGAAAGTCCAGCAAGCGCCAGGATCGTCTCTTAAAGTGGATTCAGCTGCGGGATCGGAGTGCCACCAGTGCAGAGCTTGCTCAGGAATGGCAGCATGCAGGTGTGATCGCATCTGCACGCACAGTGAGGCGAAGACTTTTGGAAGATGGCCTGGTGTCAAGAAGGGCAGCAAAGAAGCCACTTCTCTCCCAAAAAAACATCAGGGACAGATTGATCTTCTGCAGAAAATATGGTGAATGGACTGCTGAGGACTGGGGCAAAGTCATATTCTCCGATGAAGCCTCTTTCCGATTGTTTGGGGCATCAGGAAAAAGGCTTGTCCGGAGAAGAAAAGGTGAGCGCTACCATCAGTCCTGTGTCATGCCAACAGTAAAGCATCCTGAGACCATTGATGTGTGGGGTTGCTTCTCATCCAAGGGAGTGGGCTCACTCACAATTTTGCCCAAAAACACAGCCATGAATAAAGAATGGTACCAAAACACCCTCCAACAGCAACTTCTTCCAACAATCCAACAACAGTTTGGTGAAGAACAATGCATTTTCCAGCACAATGGAGCACCGTGCCATAAGGCAAAAGTGATAACTAAGTGGCTCGGGGACCAAAACGTTGACATTTTGGGTTCATGGCCTGGAAACTCCCCAGATCTTAATCCCATTGAGAACTTGTGGTCAATCCTCAAGAGGTGGGTGGACAAACAAAAACCCACTAATTCTGACAAACTCCAAGAAGTGATTATGAAAGAATGGGTTGCTATCAGTCAGGAATTGGCCCAGAAGTTGATTGAGAGCATGCCCAGTCGAATTGCAGAGGTCCTGAAAAAGAAGGGCCAACACTGCAAATACTGACTCTTTGCATAAATGTCATGTAACTGTCGATAAAAGCCTTTGAAACGTATGAAGTGCGTGTAATTATATTTCACTACATCACAGAAACAACTGAAACAAAGATCTAAAAGCAGTTTAGCAGCAAACTTTGTGAAAACTAATATTTGTGTAATTCTCAAAACTTTTGGCCACGACTGTACAACCTGTGCCCAGTATATTATAAATGATAGAAATGGACATTGTCTGCACCAGCTTTATCTAGTCAGGACCTTTACTATGAAGACTATTATTACTATGTTATTACTATTATTACTATGTTCTACGTAAACAAGGTGTTATACTGTATGTGCGAAATGTGTATCATTACCTTATCTAGAATGTAATATGCAGATGTAGCTGAGCTGAATTTGTAATTTAATAGGAAGCTTCTGCTTTTATCTAACTAATGGCGCATTTACATGGGATTATTATACCATCTAAAGGTATTGTTTATGCTGATGCCTAGATCATGCTGTGTAAATTTAGACCTGCTGCCCAGATTCTCTATGGCAGTAATGGTAAACCTTTTAGAGACCGAGTGCTCAAACTGCAACCCAAAACCAACTTATTTATTGCAAAGTGCCAACACAGCAATTTAACCTGAATACTACAGTCCAGTATAGTGTATCTTCCATGTACTTTATCATTTAGCTATAATAGCCTGCCTACATTCAGTGTGCTGCCTGTGCTGTTCATAGCGCGTCCTGCACTGAAGAATGTCTAAGGCATATTGGCACACCATAGACTATTTCCAGGGTGCGGGTGCCCACAGAGAGGGCTCTGAGTGCCGCCTCTGGCACCCGTGCCATAGGTTCGCCACCACTGCTCTATGGGGACGATCAATCACAGTAGTCATTGCTCATCCCCATACAGTGGAGGTGATTGCTGCATGTAAATCCAGCTCTTACCTCCACTGACAAGTAGGCAGTTATCAAGAAGGAATAGTTCCTTCCCAATAATTGCCTGCTCAGTTGGTGCGTGTAAATGTGCCTATGTAGTCTGCAAATATACAATATCATATCATTGTAATCTGTCTTGTACTTTACCTGTTGCTGTTTTTAATTCTTTTTCAGCATGGACAAATACTGTTTCTGCAGTAACTGCAATGGTTTGTAATGTATTGCTTTTGTAATGTTCATGTTATTTCACATCTAGCACTATACACTTAGTACACCAGCAGATGTAGTACAGTTGGCAGTGGATGGCAACTGGAATGGGACTTGCCATCCCAAACCTTCCCTCTTGAGCTAGTTAGGGAGGAGAGTGAAGGACCCTGCGATGCAGCTTCCACTCCTCCGGGCCATGAGGACCACAAAGTCAGCTCTTCTGGGAGGACCACTTCTCCGGGGTCCCAGGCTACAGCATATTTGTGTCAGCAAAGTGATCAAGCCATCAAGCTATACAGACTCATACTCAAAATTTTTTATTTTTTTTTTTTCAGTTTACGGGCAGTTTTTTTTCTGTAACGGAACCATTCGGTTCAATGGTTCTGCAAAAAAATGGAATATACTCCGTATGCATTCTGTTTCGGTTTTTCCGTTCCATTGAAAAATAGAACATGTCCTATTATTGTCCGCAAATCACGTTCCGTGGCTCCATTCAAGTCAATGGTTCTGCAAAAATAACTTTTTTGCGGAACTATCTATTGAAAATTTTATGCCCAGCCCAATTTTTTCTATGTAATTACTGTATATGCCATACGGAAAATTGGAACTGAAACGGAAACAAAAAACTGAACAACGTATCTGTGAAAAACGGACCGCAAAAAACAGAAAAAACCATACGGTCGTGTGAAAAAGGCCTCAAGGTGAGGGGAAACACGTTAAGACACTATCACCGCAATTCAGGAAAGGCATAGCTAGAAGCCTGCTGTCAGTATATGACGACAATGTAGCATACACACACAGGGATAGATTAGCCCTAAAACTCCCCAGACCTACTATCTCTGCCTACTTGCATGGTCACCCTACACGGTGACCCCAGAATTGGTCGACTGTCCATATACTTTGTATGTGAAAGAGTGACACACAAACAGGGAATAAAGAAATAGACACAAGAGTAGTCGTACAGTACCAACAGGGGCGTAGCTATAGGGGGTGAAGAGGTAGCAGTCACTACCGGGCCCAGGAGCCTGGGGGCCTAAAGACCCTTGCGGTGCATAAGAAGACACCGGTATTACAGAAAGTGCATGCTGGTCAAGTTACATCTCTGGCTGGAGGGAAGAGGTGAGGTCAAAAACGCTATGTGCTTCCCTGCCCCTGGCCACAAAGCACTGAGGAAAGGGGGGCCCAAGCTGAACTCTTGCATCGGGGCCCATGAGCCTTTAGCTGCGCCCCTGAGTACCAGGGTAAAAAGCCAGTCAGTCAACAAAGTGCCAAAATTGCCAGACGGAAACGAGAGAGCAATGCCTCCTTCACACGTCAGTGTTTTGGTCAGTGATTTTCATCAGTGATTGTGAGCCAAAACCAGGTGCGGCTCTAAACACAAAAGAGGTATAGATCTTTCCCATATAACATGGAGGCTCCAATCCTGGTTTTGGCTCACAATCACTGATGGAAGTCACTGATCTAAATACTGACATGTGAATGAGTCATTATACAGATAGCTTGGAATGATCTCCAACTGGCTTCTCTGCATGTCTGGTGGAGCTGTGAGTTGAATGCCCTAATGCTCTGACGTGCTCCTTCATTAGCCCGAGGCTGAGAGGTCTGAATCACAATGTTGTTTTCCCTGGCAACGGGACACCACTGCCAAGAACAGTGACAGTACCCCCCTTCAGGAGGGGCCAATGGACTCTCAATAGGAGCGAGTTTGTCAGAGTGTGACTCATGAAATCTCTTAGTCAACCGATCATTGATAATGTCAATAATCTCAAACGGACCAATAAAGTTTGGTGCAAATTTTTTTGATGAAGACTTAAGACTTAATGTTTTTAGTGGATAACCACACTTTGTCACCCAGCACAAAATTAACTCCTTGAGACCTCTTTCTGCAGTTTTCCATATAACTGTCACGGTCCAGCCTGTGACAGGGACTAGTAGATCGAAGAGACTGGCTGCACTTGATTGACAGCCTCTTTTAGTTTCACTTTTTTGTGTTGTTTCTGGGGATGACCACACCTCTTGTCTCAGGTGTAGCTTAAGTGGTCATTCCTTCTCCTCTATTTAGTCTGGTCTCACCCATCATGCTATGCGGTTGATAGCGCCTTGTTTGTGGAAGCTCTGGTGTTGGTTCTCTTTGGAGTTCCTGCTCGTTCGCATACTTTCGGAAGTTAAGTGTCTTTCCTTCTTTGTTTGTTGTTTTCCCCTACCATCTGATATTTGGCCTGAGGGGTTCTCCTATTCCTTCATCTGGGAAGGAATAGGCCATCCGTGTCCTGACACTATCTGCAGGGCCCTGTTAGGGAGGGATAGAGCTCATATTACTGCGTATGAACATTCCTACCATCTAGGTCTATTCATACTGATAGCAGTCAGGACTTGGCGTAGGGACTCACTAGGTGGTGACCATCCCCCATCTCTAGTTTCCAAGCCTAGTACCCTTTTCCTTCCATTCTGTGTGGAGTGTATTTACCACACTGCACCGTGACAATAACACCTCAAAAACTATTCAAGGGTCTGATTCAACTTTTTTGTCTGCCCTTTAGTCTCCAGGTGAAAGGCTGAAGAGAACAAGAGGGTGACACCCAAATGATCGCAAAATGATCTTCAAAATGCCCTCAATACCCCGGTGTCTGCTCAAAAACAGAATCATGAACCCCTCCGGGATGAAAAATGTACGTGGAGGAATACCCTTGGGTACCTGATTCTGATTGGCGGATATCTCTGAGGCTAGAGAAATAGCGGAAACGACAATGCCTGCAGGCAAAATTAAGACCAGCTCAGACCTCGGGGATTGGGTGGTGCAGAAGCTTCTGAAAAAGTCACCTGTCTTGATATTCTTGGAACCCAGCCTATAAGTGACAACAAAATCAAAACATGTAAAGAACAAAGCCCAACATGCCTACCTAGAGTTTAGTCTTTTGGCAGACTTTAGAAATGTCTAATTTTTGTGGTCCGTGAGAACCACTACCTGGTGTCTAGCCCCTTCAAGAATATGGTGCCATTTCTCAAGAGCCCACTTAATGGCCAGAAGCTCAGGTTGCCTATATCATAATTAGCTTCTACAGAGGAAAATTTTATGGAGAAATACACACAAGGTTTCAAACAAGCAAACATAGACGTACCCTGAGCCAAAACAGCTCCACAATGAAAGGTCTATCCTGATTTGTTTGGGTAAGAATGGGAGCTTCAACCAAACATGTTTTGAAGGCTAATGTAGCTTCAGGTTTCCAATTGACCATGTCAGCACCTTTCCTGGTAAGGTCAAAAACGGAAAACATTTTAATACATTTTCTATAAGAATTTGTGAATCCCAAGAACCTTTGCAAGGCCTTGAGAGATTTAGGTTGCACCCAGTCATTAATTGCCTGAACCTTACTTGGATCCATGTGAAGAGTCTGAGAATATGACATACCCCAAGAATAACACAACTTTGACTTCAAACTGACATTTTTCCAATTTCACAGAATCTGTAAGATGTACTTAACATGTCGAGCATGAGAATTCAAATTACGAGAGTATACCAGAATATCATCAAGATAAACAATCAAAATTATTCCATCAAATTCTCTAAACAAATCACTAACAACATTTTGGAAGACCAAAGGAGCTTTACTAATGGCATTACCAAGTATTTGAATTGACCCTACAGGATATTAAAACCACTTCCACTCATCCCCCTCTCTGATGCGGATGAGATTATACGCCACCCAGAGGTCTAACTTGGTGAACCATTTGGATCCCTGGATCTGGTTAAAGAGTATCAGGTATCAAGGACAAAAGAAAGCGATTCTTGACCGTCATCTTATTAAGCTAAGTCAATACAAGGTCTACAGGTTGCCTGTTAAATACTGACTTGCTGGGGTCATGTGACGTGGCCAGCGTCACATGACCCACGCTGCTTAATACAGCTGAGCACCGAGTGCCCAGCTCGGTGCTCAGACCTCCCCTGGTTGCCGGGGGAACTGAGGACGCCGGCCGCACTGAGGAGACGTGTGCGGCCGGTCCGTCCTGCCCCCTATCACCTAGGAGTTGAGGATGCTGCACGCGTCCCGTGATACAAGTTAGGTGTTTCAGGTGTGGGAATAAAGGACACACTGCAAGGAATTGCAATGTTTCCAGTAGTAGTAGCCAAGTAACAAACCGTGCAGTTGGGCCTAGTCAGCTTGGCCATAAAGGGGTTACCTCTCAGCAGCATACACCTCACCAGGTGCTGAGGGGTCAAAATGGCCAATCTAGGCTAGAAAAAAATATTTGACACCCCTGTACTATTTGTTACACCATTTGTTCCCCATGTATGTCCATGTTATGTGTTTTTCATGTTGATGGCGGTAGTCCTTGTTTATGAATGTGTTTCACCCTGCTAATTTTTGTAGTTTGCATTCCCCGCTGTGAGTCCAGACGCAGTTGTTTTTTATTTACTCTTGTGTGTTCTTTGGGTAGAACTGTGTTATACTGTGGACTGAGGAAGGTGTTGGTTTGCAGACAGAGAACATTGGTACACGGTGCAGTGTAATGTTTTGTTGTGCAGCCAATCCATCAGATCCGGACAGGTAGTGCTGTTTTGTTCAAGGTTTTCCGTAGGGCTGTGTTATACTGTGGACTATGGCAGGTAGTGGGTTGCGGACAGGCATCATTGGCACAAGTGCAATGGATGGGGTCCTACCAGGGATCCCTTAAAGTGAAAGGAGTCCCTGGCCTGTCGAGACGCCACTTGCTTTGCAGCAGGCGGTTGACAGCATCTGGGGTATTTTCATGCCAGATGTGGTGTGGTCCGAAGCAGTGCAAAAGGGGGTTGTTGCACTTGGATGATGAATAAGTAGAATAAATGGAGTCCAGACTTTGTAGTAACGTTGAATGCAGCTTTACTCGGCATAAACGGTAATCCAAACAGTTTCCAAAAGGTATCTTGCTCATCAGCAGGTATTGGCTTAAAGAGGACCTTTCATGGGTCCAAACATTATAAACTAAGTATCAGGAAACGTATGGCATAGTGCAGGAATCTAACTGCACTTACTATTTTTCCTGGGCACCGCTCCGTTCCCCCCGTTGTGGCCCCGTTGTATTTTCCTGCGCTGTATGCTAATTAATAGCATCAGAGCAATGAGGAGGAGACTGAGTCTTTCTCCATGGGCGTCTCCTTCTCACCTGGTTGTAGCGCTGTCCAATCGCAGCGGAGAGCGTAAAAAAACAACAACTCACCTTCTCCCTGGCTGTGACACTCTCCGCTGCAATTGGACAGCGCTACAGCCAGAGGATAAAGAGATGCCCATGAAGAAAGACTTAGTCTCCTCCTCATTGCTCTGATGCTATTAATTAGCATACAAGGCGGGATAATAAAATGGGGGCCACAGTGGCAGAAGGGAGCGGCACCTTGGAAAAATAGTAAGTGCAGTTAGATCCCTGCACTATCCCCTACATATCCTGATACTTAGTTTATAATGTTTGGACCCATGAAAGGTCCTCTTTAACTTTGACAGGCAAATACTTTGCTGCAACAATCTCAGTTCTGCTATGCTAGCTGGAGTAAATAGGAACTTTCCTCTTCTGCTGGAACTTAGTTTAGCTGTTTGTAGTTTGTTTCTTACTTTAATCCTAGGAACTTCTTGTCCCTTACTTTGGGGAACCTCAAGCTCTAACTTCAGCTTGGATGAAGGCAATGCAAGCCCAGGAGGGGACAAGCAACCATGTAGACTTCAGAGGCAGGGCCTCTGGGCCCAGCACACAACCTCTCCCTACGGAGGGTGAACTAGACACTCACTCACTGACTAACTAAATTTTTCCCTCTATAAAGAGGCTGGGAGGAACCAGAAGGTTTCTCTCCAGGGAAACTATCTCTGCCAATGCTGCCGCGATCTGCTGGTGTACCAGGTAATTACATGAACATAACCAGTTACATGAATGAATATGCACATTCAGGGGCGTAACTACCATAGTGGCAGACCATACGATTGCTATGGGGCCCAAAAAAAGAGGAGTGAAAATTTGGTCAGGACGCTACTCTCTAAAGGAACAAATTTTAGCAAATGAGACAGTCAAAAAAATAGCCCATGGATCATTGAAAGGGGTTTAGGCGGAAACCCTTCTGTCCTGTGTGAGGGGCCTGGTTTAAGCTCTGGGACCCTTACTTCTCTATGTTTGCCACTGTGCACATTATTAGTAGATGATAAGAGGTACATTAGGTAATATAAATTAGCACATAGGAAACAGTAGCAAGGCGCCAAAAAGAAATGGTAATGTCACTCTGGGACATTACACAAGGTTCTGTGTGATATTGCACTGTGCACTTACTTTCTGGTCCGGACAGATAACACAGCTCTGGTTGAGATTGGACACAGAGTGATTGACAGCAGAGTGTGGCCTGCATTGTTGTGTTGTTGAGTCCTGAAGAGTCAAGGCATGACCTATGCCATATATTCTACTGGCCTCCATAAGACAGGTTAACAGGGGTAAATCAGCCTGAATACACATGGGTAAGACCAGGATACAGTGCCATTGAATAACAAGATCGTGCTTCGTCCACAGCTCCCCTCGGATATCCTAACCTATTAGCGTGGCCTTCCTTATCTGTTGGTGCAGAGGGATGTGAAATCAGAGGATGGGATCCTCTGATGGTTGGGTGTACAGACACCAGTGTTGGGATAACAAGGGGTCCTGTCAGATGAAGGTCAGCCTAATACCTTTCTCTACACTGGGGTCAAAGGTATTGGTGCTGGTATTTGGCAACTAATTGCCCTAGGTATGCATACATTGGAGCAGAAAGAAGTACCCCGATGATGCCACAGAAGAGAATTGATATCCGCCCTGACACTCTCGTGAGGCTCCAGAGGATCCCACTCGGTTTTGGCAGTCAGCTCAAGCGACTCTTGTTAGACTTCAGCGAAGAAGATAACAAAGGTCTTCAAGAGACGGAGAACTAAGCCACAATCCACCTGGAGCATTAAGGACTAAGATAATGGGGATCTCCCATGCTTTGGAGAAAGACTCGGAGGTGTCCTGGTGGGAGAGCTTGTTCAGATACAGCCCAAAAGATACACACCATGATCGTTCTGCTGGTTCTGTTCATCGCCATGTACCTGGGATTGTGTTTGGTCTACCGGAGGGTGACGAGACAGGCCAACCAGTTACAGGAGAACCAGGCAGAACTACATGCGAGACAGCGACGGAAAAGGTTCAGGGTCTAACATCTGAGAAGTCTGGGAACCTTGGGATTCATATGTATGGTTATGGATCTTCGAGACAGGCCCTCCACCCAGTCCTGAAGCCCCATAACATCGTAAATATTATTTATTTGTAAATATGTTACTGTCATATTGGTTTGGGTGTTGGCTGGGGGAGAGATGAGGATATGTTTTTGTGTGAATGGGGAAAAGAGTAGATCTCCTAGGGACAGGCCACATCCTTTACTACGATATTTGCCACTTTAACCCCAAGAACGCTGGAGTTCATAAGAGAGGGACTGAATGTCAGTAATTGCGATGTTCTTTCCCGCAGTTAGAATTTAGGTACTATGACATCACCTCTTACTCAGAAATTCTGACCTGCCTTGTAAACCTACGTATCTATCCATAAGAGAACCTCCTCAACAATAGATTCTTCAATAAAGAAGAAAGGAGAAGTGTCAGAAGAAAGTTGTGCCTTTGCTAAAAGGAGGCCATTCCACGGTTTACTGTACCCCACAAAGAAGGAGGTGCTACGTGAATCGTCCTAGAGGCTGAGGGTGAAGCCATCCCAGAAGTCTGACCAATAAAAGACGACATTGGGAGTAGCTGATACTTGAAGATTGGCATTGACAGACAGCAGAAGTGAAAGAGCATCATTCTGGAGCCAAGAAAGTTTCAGAGCAAGATCCAGAGAAAGGCGAAAATGTTTTTTTCTGTGGATAGAGACGTTGGGTAACGGTGAAGGGCAGGGAAGAGGTCACAGCCACGAGGGGTGATGTCTAGGTACCTAAGGGCCGAATTATACTTCAGTCCTTCCTGAACTGTTACCAACAGTGAGTGGGGTAGAGGAGGCAAATACATCCCAACACTTCCCTCAAACATTATTGTCGTGTTCTCGACAACAGGGGGATTGTAGACGGAAGTGGCTGGTAGGCGATACAAGATATATATATATATATATATGTACCGTATATGCCCCATTGTTGAGATATATATATATATATACAGACGTGGACAAAATTGTTGGTACCCTTTGGTCAATGAAAGAAAAAGTCACAATGGTCACAGAAATAACTTTAATCTGACAAAAGTAATAATAAATTAAAATTCTATAAATGTTAACCAATGAAAGTCAGACATTGTTTTTCAACCATGCTTCAACAGAATTATGTAAAAAAATAAACTCATGAAACAGGCATGGACAAAAATGATGGTACCCCTAACTTAATATTTTGTTGCGCAACCTTTTGAGGCAATCACTGCAATCAAACGCTTCCTGTAACTGTCAATGAGACATCTGCACCTCTCAGCAGGTATTTTGGCCCACTCCTCATGAGCAAACTGCTCCAGTTGTGTCCGGTTTGAAGGGTGCCTTTTCCAGACTGCATGTTTCAGCTCCTTCCAAAGATGCTCAATAGGATTGAGGTCAGGGCTCATAGAAGGCCACTTTAGAATAGTCCAATTTTTTCCTCTTAGCCATTCTTGGGTGTTTTTAGCGGTGTGTTTTGGGTCATTGTCCTGTTGCAAGACCCATGACCTGCGACTGAGACCAAGCTTTCTGACACTGGCTAGTACATTTCTCTCTAGAATTCCTTGATAGTCTTGAGATTTCATTGTACCCTGCACAGATTCAAGACACCCTGTGCCAGACGCAGCAAAGCAGCCCCAGAACATAACAGAGCCTCCTCCATGTTTCACAGTAGGGACAGTGTTCTTTTCTTGATATGCTTCATTTTTTCGTCTGTGAACATACAGCTGATGTGCCTTGGCAAAAACTTCGATTTTTGTCTCATCTGTCCACAGGACATTCTCCCAGAAGCTTTGTGGCTTGTCAACATGTAGTTTGGCATATTCCAGTCTTGCTTTTTTATGATTCGTTTTCAACAATGGTGTCCTCCTTGGTCGTCTCCCATGTAGTCCACTTTGGCTCAAACAACGACGGATGGTGCGATCTGACACTGATGTTCCTTGAGCATGAAGTTCACCTTGAATCTCTTTAGAAGTCTTTCTAGGCTCTTTTGTTACCATTCGGATTATCCGTCTCTTAGATTTGTCATCAATTTTCCTCCTGCGGCCACGTCCAGGGAGGTTGGCTACAGTCCCATGGATCTTAAACTTATGAATAATATGTGCAACTGTACTCACAGGAACATCTAGTTGCTTGGAGATGGTCTTATAGCCTTTACCTTTAACATGCTTGTCTATAATTTTCTTTCTGATCTCTTGAGACAGCTCTTTCCTTTGCTTCCTCTGGTCCATGTCGAGTGTGGTACACACCATATCACCAAACAACACAGTGATTACCTGGAGCCATATATATAGGCCCAATGGCTGATTACAAGGTTGTAGACACCTGTGATGCTAATTAGTGGACACACCTTGAATTAACATGTCCCTTTGGTCACATTATGTTCTGTGTTTTCTAGGGGTACCATCATTTTTGTCCATGCCTGTTTCATGAGTTTATTTTTTTACATAATTCTGTTGAAGCATGGTTGAAAAACAATGTCTGACTTTCATTGGTTAACATTTATAGAATTTTAATTTATTATTACTTTTGTCAGATTAAAGTTATTTCTGTGACCATTGTGACTTTTTCTTTCATTGACCAAAGGGTACCAACAATTTTGTCCACGTCTGTATATATAGGCCCTGAATGGCCAGTGGGAATATATATTGTATAGGCCAATAAGTATCTATAAATATATAGATATGCATATATGCCCCAGTAATTTGTATGCATGTCTATATATACTATATATACCCCTAATTGAGGGAGCCCCCCCAGCTGATGAAACAAAAATTGTAGATTGTATTGTGTTAGTGTAGTTAGGTGTATTATAGTGCTGTTAGTGTATTACTGTGTGCATCTATATGTATATATATATAATGGAAAGAAATTCTGCGGCACTTCCAAGGCGTAAAATAAAGACGTTTTTTATTTACCAGACAGCAACGTTTCGATCCTTCTCTCTGGGATCTTTCTCAAGCAGTGACAACATATACTAGTATTGAGTGCTTTTTATACAGCTTAGCATAATTAATCAATCAAAATATCTTAATTAATATATATATGTGACATAATTAAAATACATAACTCAAACAAGTGAACATATATTCTGTGTCAATCATGTGTCTCATATATATGAGATATACATTTTACATCAAAAATAACACTTTGTGATAAGATACAAATAAAAATCGACATGATTCATGATTATATCCATCTGATCATGATTTAACAATAGTGAATGTGCAGGTGTACCTGTTAAAAACACTTATAATCCAGGAAGGTCCTTGAGTGGAGGTGGGACGCAGACCACATGGAATTCGGCGTATCGCTATTGTAACTGCGCATGAATTATCATGACCATATTTCCAAACTACAACCATTTTTGGACAAATTAAAAGGAGAAATACAGGACACAAAGCGGAGCAAATGGCAACGTGATGCTGCTGACTATAACACAGGAACTGTATACAATTGGTCTACGAACCACCAGCCACCGCCTCAATCTCGGTATTCAAGAGTGAATAAAAAGGTTCCTACTAAGGACTTCGGTTCCTCTCAGCATAACAACAAGTTGCCAGAGCCTTTTTTAGACCACACTATCAATCAAACTACAAGAAACCAACACGACGCGGAGGTAGAAAACACCACCGATACCGCCAACATAAAGACCAGGAGCAAAAAAACCCTTGTGAAAAAACTGAACTGATTCAATCTAACATTGTGGTAAATATTTCATCACATGTATTATCTGATGTACAATTGAAAGTGTTATCCAAGGGATTGAGCTTTTGCCCCAATAGTAATACCGATTGGCTCCAATTGGAGGCGGATTTACACCAATTTTTCCGCAGGGTAAAGCTCAAAACCTGGTTTAACACACATCCACATAAAAAAAGTCTAGGCACTAAAACTACTGAGATGCGATTATGTGACTTTGGTCTGTTTAATAAGAGTGATTTTATACCACCTTCAACCTCTCCTGCTATTGATGTATTCATAGAGGCAGTAATGAAAGATATAAATGTTTTAAAATCTAACAGTAACAAAAAATTTAGACATCCCAACATGACTCAATTAGAATGGCACGCTATTGATGAGTTAGTCCGTGACCACAGTCTCACCATCAAACCTGCGGATAAAGGTGGTGCGATTGTGGTCATGGACACTCATCAATACATAGCAGAGGCACAGAGGCAGCTTGATGATTGTGACGTGTACCAAAGGCTTAATACTGATCCCAGATGGGATATAGAGAGAAGAATCCAGGGGGTTCTACATGAGGCCTTACAGGCAGGCCTCATTGATGATAAACTCAAAGACTTTCTCTCTGTTATACACCCTATGACTCCTTTTTTGTATCTACTTCCCAAGATACATAAAAATGAAAAGACCCCCCCAGGAAGGCCTATAGTCTCAGGGAGGGGGTCCCTTTTATGTAATATATCCATCTTTTTAGATAAGGTATTAAGACAGTATGCCTTAACTGCTCGGTCTTATATTCAAGATACTTCAGACTTCCTAACAAATTAACTAATGTTTCTGTACCGGGTGGGGCCATTTTGGCCTCCCTGGACATTACCAGCTTGTACACCTCTATCAGACATGATTTTGGCTTAGCGGTGGTGACCAAGGGCTTGGTTGATTCTGGGTACTCAGCAGAGTGTCAGGACTTTATTCTACAGCTATTACATCTGGTCCTGACATGTAATTATTTTCTGTTTGGTGACCATTTTTACCTCCAGAGGAAGGGGACCGCCATGGGGTCTAATGTGGCGCCGACCTATGCAAACATGGCGGTCTCCTTCCTTGAGGATACACACATCTATGTGTCGCCCCACTTCCGTCATGTTCTGAGGTGGTGGCGATACATAGATGATATTTTTTTGATCTGGATAGGTCCTGAATCTTTGCTTCTTGAATTCTTTCAATTTTTAAACACAATAGATGCTGACATTAAATTCACTCTTGAATATTCAAAGACACAGATACATTTTCTTGATACATCCATTACATTGACAGGACAGTCACTTTCCACGACAGTGTATCGCAAACCAACGGACCGAAACACCCTATTGAGTTTTAACAGTGCACATCCCAGGGCCAAGGTCAAGTCGCTACCGCTAAGTCAATATTTACGTGCAAAACGTATAGTAAGTAATGATAGTGAACTTTTGGGCACACTTGAGTACATGACACAGAATTTTAGAGACAGAGGATTTCCATCATCATTGCTAGGTGAACACCTTGAGACCACACAACATAGGTCTCGTAATCAGTTACTAGAAAAAAGAAAAGTGACTAGAAAGAATAGCAATAGAATTCCACTAGTCAGTACATACACTGAGAACAGTAAACAGGTCCAACAGATAGTTGCACGTCATTGGCCTATTCTGAGAAGTGGATTTAATGAGATTGAGGAATTTAAGCACCCTCCCCTTATGTCATATAAGCGACCAAAAAATTTGAAGGATATATTGGTGCACACAGACATTGGCCCACAACGACTAAGTGGACAAACATATTTACGCTGTCCCAAATTGGGCAGCTTTCCTAGCTTGAACTGTGTGAACTGTCGATATATGCATAAGGGCAGTGTGTTCATACATCCTACGACACATAAAAAATATACAATTAGACATTACCTAACGTGTGATTCTGTATATGTGGTGTATGTATTATGGTGTCCATGCCAATTATTATATATTGGTGAGACATCATTGGACTTTAAATCCAGAATCAACCAACATAGGTACACGATCCGTAAAAAACGAATGGATCTTCCTGTCCCCAAACACTTTGTTGATCTGGAGCACCATGAACGCGATCTGAAGTGTATGTTGATAGATCACATACCTACCCCTAGAGGAGGTGGGAATCGACAGCTCCTTTTGAAACAACGTGAGATTCTATGGATCTCCAGACTTAATACGTTAAAACCGGCTGGACTGAATGTAGACTTCAGACCGTGGATCCTATCCTGAATGGCATTTTGGATGTTGTTGACTTTTATGTTCCTGGGTATATATACTAGTGCCCCCTGTTTAAATACTGTGGGTGATATACCATGTAACTATATTGTATATATTTTTTTGTCTCTGCAGTTTATAATCCAAGTTTGGTCCGTAATATGAAAGGTGGACGTGGAAATTTAATCAAGTTGGACAAGCAGACCATTGATTGATCATGGAATATAATAATATTTTAATATGATTGCGACTCTATGTTTTGTTAAATTTTTTAAATACATATATATCATTAAAAGCCCCTACACTTGATCACTTGTTTTGTGATTAGTCACCCGCTGTGGGTGCCGTACCGTTCACGGTCTGTACTTTTGGCCTGGTATTGGTCGTAGACGAACAGACACAGCGATTTGGGTGTTGTATACCTGGATGTGTTAGAAACTGGGATTAGTGGTTTTTGCTTATTGGGACAGAATCTTATTCCCCGTAATCCAGAGGATGTAGCTATCAATTTGTCATGTTAACCCCCAGGGATGGTGGCAATTCGATACTGTGGACTTGTGTCACATACACAGGATTCACAGACACGACTCCTCGTAAGACTAGGGGTATATACTATATATTCAGGCCAGTTGGTCCTATATGATATATTGATTATCGAAGGTGTTAATATACATTCCTTAAACTATTGATTGGGTTCAGATATTCCTAAATATACTAAGCTACATCCGACTTCTCCCTGATCTGATGTCACATCCTTGATATACTCCCATATGCTGGTTCTGAGATATGCTGCGACCTTATCCATGCCGTGGGGTGTATGCCGTGACTGGTCGATACCTACTGACGGGCGCTGGTCTCCATAGAGATGCTTGCGCGTCACTTGTCAGTTGGAGCGCAGGTATTCTCTTATGGGACGCTTCCCATGCAAGTTGACGTCCTGCGCTCCACGCTGGAACGCCTGACGCTACTTCAAGAAAGGGCGTGAACTAAGACATTATGACATGAGCGATCATGTGATCAAAACATAGATCACATGATGAGCTGGCTCTTTAAGGTCCTTGGACATGCGCAGTTACAATAGCGATACGCCGAATTCCATGTGGTCTGCGTCCCACCTCCACTCAAGGACCTTCCTGGATTATAAGTGTTTTTAACAGGTACACCTGCACATTCACTATTGTTAAATCACGATCAGATGGATATAATCATGAATCATGTCGATTTTTTTTTGTATCTTATCACAAAGTGTTATTTTTGATGTAAAATGTATATCTCATATATATGAGACACATGATTGACACAGAATATATGTTCACTTGTTTGAGTTATGTATTTTAATTATGTCACATATATATATTAATTAAGATATTTTGATTGATTTATTATGCTAAGCTGTATAAAAAGCACTCAATACTAGTATATGTTGTCACTGCTTGAGAAAGATCCCAGAGAGAAGGATCGAAACGTTGCTGTCTGGTAAATAAAAAACGTCTTTATTTTACGCCTTGGAAGTGCCGCGGAATTTCTTTCCATTGTATGCCTTAAAGGGGGACCGCCTTCACAGCCGCTGGCACTCCGTTTGCACCTTTTTTCGCTGTGCGGCTCCTATTGCCTTTTTTCCTATATATATATATATATATATATATATATATATATATAAGCATCAAAAGGATAAGGCAGCACTCCAGGTAAAGTGAAAAAAGGTGGATCTTTATTCCCTCTGCAACGTTTCAACCGTCTCGATGCGGTCTTTCTCAAGCATCGAGACCGCATCGAGACGGTTGAAACGTTGCAGAGGGAATAAAGATCCACCTTTTTTCACTTTACCTGGAGTGCTGCCTTATCCTTTTGATGCTTATCTATATATAGCCTCCTGAGCCCACGGCTGTGAGGACGTGCACCGTTTTTTTGTCTTGTGCTGCTGAGACCCGCATTTTGTTTCTATATATATATATATATATATATATATATATTTACGGTATATAACCATTGATATAAATATATATAGCATAAATAATTGACTGTAGACTTGTAATTGTTTAATACTTTATTGTTCAGGCACAGTTTATAGTCTTTTGTCGCCGTTGCAATTCAACGCACGTAGTTCAGGAAAAGGTAGAGCAACAGGTAGGATAAAGAATAAATAGGCGGAATCAACAAAAGATGATTTATGTCTATTTATAAATATGAATTATTGATATTAATCCAAAATATTAATAGTTAATATTCCCTTTTACAGTGTCCATAGCCTTTAAAGTAAATCCATGTAGAACAATCGCTTGGCTCATCTAAGCATAGGAATAATTACACAGTGTCTATCAGGAGTCTTTTTTGTGTGTGAGATAGAGTCTGGCTCTGGGTAAGGGGCACCTCCTCTTTATGGATGGCATTTTGTAATTCTCTCTTTTTAGACCTGTAATAAATTAAAAGATTTTATTAGTGGGACACTGTACAAGAACACATCCCAGAAGTACAGAGATGTGTTAGAGAGACAAAACAAGTTAAGAACATTACTTACATGCAACCAATAATTAAGGCCTGGGCTACACTGCAACTTTTTGTAATGCGACTGATTGATTTTAACTATTGAACTACAGCTGCAGTCCGTAGGATTACATTGAACTGAATGTATTCATTTAGACTGCAGCCAGGGGTGTAGCTAAAGGCTCATGGGCCCTGGTGAAAGAGTTCAGCTTCGGCCCCCGTTCCCTCAGTGCTTTGCAGCCAGGGGCAGGGGAGCACATAGCCTTCATGCTGCCCGAGGCAAAGATTTAAACAGCAACCCCCTCCCCCATGCCAAATTTTTGACCTAACTCCTTCCCTCCTGTAACTTCCAGCATGCACATTCTAAAATACTGGTGTTTTCATATGCGGCACAAGGGTCTTTGGGCCCCCTCAGGATCCTGGGCCCAGTAGCGACTGCTACCTCTGCATCCCCTATGGCTACACCCCTGACTGTAGCTGTAGTTCCCTAGTTAAAGTCAATCAGTCACACTACAAAAAGTGGCAGTGTAGCCCTAGCCTAAAAGTGAATCTATCATTACCACGTGCAGCCCACTACCGCTACATATATGGGCCTCTTTAAGATGCGCACAGTAATGTGTTTCAGCTGGGGTTATTTCACCTTCTGAACAGCACCAAAAGCTACAATTTCAGGGGCTGTTAAAAGCTGGTGCTCTTTGCCAACTACAACTCTTCCCTGCCCAATTAGCCAAGAGGCACCACATGCATGGGCAAATTTGGCCATAGACCCTACAGGGAAATTTCCCAGTGGGCAAATGCCCAGGGGGCCACTTAATCCCTCCTCTTAGCTATCAGCAAGGTAAAGATCTGATTCTCTCAGCATTAATTAATGTAGGAGCATCAGGCACTTATGCACCTGGACAGTGGCCGCAGGTGCCCTCCTGAATTCAATTATTTTGCTGTCCTCAGGATGATTATGCAGCTTCAGGGCTCATGCATACGAATATGTGCCGGTTGTTCCGTGCATTGGGGACCGTGCGGTTTCCCCAGACGGATGCAGACCCATTCAACTTGAATGGGTCCGTGATCCTTCCGCACCACAAAAAAAAAAAATAGAACATGTTCTATATTTCTGCGGTGCACAGGCATGGTCAGAAACCCAATGGAAGCACTCCATTCCGCACATCACCTTCCGGATTGTGGACCCATTCAAGTAAATGGGTCTGCATCCACGATGCAGTGCACAAACGGCCGGAGCCCTCATACTGTGGGACGTGCGGCAGTATATTGTGCTGCACTGTGGTATTTGGTTCTGCTGATGCAGTATTTTGCTCTCCTGGTATTGACTCGGTCCGTTCACGTTCTGTTGTTTGTATGGTCTGTCCTCCCAGCACTTATTCCAAGCTAGGGATAGCCGTCCAGTTGTCCCCTGTCATTTGGACTTGCGAGGCAAGTAGGCAGGGCCAGGGGTGGGGGTGGAGTGCAGTGGTCACTTTCCTCCCCCCTGTGTGTGTGTGTACGTGACCGTTACACCCGACCCACACCCAGGAGTAGCTTCAACCAAAGTGTCAGAGGAATATGACACGTTATGTAATAGAATGTCCTGAGAGAGTGGGCTCTTCGATCTCTCTCTCAGGCGTCTATCAACACGTACAGCAAGAGACATAGCGGCTTCCAAAGACTCAGGAGTCTCATGAAAGGCCAAAGCGTCCTTCAGCCTCTCGAATAATCCCTGACAGAACTGACTAAGGAGAGCCAGATCGTTCCACTCAGTATCCGTAGCCCACCTCTTAAACTCAGAGCAATAGATCTCCGCAGAACGCTCTCCCTGACACAGTGACTTGGTCTCGGCCAGGGAGGACCGATCCGGGTGATTATAGATGAGGCCTAAAGCTCTGAAAAATTCATCCACTGATCAGAGGGTCTATGATCCGGTTAGCAGAGAAAAAGCCCAAGACTGGGCATCCCCTTTAAGCAACGAAATAATCACACCCTCTCTCTGACTCTCATCCCCAGATGAGTGTGAAAATAACAGAAGTAATGAGGGAGCTTAAAATATAACTTTTACTAATATAGTTAAAACATAGGGCCACATACAAATAAATGGTGATAATGATAAATATGGCTTAAGAGATAAGGAACAGTCTTACCATTCCGACGCAACCCTGGTTGAGATCAACCGAGCGTGGTGAAGAGGATGCACCACGTCTAGGCTGGTATTTAGGTATGGTCGTTGGTAATTGCTAGGTGTAGACAGTGCAGGGAACCGATGTCCCTAGAAATCCCTGGTTGGGGATGGGGCCATTGCTAATGCGGCCCTGCCTGTCTATACAGAGTTCCTACCCCGCAAGGGGCGGCCCTGTCTGAATACCTAACCTTAATAGGGAGGTATCCCTATTAAGCCCTATTGGATAGTTCCCAATGTGTCACGTTTCAAGTGGTCTATCATCAGGGGAAATAATCCGGGATAGGTGCAAAAAGATAGTCCTTAGATCAGTGGATCTTTAGGATATAAGAACAGGACAACAGTGGTCCCTTGTAACTGGCAGACCCCACAAGTTACTGGGGGGCATCACTGGGGAAGCTGAAATAATTCCTTCCCAGATGAGTGTGGACATATCTTAAAATACTATTTGCATGCTTCCCTGAACCAAATTAAATTATCACTTTCCCCCGAGAATCTATCTATCCAACTTTAGGTTCAGGACAGGCCTGGTAACCAGCACTAGGATCAGCCGCCTGTGGTCTCTGAATCTGTGAGGCAGCCATGTGGAGGTCGGCTACCTCCAGAGACAGCCCCTGCAGCTGTCCGGCCAGTACAGAGATAGCATCCATGGCTGAACTGATGCAGACAAACAAAAATTATGGTGATCCGGCAGTTTATAATGTCACGGATGCGGTGTGGGTGGGAAACCCCACACCGAGCACAGGAGGAAAGGGGACAGGAACTAGGCCTGGAAACTAGGGTAGAGGAGAAGGTCACCTCCTAAAACAACCCTAATCCAAGTCCTGACTAACTATCAGTATGAACTGACCTCGGAGGTAGGAAAGTTCATACACAGGAACCTAGAGCCCTAACACATCCTGTAGGACCCTGGTATAGTAACAGGACTTGAGAAAACCTATTCCTCCACCACAAAGATGAACAGGAATCTCCCTCAGGCCTAGATCCAAAAGACAAATAAATACAACAGACAAAATACAAATAGGAAAGACGACACTTAACTTCACGTGGAGCAAAGGCCGCGCCAGGAGCTCGACCGAGATCCAACAACCAGCTAGCCCAGAGTCCAGAAAATGAAGCTATAAACCGCACCCCCAGAAGGGGTAAGCAGTAATAAATAGTGAAAGTTAAATGACCAAACCAACAACACCTGCAAGAGGTGTGGTCATTACCAAAACAACACAGACCCAAATGATCCACAAGGAACCAGTCAGATTACCCCACATGTTGCCAGTTTCTCTGATCTCCTGGCACCTGTCACGGGAGTGTCTGGGACACTCTGTCCCTTCCTCCAGCAATGTAAGCAGGGAACCAAGTCAGGAAAATTGCTCCCTGGCCCACAGAGGACAGACTGAAAAAGAGTTGCCTGGTTTGGTACTTAAAAAAATGGTTGTCCTAGATAATTAAAAATCTTGATATATGCCTACAATGTCAATGAAATATAAAGAAAAGTATATACTCACCTGTTTCTACAGCGCCTTTCTCTGCGCTATTGGACCAGTACTCCTGCCGCTGTTTGTTTTCACAGTGGTGACATGCCGGGATAGGGCACGTGACCTCTGGAGCCAATCACTGTCCTCACACCTGTAATAACATTGCAGAAAATAATATATTACCTGGCTTCCACTTCTTCTATAGTATCTGGCAACTGTTGGTTAGACGTTTCACTTAAAAATATTGCAGCAGTCCCAGATATAATAGCAGCAACACCATAGATAGCGGGGGGTAATATAGGAGAGATCTCTGACAGCATCAGCACCAAGGGGGCAACAAGCGAGCCCAAGCGAGCTTTCATACCAACAACTCCCATGCCACTCTGCCTACATGAGAAAAAGAAAGCAATAATTAGCAGCAGCCTCAATCCAGTTACATATCCCTCAAAACCAGGCATGCCCTATGCCTCACATTACCTGATAACAGTAGGGAACAGCTCACTAGAGTATATGTAAGCACAGCAAAATGATGAAGCCACGGAACCTTTGCCAAGAACGGCCAACACCAACCGCGCCATCCTCATCTCTGAAAAAGAGAAATGAAACCGTATGATTAAAATATGATTAAAATAATATGACTAAACTGATAACCCTGACAATAGTTAAAATGGATGTATAGGATTAGAAAAAGAGGGTTGCCTTCTTTTAGAAACAGAAGTCTTGTGCCTGGTACTGCAGAATGAAGTGAATTTTCTAATCCTGGATAACTCAATTAACCTCAGTTTTGGTAAACCATAACCAAGTTATATCAGGTTCATAAAATCCTTTTTTTATTTTTATCCGGGGACTACATAGTTACATAGTTGATACGGTTAAAAAAAGACATGAGTCCATCAAGTTCAACCAAGGGATAGGTGCGGACGTGAATCCCAGTAGGACGTGAGACTCAGATTTCTACACGTTTTCAAAAGCATTAATGTTGTTTAACTTTAAGAAATCATCCAAACCCTTTTTAAAACGTTCCACTGTTCCTGCTGTGACCACGTCCTGAGGAAGTCTATTCTACAGATTCCCAGTTCTTACAGTAAAGAAGCTTTGACGCCTCTGGAGACTGAACTTTTTCTTCTCCAGTCGGCGGCAGTGCCCCCTTGTCTTTTGAGGGCATTTTACATGGAACAGTTTTTCACCGTATTTTTTGTATGGCCCATTTATATATTTGTATAGGTTAATCATGTCCCCCCTTAGACGTCTCTTCTCAAGACTAAATACATTAAATTGTTTTAATCTTTATTCATAGCTAAGACCTCCAAGCCCCTTATCAGTTTAGTTGCTCTCTGTACTTTTTCCAGCTGCAGTGCGTCCTGTTTATGGACTGGTGCCC
This sequence comes from Bufo gargarizans, assembly GCF_014858855.1. Taxonomy (NCBI): domain Eukaryota; kingdom Metazoa; phylum Chordata; class Amphibia; order Anura; family Bufonidae; genus Bufo; species Bufo gargarizans. Next base: position 39,780,211 of record NC_058089.1, read on the forward strand.
AAAACTAAACTGCATATTCCAGATGAGGCTGCACCAATGCTTTGTAAAGTGGTAATATTTCATCCCTGCCCCATGAGTCCATGCCTTGTTTAATGCATGACAATATCCTGGTGGCCTTAGAAGCAGCTGATTGACATGATATGCTGTTATTTGATCTACCTGTAGCTGGCCAGCTAAGACCTGTCCTAGGCTGCTAATATAGCTTATATGTCTATACAGCTAAACCTGCCAATAACCTTAATACAGTTCCTATGTTTGAGTTATTTTCAGTGACTTCATGTTTGGATGTCATATAACTGTTATATATATTGTGTTCACAGAAGCAGAAAAGGTAAGGTAAGCTCAATGACACAGCAGAAACAACAGAAAGCATAGAGTTAAACTGTTGTTGCTGGGCAGGAGTCTTGACCAATCAGAGCCAGCCTCACACACAGCAAGAGTTTTGACCAATCACAGCCAGCCTCACACACAGCTTGTGTGGGAGATTCCCCTAGCAGGAGCTGCTCAAATCATTAAACCAGAGTAGAGAAGCTGAACAGACATTCACTCCACTAAGAGCTGTGTTTTATAGAAGCAGAGAGGCCAAAATAGAATGGCGCTAGGGGAATTACAGAGTAATAGACAGTCTGGTTAGACTAAAAGCCAGAGATATCAAAATTCTTCTAATGCCACAGCGCAAAAGGCACTTCATAGTGCTGTGCCTGCCACAGTGGAACTATTACCCTCAGAGGTTGAAGTGATAGCACTCCTGAACTTGCACAGTTAAGAGCGCATTAGAGCAGCGGAGCATATACCAGCATATACCGCCGTGCAGCAACTGTTTCCTGAGTGAGCAAGCAAAGACACCTCAGGGGAGCTACCATAAAGGCCATAGAACATGCGCATTAGTCAAACTGCAGCCGACTCTTAAAGTGGCAGAACGGAAAAGGCAAAATACTCAGAGAAAGAGTGCCAACCTTCCTGTGATCCCTAGAGTAAGAAAGAGACGCATGGTGGGAGGCCAAAGTCCAGAGCTAGAGTGCCTGCACCACTATCCACAAAGAGGCCACGTACTGCAGCCAACTAGTTTCCCGCCACTAGACCTAAAGCCTGCAGCATCGTATCCAAGCCAGCGCATAGCGGGTCAGCACAAAGAATCGCAAGTCAGCACAGAACATCACAAGCAGCATATCCAAGCTAGCGCATCACAAGTCTGCACAGAGCATTGCAAGTCTGCACAGAGCATCGCAAGTCATCGCACAGCATCGCAAGTCAGCACAGAGCATTGCATCATCAAGAAAAGACACGTCTCCTTTAAAACAGACATTTGTTCCTACTCTTCAGAATAAGATCAGAGCTTTCCTTGTTACTTATTATTGCATATAGGCTTTGGTATAAAGAGACATTTTTTGTGTTCAGAAATAAGAGACTTGAAAGTAAAAATAAAGGACATTTTGTAGTATATGGACTCTAAAGTATTTTAAGTGAAAGTCATTATTTTCTGCATTTTGTCAGTATTGCATTTAAAGTGAAAGTCATTTATTTCTGCACTTGTCAGTATTGCATTTAAAGTGAAAGGCATCTTATTATTTGTATTGATTGTTATAGCATTTCAAGTAAAATGTCCGAGCCTAGTATTACCATGCCACTGTTAGAGGATACAAAGATAGATAGAGTAGAGGGGGAAGAGCAAGAGAACCTGTCTGAGGTAGAAGAGTCTGATGCAGCATTAGTCTTGCCTCAAACAAATATAGCCCAAGCAGATGAACTGAGACATTCATTACATGCAGAAAACCGACCCAAAATATGCTGGAAAATTTGGAGCAGGAAGCAGCGCTGAAAGGAAAAAGTTTGCCAGAAAGTATTATAAGTGGAAATTATACATTAAAGATATTCGTAAAAAGCTAAAGCAAGAAAGTATAATAAGGAACTTGAGTGATATTGAAGAGATGGTAGAAGAATCTGAATCAGAGCTTATGGCAGCATATGTCAACCTGCGGTCGTTTACGACACCTTCCCAGGATATTGCAAGGAACATTGACACATGTCCTGTGGTCACTTAAGATTTGGTAAAGCTCATGAGACAACTATGATCTGCAGAAAACTATGATGAAGTTAAAGCAAGAAGTAGAATGAATGAGCTTTTTATGAGAGACTATGCTAGGTCCTTATGTGGTACCACAATCTCAAGTGTGACTTCCTTCGCTAGCAGAAGTGCCACCCACATATCAGAGTCCTCAAATACTTTAGCCAAAAGAAAGGAGTTCGCTGAACAACTTGCTTTCAAGAGAGCAGAGATTGAGATGGAGGCTGCCATCGAGGCGCAGCGCCAACTGATGGCTGAAAAGGATGCACAACGCCATCAGATGGAAGCTGAAATGGAGGCACAGCGCCATCAAATGGAAGCTAAAATGGAGGCACAGCACCATCAAATGGAAGCTGAATTGAAAAGTCTGGAACGGCAAAATGAAGTTAAGATCATAGAAGCCATTCTCAGAGTACATGAGGAGGATATGAGTCAAAGTAGTCATAGGTTCAAATTTGTACTAAGTGAAGAAACAGACTCCTAGTTTCCTTCATTCGTTCAGGATAATGGAAGGAAATCTCCAGCTTGTAGTGAGGAAATAAGTCATTAGCCTTCCATCTGGAGGGGTAAAGTACTCATGGCACAAAGTATCTAATATATATTATAATTATAGGTAATTTTGGTGGGAGTGTAGCTGTCCTAGGTTGCTAATATAGCTTATCTGTTTATTCAGCTAAACCTGCCAATAGCCTTAATACAGTTCCTATGTTTGTGTGCTAAAGACAAAAGCAGAGTTATTTACAGTGACTTCATGTTTGGATGTCATATAACTGTTATATATATTGTGTTCAGAGAAGCAGAAAAGATAATATGCCTTTAAGATTCATTATATAATGTAAGGTAAGCTCAACGACACAGCAGAAACAGCAGAAAACATAGAGTTAAATTGTTGTTGCTGAGTCTTTACCAATCAGAGCCAGACTCACACAAAGCAAGAGTTTTGACCAATCACAGCCAGCCTCACACACAACCTGTGTGGGAAATTTCCCTAGCAGGAGCTGCTAGAATCATTACACCAGAGGAGAGAAGCTGAACAGACATTCACTCCACTAAGAGCTCTGTTTTATGGAAGCAGAGAGGCCAAAATAGAACGGCGCTAGAGGAATTACAGAGTAGTAGACAGTCTGGTTAGAGATATCAAAATTCTTCTAATGCCACAGCGGAAAAGGCACTTTATAGTGCTGCGCCTGCCTCACTACCATCTACAAATCCTTTTCTATAAGTGACTCTCCCAGTGTTACGGTACATCACCTAGGACATATGAAGCACGGAGATTATTGCTACCAAAATGCATACATAACTTTACATTTATCCATATTCAACCTCATTTGCCAAGTTGATGACACTCAGCGTGTTCAAGGCTAACATTAACCCTTTCAGCCACAGAGGGTTTTTCATTTTTGTGTTTTCATTTTTTACTCCCTCTCTGCTTTCCAGGGCCATAACTTTTTTATTTTTCCATTCACATAGCTGTATGTGGGCTTGCTTTTGTGGGAAAAGTCGCATTTTCTAATTCCATAATTTATTATTATATTGCATACGATGTAGTGGGGAGCTGGAAAAAAAATCAAATTGAGTGAAATTGGAAAAAAAAGCAATTCCGCAACAGTTTTATGAGTTTTGTTTTTGCAGTGTTCTCTATAGGGTATACTGATCTGTTAACTTGAGTCTCCACGACAGTACAATTGTGGTAATACTACATGTATAGTTTTTCTTTCATTTTAATACTGAAAAAAATAAAAACCTTGACATTTTTTCCTTTTTATTACCATATTCTGACCCCTTGTCACGGCTTGGTGGTAGTTTGCCGTGACACTTTTGTTGCGCATGCTGGTTGCCAGTGGCAACGTGTTCTATTACATGCGTGTGCATTTCCCCTTTAAGGCTCTCTTCCTTCCCATTCTGGTAAGCACGGGGTTAAGAGGATTTATGTGGAGCTGGGTGTGGCCTCATGGCTCTTATGTTCTGAGCTGTGAGCCTGTGTTGAGTTTTGTCTTCAATGTCTTGAGGAGCTGGTGCTATTCCATCTGCCCAGTCCTTGAGGGCCACCTTATGGGACATCGATGTCTCCAGCGATGTCTTCCTTATGTCTCCTCCATTTTCCCTACCTAACCTGTTGTTATGTTTGGTGTGGGTATATGTTCTGGGGTTGTTTTACGTCTAGTTGTTGTTCCGTTTCTGGTCAGTGTTTGGTGTATTCAGTCCAGCAAGGATGCTAGATGTTCCCCTGTTTGTCTGTCCCTCCGGAAGGGGGTCCCTGGGGTTCCCCGGAGGGGGAACCAAAAGTCTAGTCAGTGAGCTGCTGCTGGAGTGCTGGTTCCTTTGTTTGTCAGTACGTACTGAGTCCGGTATTGTATTCGGATTGCAGTACGTTTGTATGGGTTCCAGTTCTACTTGGTGTGTCTTCTGTTGTGCTGTCCAGCAGCTGTGGCAGGTAAGTTACCATGCATTCCAGGGTTCTTGGTTCAGTGGTTATTGCTACCACTGGATACTTACCTGCCATTCCACTTGGCTTTTCTCTGCTGCTAGGCCGGTTGAGACTCCTGTTCATCCGTGTCATGGAAGAGCAGGTCGTCTCTCCCCTGCTCCTATGTGAGGGATTATCAGGGCGACTAAGGGTCCTAGGTTTCCTGGGTATGAGCCATCCTACCATCCAGGTCTGCTCGTATGGTGTGAGTAGTTAGGGCGTGGATAAGGGACGCTTTAGGAGGTGACCTACCCCTTATCCCGGCATCCAGGCCAAGTGGCTTTCCTTAAATTTTAATATTGTACGGTGGGGGGTTTCCCCCACTCCCCATCGTGAGACCCCTATAACTTTTTTGCAGTTATGTATACGGAGCTGTGTGGGGGCTCATTTTTTGCAGGGCCATCTGTACTTTTCATTGATACCATTTTGGGGTCTGCATGCTTTGATCACTTTTCATTTTATTTTTCGTGAGAGGTGAAGTGACCAAAAAATTGTGAATCAGTGATTTGAATTTTAATATTTTTTATTTTTAAAAACATTTATTTAGGGAACTATAACAAGCAATCATTACATTGCTTCTCTCATACACTCCAATGCATTAGCATCAAAGGGTTAAAAGTTTGTGATTGGCATTGCCGCTGTTCGCAGACATTAGTCCCAAGTGCCTGCTAGTCCCAATGCATTAGCATTAAAGGGTTCAAAGTTTGTGATCAGCATTACTGCTGGTCGTGGACATTAGTCCCAGGTGCCTGCTATTTAAAACAGCTGGCACCAGGCAGGTATGATGCCCGCTCCATCTTTAAAGTCCAAGACATATCCTCTGGAAAACCCTTTTAATGACCTATCCTTAGAAAAGATCATATGCTGGTAGGCACTAGGCAGCTGTCTGGATAGTTGAAGAGCTGCTGTCCCTCTTGTGTCTGGTACTTTAACTCCACTCTAGCACAACCTCAATCACCAGAATAGCGCTGTGTTGCAGAACCAGACACAGCCACATGGACATTGATGATGTTGTGTTGGCTAATGAAGTATAAGGGCTAAGAAGTTCCTTAACGCCTTCATTCTGATGATCGGCTAGGGTCTTGATCTAGAATGTTGGATTTTGATCACAATGGCCTTGCTTAAATATAGGCAACTTATGTTAGATCCCAGAAAAAAATTCTTCAACTTTGAATTTCAAAAAGCTAATATAGCTATAACTCATACCAACTACTCCTATATATCTGTCTTTATTACCAAACATGAACTTATTAGAAAAGAGACCAAAGATGATCCAATGGTGAGAGTGGTAATGAGTGCCCACCCAACAAAACCAAGGGCCACCTATACAAATGACTCGGCACCAGCTCCCGAGTATAACAAGCAAACAAACAGAAAACGGAGCTCACACAGTACCGCTATAAAACATATAATTTTATTGTAACATGATTCAAATGTATATAATAAGCCACTAAAAATTATGTAGAGTGACAGAAAAATGCCATCCTGGCGCTGCACACGTGTCAAAGGAGTTAACAAGCGTATCTAAATGTAATATAGTTACCAAACATTTAAGTATATAATAAATGATGCATATAAAGGATATACAGGATGAGTCTCAATAACATTGACCACATGGCTAAGATGTTAAAAACCACTTGCATATGCTAAAGTGCATAGACTGGAGTATATTCACAGTGATCACCAGATATAAGAGGTCACCTTTACCCAATGCCAATAAGAATAAAAGGCAGAGACTCACCTAATGATGACAGTGTGCTGTACCAACCAGGATCTTACATGTATATGAGGGGACATTTATAAAACCAGATACATTAGGTTTTTGGTGTAAAAATGTTGCACGGCATGCCAATTGCAACTTTTCTGCGACATTTTGGACACACGCCACTTTTAAAAGTGGTCTATGTTTAAAGCAGAAAAGTGAGATTAGACCTTGATTATGGCACATTTACACATAAAATGTTGCAGACAAGTTGCATCCTAAACCGGGCAGCCCCTGGTGTATTTTCTAAGTCATTCAACACAGTGCAGTTTCACCAAATACATGAAAACCATGCATCGTTTCATACATTTGGTACTACCAAGCTACTATGGTTTTTAAAACTGATGGTGTATCCTTTCGATAAACCATTAATGTCATATTGGTGGGAGTCTGATTTTCGGCACCCTTGCCAATCAGCTGTTTGAAGGGGTTAGGATGCCCTGGTGAGTGCTGGGTCCCCTTCTTTGTTTACCTGGCATAGCGCCATATTTTTAATAGCACCAAGACATCTGCACTCCCATGGTCCTGGCCTCTCCTATAGTGTGCAAGCACGGCTTCAGCTGCTGCATTGCAGGGTGGTTGTAACTAGAGATGAGTGAATAGAAGCTGACAAAGTGGAATAAAATCTGAATTTCAGGAAACATTCTATTTGAACCAAAGCTGAATTTCCTCAAGCTTCGTGGTAACAAATCCAATTTTTTCCTAAAATGGCTGCTGCATCTGTGAGGACATGGAGAAAAGAACTCTGGGAAGGCGGGATCACCCATAATGCCATGCATGCAGCCAATCAGCAGCCAGCCAGCCCTCTGATGTCACAGCTCTATAAATAGCGTCAGCCATCTTAGATTCTGTCATTTACCAGTGTACTTAGTGCAGAGAGAGACATCTGCAGGCGCTAGGGACAGTGTTCAAAAAAGCTTCAGTGTGCTAAAAAAATATTTACAAGTGCAGGGAAAGATTATTCAAGGTGTAGGGAAAGGATAGGGAGGAATCATTCCACAGCTTTTATGTTGAACAGGGTTCAGTAGGGGAGGTTACAGCCTAGGTAATAGGAACAATCCTGTTACACCTTGCAGCACTGACTGGAAATCCAAATTGCCATTATACAGCTCTGTAATTTCAGCAAACCGTTCTTATTAGGGTGCAAGTGCTGATTGATACAGGCATTAACAGGGTTTATTACAAGGAAATATTTATATGTCTTATTTGCCCTTGTGCGGTGCAGTTATGTGTTCTAAAGCATTTTTTGGCTTGTATTAGTGAGAAAAAAGAGCTTTTAGCCATTGTGTGGTAAAGTGCTAAAATTACAGCCCTTTTTGTCGTGTATTAGTGGAAAAAGATATAATATGTTTGCCGCTCAGCGGTGCAGTTATCTGTTGTAAAGCCTTTTGTGGCGTGTATTAGTGGAAAAAGAAAAAATATATTTTCCGTTCAACGGTGCAGTTATCTGTTGTAAAGCCTTTTGTGGAGTGTATTAGTTGAAAAAGAAAAAACATATTTTCCGCTCAGCGGTGCAGTTATATGTTCTAAAGACTTTTGTGGCAGGTATTAGTGGAAAAAGAAAAAATATATTTGCCGATCAGTGGTGCAGTTATATGCTCTAAAGCCTTTTTTGGTGTGTATTAGTGGCAAAAGAAAAATATATTTGCCGTTCAGCGGTGCAGTTATATGTTCTAAAGCCCTTTTTTACGTGTATTAATGGTAAAAAAAAGGGGCTTATTAGCCGTTATGTGCTGAAGTGAGAAAATTACAGACTTTTTTGGGTTGTTTTAATTTCCTATTTATTTATCTGATCTAACAGTATGTCAGACAGAGAAGTGCCAGGCCCTGCAGAGGGGAGTGGCAGAGGCCTAAATGTTTCTGGCGCAGGCACAGGTCGCAGCAGAGGAAGGTGGTGTGGCAGCAGGGGTCGCAGCGAGAGGCCTGAGCTCCCAGTGTCATCTAGCGGTCGTGTCTTGACCAGCAACCCAGCGGTTCTTGAATGGTTGACTCGGTCATCCACTTTGTTCCAAGTGACATCAGACACCCCCAGCCAAGAGTCGTTGGGTTCCTCTGACACGACGCTTAGGTGGCATGGCCCGGGAGCAGTCCCTGTGCCCCCACCTGTCCTGAACCTTCCTCTTTCATTTTCAGTTCTCTCAGCGCAAGAAGTATTATATGCCGTAGGCTCGGCTCCACTTTTCAGTGAGAACGAGCTACTAGAGGACAGTCAGTGGCTACTGCCCAGCCTAGTTCTGGAGGAGACTTCCACCGCTTCCTCCGGTAGACGAGCAAGTAGTGATGAGGAGAGTGGCGTTGCAAGCGGTCAACCAAGGGACGGTTGAGGAGGACATCAGTGACGTGCAGACGATGATGATGTAGCTGATCGCACTTGGGAGCCGGGTGACGAAGGGGCTTCATCATCGGGAGAAGAGGGTGGCAGCTTTCCCGTGAGCCAGCAAGTCGCTAGCGTGGCCGGGTGGCAGCAGTGGAAGGTCAGGAGCCAAACGTGCCTGCGGTAGACCACCTGCTTCGCAGGAGCCTACCTGCCCGGGAAGTAGCAGAGTACGAGTTCAAGGAGGCATCGGTGGTAGCAGTCAGTCAGTGCATAGTGTTGGGGGTAAAATCACCTACTCGTTGGTGTGGCAGTTTTTTGAACATGGCCATATGTAGAATCTGTGGCCAGAAGGTGAAGCATGGCCAGGGTTCCAATGTTGGCACCACGGCCCTGCGTCAACATCTGGAACGTCACCATAATGTGGCCTGGGAGAACCGTGGGTCCCATGTGGTGGTCCAGCCTGCCACAGCAACAGCTGCATCACCCAGTGGCACGCACCCGGTTTCAGGCAGTCAAGGCTCCACCACCCCACCCGAAGGGAGCTGTCTGTTCCTCCCATCATCTGCTGGTCCTGATGCTCCTGCTCCTAGCCCTCCTACTCCTCGTCAGTCATTCCATCAGCAATTGATCACCAAAGTGATTTCCAAGAGACAACAGAATGCGTGCACTCATCCAATGGCGCAGAAGATGAACGTGCTCCTGTCCAAGTTGCTGGTGCTGCGGTCCCTTCCTTTCCAAGTAGTGAACTCTGCACCTTTCAGAGAACTGATGGCTTGTGCTGAGCCGAGGTGGAGAGTCCCAAGCGATCATTTCTTTGCCAAAAAGGCAGTACCAGCCCTGCACACACATGTAGAATAGAAGGGGCCAGTGTCACAACTGAGAGTGAGGGAAACTCTCAGCCGTGCGATGTAAGAGGATGGATGGTAGCTGCAAGGCCAGGATCACAGGATCAGGGAGCAGGTCACCTCCTATCGCATCCCTAATTCTGACCCTGACTCCTAACCGCATGAGCCAACCCAGATGGTAGGAGGGCTCATACACTGGAACCTCGGGTCCCTATTAGCCCTCAGGGATCCCTGGACTAGGAGCAGGGTAAGACGACCTGTTCCTCCTAGACACGGACGAACAGGAGTCTCATTGGCCAAGCTGCAAGGAAGGGGGAACATATACAGACATATGGATATGGCAGGTGAACTACACCAGTTCCAAACCTACCTGCCACAGCCTCACTGAATGGAACCCATGCACCAGTACTGCTGTCCACACACACAAAGGAACAGCACACCACAAAACACACAGGTAACCAGGACATCCATAGCTGCAATAAACATAGAAAGGATAACAACATCAACTTAACATCATGCATAACTTTTTATGACCACAAGGATGGCCCTCACTGGACAGATGGTAAATGAACCAGGAGGATGACTCCAGCATAAACATGGCAGGAGTACCCCTCAGACTTCTGGCTTCCAGTAGGAGCTAAATAGCCCAAGCAGCCACACAAACACACACCAGGAAAGGAGTTAACCCTTTCATCACCAGAGAAGGTAAGTGTCACTTAAAGGAGAAGTGTACACAGAACAAACTCCCTAACACCAAACAAAGTGAACACTAAAACGCACGCGTTGCCAGAGGCAACCCCATGCCGTGACAGCGAGCCGCCTAGCCACCAGCTCCAGCTGCTACACTGCCAACAACCATATGTTGCCAACGAAAACCACACGTGAGGCAACAAACCCAGAGCCCTCATATGTGGTTGACAACAAAGAACAAACCGCTGACAACTGCATGCAACTAAAGACTCACGACCATTACCATGGTTGTGACATTCCCACCCGTCAAAGCCCCTCACCAAAAAAAAAAGGGGAAAACTAGTGAGGGACGCAACAAGGGGATAGGAGAAGGGGAAAAAGTAATAGAATCAGTGTCAGCGCAAAGCAAGTCTCCCTGGACTGCTGCCAGCCCCTGGAGCAACACACAGAAACCAGGGCGCCAGCGAACAAACAGCCAGGAGAGACCGCACTGACACTGCGTCCACACTCAGGACACGGTTCCCACCAGGTCGCTGCCAGCCTGCATCCTTCACTAGCATACACCAAAGCCAGTCTTACAAGGACTGCAGCCAGCCACACCGACACAAGTCAGAGAACCACTGAGACGTGGAGGAGAGGAGACCCAAGCACAATTGCAAGTTCATACACACTGCAGCCGCTGCTACAGAGAACTGCACTGTACTAGGGTTCACCCTCCCTCCGGAGGATAAGCATGCGTGCCAGAAAACAAGAGGCGCCACATGCTGCGCCCTCTTCCGAAGGCAAAGACACACCCACTACTCAAAGCCCCCCCCCCAACACAAAAGGGGAAAGTTGGTGGGGCACCAACAAACAATGGGAGGGGGGTGGGGAATGAAAAGTAAGGGACACCAAAACAGACAACGGTGAAGGAATGGCGGGGAAAAGCCACTTACCGCACCGTAAATGGTGAAACCCCCATAACGCTCTCCTTTTGGAGAACGCGCATGCACCCCAAAAACTGACGGCGATGCATGCTGCACCCTCTTCCAAAGGTAGATCCAAGCAAGGAGCTGTTGTGGTCATACTGTCACAACTGAGAGTGAGGGAAACTCTCAGCTGTGCGATGTAAGAGGATGGATGGTAGCTGCTAGGCCAGGACCACAGGATCAGGGAGCAGGTCACTCCTATCGCATCCCTAATTCTGACCCTGACTCCTAACCGCATGAGCCAACCCAGATGGTAGGAGGGCTCATACACTGGAACATCGGGTCCCTACTAGCCCTCAGGGATCCCTGGACTAGGATCAGGGTAAGACGACCTGTTCCTCCTAGACACGGACGAACAGGAGTCCCATTGGCCAAGCTGCAAAGAAGGGGGAACATATACAGACATATGGATATGGCAGGTGAACTACACCAGTTCCAAACCTACCTGCCACAGCCTCGCTGAATGGAACCCATGCTCCAGTACTGCTGTCCACACAAACACCAAGGAACAGCACACCACAAAACACACAGGTAACCAGGACATCCATAGCTGCAATAAACATAGAAAGGATTACAACATCAACTTAACATCATGCATAACTTTTTATGACCACAAGGGTGGTCCTCACTCGACAGATTGTAAATGAACCAGGAGGATGACTCCAGCATAAACATGGCACGAGTACCCCTCAGACTTCTGGCTTCCAGCAGGAGCTAAATAGCCCAAGCAGCCACACCCACACACACACACACACACCAGGAAAGGAGTTAACCCTTTCATCACCAGAGAAGGTAAGTGTCACTTAAAGGAGAAGTGTACACAGAACAAACTCCCTAACACCAAACAAAGAAAGTGAACACTAAAACTAGAACACGTTGCCAGAGGCAACCCCATGCCATGCCGTGAGGCAACAAACCCAGAGCCCTCACCTGTGGTTGACAACAAAGAACAAACCGCTGACAACCGCATGCGACCAAAGAAACACGACCATTACCATGGTCGTGACAGCCAGTCCTTGAGCCTGTCGGTGTCTGCCAAAGTGCACAGCAGCGCCGACGTGTGGAGCTGTAACTACGGTCAGGGACAATACATCTCCTTTACGGCCCACTGAGTGAATGTGGTTCCTGCACAGCCACACCAGCAACTTGACCAGACACCGCTTCCGCCTCCACACTGCCACACCGTTGGTTTTGCGACAATGTCCGCTTCTGCCTCCTTATTCTCCACTGTGTCCTCAGCCTCCACTGCAGGGACAATTTACAGTGCCCCTCCAGCATACCACATGTGCAGGGCACGGCGGTGTCACGCTGTTCTGCACCTCGCTTGCCTGGGCGAATGGAGTCACGCAGGGGAGGAACTACTCCATGTCCTTCATCAAGAAATAGAATCCTGGCTTTCTCCGCGACAACTGAAAATCGGGACCATGGTGACCGACAACAAAAAGAACATTGTGTTGGCGCTGCGCAAGGAGGGCTGAGCCATGCGCCCTGCATGGCACACGTGTTCAATCTAGTTGTCAAGCGGTTCCTGAAGTCTTCTACCCATCTGCAAGACATCCTAAAAATGTCCAGGAAACTTTGCATGCACGTCAGCCACTCTTTCACCGCAAAGCACACCCTCCTTGAGCTGCAGCAGCAGAAGGGCATCCCCCAACATAGGTTGATATGTGATGTTTCCACCCGTTGGAATTCCATCCTCCATATGTTGGACCGACTGTACGAACAGAGAAAGGTCATAAATGATTTCCTGATGATCCAAGCGGACAGGAGTACTCCCCTGTGTAAGTTTGATGTCAGCCAGTGGCAGCTCATGCGTGACACCTGCCGTTTGCTCAGGCCCTTTGAGGTGGCCACGTTATTTGTCAGTGGCCAGGACTACGGGATGAATTATGTCATTCCACTGCTTCATGTCCTGGAACAGATGCTGGTAAATCTGGCTGGTCAGGGGACTGGAGACATGGCGCCTAGACCTCATGGCCACATGAGTCCTGTGGGGGCTGAACTAGAGGAGGAGGAGAACATTGGAGCACAAGCAATGTGTAGAGAAATGGGTGGTTTTTCTACACAGGTGACAGGAGAGGAGGAGCAGGACCAGCCAGAGGAACTACAGGACGATGAGGAAGCTTAGGCAGAGGACCCAGACACACTGTGGCAGTATGCAGTGGAGATAGAGGTAGGAAGTCCCTCCGAGTCACTTACACAAATGGCCCGATGCATGTTTACTTGCTTGCGTAGTGACAGCCGAATTGTCACCATTCAGCAGAGGAATGACTTATGGCTCTCCACCGTGTTGGATCCTCGCTACTGGTCCAAAATGGCTGTTTTTTTTACACTCACTGAGAGCGAGGACAAAATGAACTACTATAGAGACATCCTATGTAGTCAGTTGGCCGCTGCCTATCTGCCTATCTATCCTTTCGCAGGTATGACCGGGGGGGCCCTCTGTGCTCACGTTCCACTGCCATGGCTGCTGGGGAAGGGTTGGGTGGCAGGAGCAGTACCAGCTCCATCAGCAGCAGCCTGAGTCTATAGTCGCTGATGAGCAGCTTTCTTCACCCGCATAGTGAAGAAACTACTCACCAGCAGCTAGACATAGAGCAGAACCTGAACCAGCAGGTGGTGGCATACTTGGAGTGCACCCTGCCAGCTGTCATTAAAGATCCCCTGGACTACTGGGCAGCAAACTGGATTTGTGGCCGCAACTGGCTGAGTTTGCCCGGGAAAAGCTGTCCTGCCCGGCCAGTAGTGTGGCATCAGAGAGGGTGTTTAGTGCCGGGGGCCATAGTTACTGCAAGAAGAACTCTCCTGTCCACCCAAAATGTGGAGAGACTGACCTTTGTCAAGATAATTCAGGCGTGGATCAGCCAGGATTTCCACCCACCAATGTCTAATGTATCAGACTAGATCATCTATGGTGCCACAAAAACACTGACAAATGAGACCAGTTTCTTCTGGCTGCCTGCCTCAGCTACTATTCTGATGCTGCTACCTGCCTGATGCCACACATCTGATGCCAAGTGCTCCTTCTTTCATCCACCATCTTCAGCGGGTACTGGTATTGCCACCCACCCCCACACTATGTCACCTTGCAACTCTGTGGCCTCCTAATGCTGCTGCCACCTCCACACTATGTCACGTTGCCACACCTCCACACTATGTCACCTTGCCACTCTGTGGCCTCCTCATGCTGCTGCCACCTTCACACTATGTCACCTTGCCACTCTGTGGCCTCCTCATGCTGCTGCCACCTTCACACTATGTCACCTTGCCACTCTGTAGCCCCCTCCTGATGCTGCCGCCACCTCCAGACTCTGTCATAGGGCCACTCTGTGGACTTCTCATGCTGTTCCCACCCTCCCCACTTCATGACTGGGCCACTACTTTTCCTTTCGGCCTGGCTGACATCATCATTTATTTGACCCTTCTTGTGATTTGTCAGAAGGAAGGAAAAATTAGAAGCACAACGGATCCGGTCTGTGTAGCAGCTGTAAGGCCTGCATGGTCCCATCATAATTGGCTTGTAATTTGGTAGCTAAAAGCAGAAGTGGGCACAAAACACAGAAGACATGCAAATATTCCACGTGTCATCTGTTTTGGATCCACTCCTTTTTTTGGGGGGCATTAGCAATACAGATGGATTACTGACCAAATGCTGACCGAGTGAAGGTGGATGCTCAACAGACAGGATCCGTTTTTTGTGGGTTATTGTTCTGACGGATCACAAACTTACTGCTGACAGCCTCTCCACTCTGTCGGAGGGGGCTCTACTTGTATAAGTGTTTAATAAAACAGGTTCTGTAGGCATCTATGTGGAATGAGATGACGACGGTGTAAAAGAAGTGCGCTTTTTCTTGACGGTAACATCGACCTGTAAGGCTGAGTTTACACTTGAGTTATTTGGTCAGTTTTGGCCCCGTAACTGCCCAAATAAGTGAAGCGTGCAGTGATTCTAAGAGCGACGCCTGTCATTTACATGACTCACAGTATTGTTTCACTACCACAGTAGACTCCCTATGCGTGTTACTGCAAGGCACAGTGTTCTACACCACTATAAAGGCTCTCTGCAGCCAGGAAAAAGCTTTTTTTTTTAACGAAATTCGCCACAAATAAATTTGGATTGAACCAAAGTTTTTCAAAAAAATGTGGCTAACCAGCGAATCATATTTTTGAAAAATTCGCTCATCTCTAGCTATAACCATGGAAACGAGCAGTGTATAATGGGTATAAAAAATTAATCTAGCCAGCAAAGGAAGCAATATGGATTCTCACAATACATTAGTAAGTACCTTGTATTAACTTTCTCTACATGATAAATGCCATTTGCTAAAGTAAGACAGCCCTTTAATGTCAATGGCTGATGAGTTCACCTTTAGGTATAAAAGCATTACATAGCACTGCGACACCAGCCAGCATCAGAGAAGCAGCCTGCGTCACTCGTCGCCCAGTGTAGCTCATTAGGATGGCACCTGCCAGCTTAGATGGTAAATCAATGCATCCAAAGACAAACTGCAGCAGGAAAATATCAACACCAAAATTCTGCAAGTCCATGCCAAGTCCATAAAATACAAAACTAGTGGAAAACCTGTAGAGAAGCAAAGTCATAGAACATCTGAAATGAATCACAAAAACAATATAAAGCTATACATCGGCATTAATTTTCCATAAAATACTTGTCCTATTAGTGGCACTAGTATAAGAGTCCAGTGACTGCTACAGGTTACCTGTATGAGGGCAAAAATCAGCTTGTGAAAAATAATCTAAGGCGATGGAACAAGGCCTAATATGCAATGCATAAAATATCTATCTTATATCTATCTATCTATCTATCTATCTATCTATCAATCATATATACCCTGTAGTCTAAAACAACATGTAGTCTAAAACAACATGCTCTCTGGGTTCACACACTGTGCATTTGTTTTAGGATTTCACTTGTGGCTCCCAAAAGCCACCATTAAGTACAGCAGAAAATAAGGGGAAGGCTATATGGACAGGTTTTCGTGCAGTTTTTTAAGTCAAAACTAAGGGTGGATTCAAAAGAGAAGTCGTATCTGTCCGTAATACCTTTATCCTTAAAGGGGTTGTCCAGAATTTTTCCATTAATGGCCTGTTCTCAGGACATCAGTATCAGATTGGTGGGTGTCCGGCACCTCCGCAAATCAACTGTATGAGGAGAGGGCGCGCACAGTGCGCACATGCCGTCTCCATTCTCTCTTCCTGTTCACCGCTGCTTTGCCATAGACAGCAGTGGCAGCGCAGGAAGAGAGAAGGGAGACGGCATGTGCCACCGCCGTCTTCTCATACAGCTGATCACCAGGAGTGCTGGGTGTTGGACCCCCTCCGATCTGATATTGATGACCTATCCTGAGGATAATAGACTATCTCCTTTTATGATCCACTTCTGATTTTTGCTTCAAACATTGCATCAAAAACCTGAATGTGTGGCTGTACCCTAAGTGAATGGGTTTTACTTTTAACAAACCCTATTTACTTAGAGAGTATAAAATCTGCAGTACATGCTGCAGTTTTCCAGATCTGCCGCATGCCCTATCTGTTGGGAGAAATGCTGCACTTTCACTGTGGATTTCATCCATTACAGTGCAATGGACTACAATCCCCAGCATCCTATCCTAGTCTGCACAATTGAGAAGTCTGAGGAATCTTTATTGAGTGTGTGTGTGTGTCATATACTTAGTCCATCATTCACAATGCACACAGTAATAAAATGATAATTTTTAGATATGAACAATGGTGATTAATAACAGCTGTCAGAAATGCCAGTTTCTTTTTAATGAAAAGTTAATGATCTGACCACCAGATGGCACTATTTCTCTAGACATACTGTATCTAGCACTGTAGATTGCCCAGATCATGAAGTGCACTATATGATTGGAGAAATTGAGCTCTACACACAGACACACACACACACACACACACACACGTACTGTATTGTGTGGTTTTCTATTTAAAAGCAAAAATCTTTTTCCTATCATCAAAGACAATAGAAAAAATACACAAAATATCCAATGTGAACTCAGCCCAACAAAGGTTACTCACCAGACCAACATAAGACAAATTGTGACTTTGCGCATCCCGGCAGTGCGGAATAAGTCCAGAGGTGAATGCTCCTGCTTCATATTATTTAACTCAGACTGCATGTGAGAAATAAGAACCTGCACAAAAAGTCATTAGAATCATGAGGATACTGTTCTTCTGTAGTGAATCACTTTTTTGACAAAAGCAGTGACCCATCACTGAAACAAAATGGGGCAGATTTATCAATGTAGTTATTCTAGTTTTTATGAAGCTTTTCTAACACTTTTTTATGACAAATACAAAGGTGTCAGAAAAAATAAGGCTTCAGAAGTGCATTCAGAAATTTACAGAAGATTGAAACAACACAAAGTTATGCATCCTGTTGATTATTCTGTCAGACAATGTGGGGGGTGGACAGTAAGGGACACAATTGCCCCTTAAAGTATGTTTAGGTATTGTCAACTGTTATTACTTGCATTGTGTTTTGCACTGCAAACTAATATAATCCAATGTATTTCATGCACAACTGCAATGTTACTAGTTGCCACAAGATATCACCACAACACAAGATACAAATGGGGCTGATAACAGGAGGCAGAGCAGTTGTGGCTGGGACCACATGTAGTGCCTAGGGAGTCTGTGCAGCTGAGATGGCAGATTGTAGGCCACAGAAAGTCAGATTTCCGCCACAATTAACAGCAAAGGACCCTAGTTCCCATTTTCCAATAAAGATGTGTCTTTTTTTTCTTGATTTACCCCTCGTCTGTTGAATTGACTTCTGGTTTTGGCCCTACTCGTCTACTAATCCTTACACCCTGATCATTTGGTAGGTCTGCTTCTAGCAAGTTTGCACCAGTTTTCTTCAACCTTACTCCACAGACATAACCTGGGTTTTCCAGGACAAGTAATGCCTTCTCTGGCTTCCCATTACTCAGCGAATCCAATACAAAACATTAACTATTACATGAAAGGTTGTCCACACCCTGCCCTCTCCATGCATCTGTGACCTGATCTCCTGGTGTCAGGGTTCCCCCGGCAACTGGATGCTGCTGCCGTACAGAGGCGGCAGTCGGGGGAACCATGAGTACATCCCGCCCTTCACTGATGTCGGAGCCCTAGGTCAAAGAGGAAGATGGCTGGGGCTCTCAAACGTCAAGGTGTTCCACCCAACATGCAGGCACGCTAACATCAGCTGCTTTTTTTTCTGAGTATAAAGGCCGATACCTGTGTGAGATGGGGAAACAGCTATCATTGTTGAACACTGTTTATGTAAATTAAATTAAATGTTCTGGACTGACGTTATGCTGTTTGGCCACAAGATGTCGCCGTTTCCCAGGCACAGCTACTGACTGGATATACATATTGACATATTCATGAGAGGTGGAGTTGCCAGGCTGAAGGAGAAAGAGGAAGTCGACATTTTGAGAGGACACAGAGAGGAGTGAATCTAGTCACATCCAAGCATGGGATCAACATTTTGCGACCACAGCTACAGTCAAGTTAAGTTGATCGCTGTTCAGGACCCGGCTTCTGCCCAGGGGTCAGAAGACTTCTGCCAGGAGTGCTGATGAGAGCTGAGGAACAAACTACTTGCTCTGCGGTACCGCATGTTTGTTGAATAGACTGCTTGTTTGGTTCGGAGTCATCAGCGGAGAGACCCGACAGAGCAGACCCGGGTCGGTAAGATTGTGCATGCAACTCATTGCAATATTGGCGTCTAGAGACTAGACCAGGCCTGTAGTTAGCTAGTTAGGGCCTCTGTTTCATGTGTTAGGCCAAAAAGTGTTTCTACGGTTCACAAAAGGACTCCATAATAAAAAGAGACATTGCACAGTTGAGAACTGATAGACGTCTCACCGGCTCAATCCAGATCAGCATGTTGCGCAGGAGTAATATGCAGGCACGTGCCATGGGACCAGTTACAGTTGCATTGGGGGCTCTAGAGGGTGGCATCAGACAGACAGTGATGGTAAGGCCCGAAACAGAGAGAGACACCCTAGAGAAAATATTCTCCCTGCTGGAGAGAACCCAAGAGGGGCTTGCTAAAGTAGTGCAGTTGCGGAGCCACTTCTTCAACCGACCAAAGCGAGAGGGCAAGACCCTGATGCAGTATGCCAATGCCCTACTGTCACGGCGGACGAGCACTCAGGCACACAGATAAACCAACAACCAGGCTCTAGGAGAGAAGCAGGGGAAGGGTCACCTCCTAGCTAATCCCTGACCTCTCTCCCTGCACTTCTCAGCCCACATTCAGACCTTGGTGGTAGGAATGATGTGTCCCCGTGCCTGGGCTAAAACACCCTAGATTCCCTGAGATGGTGAAAAGGCGAAATAGGAGCAGTCTGCTCGCACAGAACCTGGATAGGAGAGATGACACAAAAACTGAAACCACACTTATCTTTTCTGAGCTGGAACAGACAACCTTCCTTCCTTGCTTCCAAGGCCAGACTGATTTCTATAACCCGCTCAGAGCACTGGAATTGAGAGCCATTTAAACTAATGACCCCACCCAGTGCACCTGATGGGAGGCGGATCCAGTACGACTCCAAAACAAACACTAAACACGTGCTGCTATTCTGACCCACCTCCGCACATAGTCAGAGCAGGGCATTACACACTACATGAAATACAGCGGCGAGACCCAGAGGCCATGGGAGCATTCCGGGAGATGGACCGGCTACTGAGAGACCAGTTCATAGTAGGGCTCTCCAACAGGTTCTTACTGGACAAATTGCAAGAGATGACCCGGCCGACGGCCGACATGACATTCTACAGCGTCTACCTAGCCGCCGCGGAGAGAGAGGAAGAGCACATGCCTGTGGCGGCGAGAGTAGTGAGTAGCACCCATGCTACAGGGGACCGGTTAGGGTCCGAAGACTTAGAGTCCTTAACAGAATTGAGAGAACTTCGGCTGGAAGTGTCCCAGATGAAGGTAGAATCTCCCCAGCCTCCGGGAATGACCTCAGCACTCTGAGCGACTCTACCCAGGATAACTCATGTGCGGGGACACGTCAAAAGAGGGCCCCTCTGCTGGGCTTGTCAACAGTACGGCCATATGGCCAGAGAGTGCCCCGAACAGATGAAGTCCAAGCCAACGTTAAACTTCCGACTGCCGCAGTTGCTGGGCGTCCTGCGGTGGTACACCAGAAGCTAAGCCCTATGCATGAGGAGCATGACCTGTATGCCAGTTATGGAAGCCAAGTTGGAAGGCCAGAAGGTATGCTGCCTAGTTGATACAGGGTCGGAGTGCAGCTGTCACGGGTAGTACCGGGAAAGAAAGACAACCAAAGGGAACGACAACAAAACAACTACAAACTAGGCCCCAAGCCAAGGGAATAAAGAGGTCATCTCCTAGCAATCCCTGACTCTCTCCCTAAGCTGCTAACCACATGTGCAAATCTCAAAGGTAGAAATGCACTGGAACCTGAGGCTACTGACACACTGTACCAAACCCTCAGCTTAGGGAACAGGGAAAGAGGCAGCTGGCTCCTTCAAACCTGAAGGAGCCAGTGTCTCCCTGAGGCATAGTCGGGACAGACACAACAAGAAAAGGGAAATGACTTAGCTTGAGAAGCAACTGGAACAGGAGAATCACCACACAAGCAGAGCACTCCTCAGAAGAACTATTATCGACTCAGTGAAAGGTGGAACATATAAAGGGGTCACCTGACTGATAATGAGCAACACCTGCGAAGGGGTGGAAACCTGTCAGCAACAATGAAAACAATAGACATCTGTCAGATCGACTCCTGAGTCTTCCGTCTATCTGGACTTCTAAGATCTCTCCCAGAGCCGGTGGTGACAGTACCCCCTCTTCTACGGGTGACATCCGGGCACCCAGGACCAACTTTATCAGGGTGGGCTCTGTGAAAAGCCCTCATCAGCCGACTGGCATTCACATCAGTAGCCAGGACCCACATTCTCTCCTCCGGACCGTAACCCTTCCAATGAACGAGGTATTTAAGGGAACCCCGATGGACACGAGAGTCAACAACTTTGGAAATGTGAAACTCCAGATTCCCATTAACCATGACAGGTGGAGGTGGCAAGGGAGATGGTACAGCAGGTTCCACATAACTCTTTAACAAAGATTTATGGAAGACATTATGGATCTTCCAAGCCTGCGGAAGTTCAAGGCGAAAAGAAACCGGATTAATAATGGCAGAGATCTTGTATGGACTAATAAATCTTGGACCTAACTTCCAGGATGGCACCTTCAAATTAATGTTCTCAGTGGACAACCACACCAAATCACCCACATTCAGGTCCGGACCAGACACGTTTCTTGTCAGCCATACGTTTATACCTATCGCCCATCTTTTTTAAATTGATTTGAATTTTCCACCAGATAGATGACAAGGAAGAAGCAAATCTCTCCTCATCAGGAATACCAGAGGAATTATTCCCAGAGAACGTACCAAACTGAGGGTAAAACCCATATGCACCAAAAAATGGTGACTTATCAGTGGACTCCTGACGACGGTTATTCAAAGCAAATTCAGCCAACGACAAAAATGAGGACCACTTCTCCTGATTCTCTGCTACAAAACACCTCAAATATGTCTCCAGATTCTGGTTAGTGCATTTAGTTTGTCCGTTCGACTGAGGGTGAAAAGCCGAAGAGAAGGACAAACAAATCCCCAGGTGATTACAGAAAGCCTTCCGAAATCTGGAAACAAATTGAGTCCCTCTATCAGACACCACATCAGAGGGAATGCTGCGTAATTTCACAATGTTATCAACAAATGTCCAAGCCAGAGTTTTGGCATTGGGTAGACCAGAAAATGGAATAAAGTGTGGAATAAAGTGTTACTGAAGTGGTCAACCACCATCAAAATCACCGTCATTCCAGAAGAACTGGGCAAATCGGTGATAAAGTCCATGGACAAGTGTGTCCATGGATGGGATGGGATGGACAAAGGAAGAAGAGATCCTGAGGGCCGAGTATGGTCACTTTGGCACGTGCACAGGTCTCACAAGCTGCCACATAGCCCTCAACACTCTTACGTAAACCCGGCCACCAGAATCACTGAGAAATAAGATCAACAGTGGATCTGCTCCCAGGGTGTCCAGCAAGGACAATCTCTAGGGTGTCCTACGGCGACAATCTCTAGTGGGGTGGTATGTGAGATGGGGAAACAACTATCATTGTTGAACACTGTTTATGTGAATTAAATTAAATGTTCTGGACTGACGTTTTGCTGTTTGGCCACAAGATGTCGCCATTTTCGAGGCACAGCTACTGACTAGATATACATATTTTCATATTCATGAGAGGTGGAGTTGCCAGGCTGAAGGAGAAAGAGGAAGTTGCCATTTTGAGAGGACAAAGAGACACAGTCACATCCAAGCATGGGATCAACATTTTGCGACCACAGCTACAGTCATGTGGCCGTTTTATTTGTGCCCGCCAATAGGCAAACTGTGCGATTCTTTCTGGTAGCCATTGTAGAGCACCGTGCTGTGCAACACGAGAGTCTCAGCCTTCAGGCTGAGTGTATGTAAATCCATTTTGTGTTTCCAGAGGTTGGGGTTTGCGTTCAGAGTCATATTGCAGTAAAAAGCTGGTATCAGAGTTGCTTTTCTCGTTTGTGACTTTTTTGTATCCTGGGGAGCCCACCCCGGTACAAGGCCTACACCTGCAGTGTGCAGGTGCCGGTAAATTTCTTGTGATCTGGCTCCTACTGTTTCCAGCAATTGTGAAGACTCACTTGGCTGTGACTTTGTGGATTTCAATTTGGCTCCTGGCATTCTGGTATCCTATTTGATCTCTTGGTTCTGACTCTTTGGTGTGTTTTGGTTTTCTCACTTGCCTCTGGCATACTTGTACTGTGTTGATCATCTGGCTTTTGACTCTTTTTCCATACGACTACTCTTATTGTGTTTGTGTGTCGGCCTTCACATATTGCAGTATAGGGACTGTTGACCAGTTGTGGGTCACTGTCTAGGGTGATCGTGCAACTAGGTAGGGATAGTGGGTCCAGGCAGTTTAGGGCTACACTATCCCTGTTTGCATCTGACGGTAGTCATTATCCTGACACCTGGTACCTTCCCACACAGAATCTCCAGTCTTCACAAGACCTCCTTCTTTACTCTCCTCTTATCTGCTTTTCAAATGATTGCCTCCAAGATTATGCATCCTCCATATGAGAACACCCTACCAAAACATATCTGACTCGGGGGCGGAGCTTGGCTGCCTAGCTGAATGGCTGTGTCCTGCTGAGCTCCTCATCCTTACCGGTGAATTAACCCCTTAATTCAGCACACAGCACCGCTTTTATGGGCAGAACGGGCAAAGATCGTTTTAAAGATCAAGCTGATCCATCTCCCTTGAGATCCAGTCAGTCCGACATGGATAAATTCTTAAAGAAGCATCCGAAGCTGCGGTCGGCTGAGACCCCTAAGATGGCCCCCGCTACAGCCCCGGCATCGGACATGGAGGAGGATACAGATGGCGGCAGTTTCTCGGATGCCTCCACCTGCAAGTCGAGGAGGCAGAGAGGCTCATTCTCTAAAGCGGCACTTCTGGAGGTGCTAAATTCGGCACTGGCCCCTATCAAGAGGGACCTGTCCGAGATTAAAGAGGATCTCCGGAGCATTGGTCACCGCGTGCCGGACCTGTAAGGCGCGCAGGAGGCGGCTCTCAAGAGGGAAGAGAAGACGTACAAGACACTCAGCTCCCATACTGACCTCCTCAACGATGCGCTCCTGAGGGTTGAAGACCAGGAGAACCGGAGCCGGAGGAGAAATCTGAGGATCCGTGGGCTCCCTGAAGTAATCGCAAGTGAAGCGCTGGAGAAGGTGGAGCTGGAAGTGTTTGCTGACCTGCTGGGGCCTGAGAGAGCGGAGCGCATAGTGATAGAGCGGATCCACAGGGCGCTTAGGCCTAAGCCTAAGAATACCGATCCCCCAAGAGATGTCATCTGCGGTCTGCTTAGCTACATCGATACCGCTGTGCTCATGAAGGCTGGTAGAGAATCGGATCGCCTGCACTATGAAGGTACCCAGATTATGTTTTTTCAGGACCTGGCCCCGTCCACTTTAGTGAAAAGGCGCATCCTCAAGCCGCTCCTTGATGCGCTTAGAGCATCAGCCACCCCGTTCCGGTGGCTTTATCCGTTCGGGATCGCGGTCCTCAAAAACGGACGCCAGGTCTCCATTCGTACGCCGAGGTATCTTCAGGCCAGCTGGGATCAATTGGGTTTGAATCCGATTGACATCCCCTCCTGGATGCCGGCCGACATTGAGGACCCCCCTCTCCCGCCACCTCGTGCAGCTGACTGGCGACATGTCTATAATATAAAGTCGCCCAAAGCCAGGGCTGAGAAGTCTGCTAACTCCCCTACATGATCAGGGATCATCCTTTGGAGGATTTTCATTTAGTTCCAACCCCAGTTAGCTTGCCTGGGACTTAGTGCCTTACAGTGAAGTGACTTGAAGCTTCCCTGATTGCTGGAAGATATGGGCCTGAGTTCATGTCCGCCTGTTGTGGAAACCAAGCTCCCAACTTCCAGTTTCAGTTCACCTAGTTCTAATTTTTCATACGGTCTATCTGTAGTTCTTGTTCTTGCGTACCACCTGCCCTTTTCTCAATCTGCAGGGGTTAACCCGGTACTACCTCTGGGTCACCTTTCCCCTGTGTGATGGCCAGTAAATGGCCCGCTATAGCTCTGCGGGACCCCCCACCTGACAGACCCCGGCTGGTAGCCGTAATGAGAAAGGGTCGCACAGTCGGGTGCTCAGTAGAGCTCTCTCTGCAATATGTCTTTGCACTATTATGTACCTCACCTGTTTGTCTCCCCTCCTTCCCTTGTGTGTCCCCCTCCCCCCTCCACCACCACCAGATGTCATATATTGCATTGTCTGATGCTTATTGTCCACTTTTTATTTCAGAATGTCGTCTATTGTGATTTCGTCCTTTAACGCCCGGGGAATGAACGAGCCTTGCAAGCGGTCCCAAATCCTGGCCCTTTTACAGAGGGATAAAGTGTCTATAGCCTTCTTTCAGGAAACCCACTTCCGAGAGGGTAAGACCCCCAAATTACCCCCCAAAAGGTTTTCCCAATGGTTCCACAGCACTTATAGTTCGGCTAGCAGGGGTGTCAGCATAGCGATCCACAAGCAGCTCCCCTTTAAGCACTCTGCCGTCTCTGCAGACCCTGAGGGTCGTTACCTGTTTGTTAAGGGCACTATCGCTGACACTCCTGTTACCCTGGCAACTGTATATGCCCCCAACAGAGGACAGGTTGCTTGGCTCGTTCAGACCCTTGGCTTACTGTCCTCCTTCAAGGAGGGAATGGTTATATTAGGAGGCGATTTTAATGCTACCCTTGAACCTGCGTTAGACTCTTCATCTGGGAAATCTGCCATTACACACGTTCGCTTAAGACGTCTTAAACGCGCCTTCCAGAGGTTGGGTGTTCTAGATATATGGCGGACCACTAACCCCACTGGTAGGGATTTTTCCTTTTACTCAGCAGCTAAATTGTCCTATCATAGACTAGACTATTTATTCCTATCTAAGTCCTTTGCTCACAGGGCTACCGGTTCTCACATAGGGAACATCACCCTGTCTGACCATGCCCCTGTATTCCTGAGTATTTCTCTGCAGGACCTCCCAAAGAGGGAATGGAACTGGCGTATAAACGAGACCATTATTTCGGATCCCTCCCATGCTGCTAAACTCTCCTCTATCATAACTGATTTTTTCACAGCTAACGCTTCAGGCCCTGATGCACCCTCCCCTTCCATTATTTGGGAAACCCATAAAGCGGTCCTGAGAGGGGAACTAATAGCCTTAGGTGCCCATATTAAAAGACAACGGAGTCAGGCTATGGCGACACTTCTCTCTCAGATTCAGGCTCTGGAGCTATCACATAAAACCTCCCAAGCTCTTAGCTGTGCCTCAGAGCTTGCAGAAGCCCGCACTAAGCTCAAAAACCTGATGAATGTCACATCAGCCAAGCTGCTACTCAGAGCCAAATTCCGTTCATATGCCCACGGAGACAAAGGAAATAGGTTAATGTCCGCCCTAGTGAAGAAGCAGAAAACTGATTCCTTTATCGCTGCAGTTAAGGACAAAAATGGCGCTTTGCATAAGAGTACTCCGGACATTGCAAAGTCCTTTTGTGCCTTCTATAGAGACCTATATAATCTTAAAACACCAGACGATTTATCGCCAGAACAGCTAGGAGAAGCAACGGAGAAATTTCTCTCCTCCCTACAATTACCTGCTATCTCCCCAGCTCAGTCAGCCCAGCTATTATCTCCCATCACGGACACTGAAATTAGTAAGGTGCTCTCCTCCATACCCTCAGGGAAAAGCCCAGGCCCCGATGGTTTCACCATTTCTTACTATAAAACCTTTAAGCATATTCTAATCCCCAGGTTTAACACCCTGTGTAACTATCTACTTCAAGGAGGTATCCTCCCGCCCCAGTCGCTTTCAGCCCACATCACGGTAATTCACAAGGAAAATAAAGACCCCCTAAATTGTGGGAGTTACCGCCCAATTTCGCTTCTAAATACGGACGTGAAGTGGTGGGCCAAGATCCTGGCTCAGCGGATTCAGGCGGTTCTCCCTGGCATTATCAACGAAGAGCAGGTGGGATTTGTTTCTGGCAGACAGGGGAGTGAGAATATGGTCCGTGTCATACAATTGATTACACATGCCCGGAAGCACTCGATACTGCTAGCCTTGCTTAGTACTGACGCAGAGAAGGCTTTCGACAGGATTAGTTGGCAATTCATGTCACGTGCATTGTCGAAATTTGGCCTTCCGGATCAGTTCATCCAATCTATCTTCTCGCTGTACTCGCTCCCTTCTGCCAGAATACGTATTAATGGGACACTCTCCCCATCCTTTCCTATCACCAATGGGACGCGACAGGGCTGCCCACTCTCACCTGCTCTCTTTGTTATTGTCATGGAGACCCTGCTGGCCAAGATCAGGCAGGACCCGGACATTCTAGGTATCACTTTAGGGTCGCAGGCTCATCGGACGGCTGCTTTTGCAGACGATCTTTTAGTCATAACGTCCAATCCCTTAACTTCTTTCCCCAGACTTCAGGCCCTTTTTGAAGAATACGGTAAGGTCTCAAACTTTAAGATTAATTATACAAAGTCACAGGCCCTGAATATCACCTGCCCACCTTCTACTGTTGAGACGCTTAAAAGTTCCACTGCTTTTTCGTGGGCCTCCAAGTCAATCCCATTCCTAATATCTCAGCTAATCCAGAGGAGCTCTTTGAGCTGAACCAGGCCCCCCTGCTAAAATCCATTAAATCTCACCTACACTCCCTAAAACTGCCGTTTATCTCATGGATCGGCAGGAAGAACTACATTAAAGCTTTTATAGTCCCCAGACTGCTCTATCTCATCCAAACACTCCCTATTTGGCTACCCCATTCCTTCTTTGTGGAGGTCCGCAGAATCTTCTCGGCATTTGTGTGGGCAGGCAGTTCCCCTAGACTGGCTTATGCCACTCTCACCCGGGAGAGGAGGGAGAGGAGGTTGGGAGCTTTGGCCTACCTGACATGTACCTTTATTATAGAGCAGCACTGCTGAATAGAGCTTTGAGCCTCTTGTCTTGGCGCCCCCCCGGCCTTGTCTCCCGACTGGAGTGTGATATGCTCTCATACAACGACAAGCTAGTTCTGTGGGGTCTACGCAAATGCACCGCCAACAATAAGTTCATATCGCCCTTATGGAAAGGTTTATTACTGGAGTGGTCCAAATTATATAGATCTTCCTCCCTCCAGTTTCCCAGTGTGCATCTCCCCTTACACTTGCTACAGGCATATATTCACCCAACCACCTCTAGGCCATCAGGAATCTGGGCATTGCTCTCTGGCTCCAAACTACAAGACGTCATGACTGAGACGGGTGCTTTAGACTGGAGCAAAACGGACGCAATTCCGAGAGTCCAGGAGGCCTCTTTCCTAGCGGCCATGGCCTTTAAAAAAGACTTGGCGCGCTTGACAACGCTCCCCAGGCCTACTACTGACCCCTCGTGGATAGAAGGGAAGCTCTCTACCGCACTTCGCCCTAAGAAACCTCTCTCCACATTTTACAGGGAGCTGCTCTCCTCTGCACCTCCAGATCTGTGGTTCCTAGCGGCCTGGGAAAAAGAGCTGTCTATGTCTCTATCGGACCCTGAAAAGGCGTTTATCCTCACACACTCGCACGGATTCAACCGTTGCATCAGGATTCAAGCTAACTCTTATAAATTACTCACAAGATGGTACAAAACGCCAGAATTCCTTCATAAGCTCAATCCCGCTATCCCAGACAGTTGCTGGAGGTGTGGAGTAGGGCCCGGCTCTTTATCACATATTTGGTGGAATTGTGAGAAAATTAAACCTTTTTGGGCAGAAGTGGTTACAACTATGAATAAGATATGTAACACCCAGGTCAGGTTAGATGCAAAGCTTCTATTACTTTGGTGCCCTAATAGCACGCTGACCCCTTCTAAGTTTAGCCTACCAACCATGCTTATAACAGCAGCCCGACTACTGGTCCCTCTCATCTGGAAGAACGATGCGGCCCCTTCGGTCGTGATGTGGACCGAAAAAATTGACCAATTATACCGGTTTGAAGAACTGGCCCACTGGGAAGGTCATTCTAGAGCGACATTTGAAAAAATATGGCTCCCCTGGAAACGATTCCGCAAGTTCTGAGCTTTGATTTACTAGACGGAAAGATACAAGATTGACATCTGCTCTACCCTTCCCTTCCCTCCCTTAGTTCTACCCTTCCTTTGTCTTGTCGTGTTCTCCCCACCATATATCTGTTTCGCAAATTGATTGTGTTTCGTGTTATGTATGCCACCATTTGAGATGTAGTGTACTTGCTGATTAATTAATTTTCCAGCTGCGTCTGGTCCACGTGATGTATGTTATTTTACATAACTTTGTGCATTACTTCAATAAAAAGAAATTTGACAAAACATATCTGACTCTCACCTACCATGGAATCTTTCAAAAGAAACCTGAAACCCACCTTTTCAGACAAGCCTAAACCTACAGATTAGGTAACCCTTGTTTTAGATAATTCTATGCTAAAAATAAATAAAAGTACTGGATTGTTACCTTCTCTGAAAGCTTTTCCCCCTCTTCTCTCTTTCCATTAATCCAAGCTACTCTTTGCAGATTTCTAAGTGCCTGATGGGTACGGCCATTTATGATTAGCCAGCGGGCAGATTCGGGAACACACCTGCAGCACACACACAATAATTTTAAACTCAGGATCAATGTGACGAAGAGGATATGGTTAAGAGACAACCTGGAACATCGGGAAGATCATCAACTCTTTAGTGGTGTAATGTACAGTACAGACCAAAAGTTTGGACACACCTTCTCATTCAAAGAGTTTTCTTTATTTTCATGACTATGAAAATTGTAGATTCACACTGAAGGCATCAAAACTATGAATTAACACATGTGGAATTATATACATAACAAAAAAATGTGAAACAACTGAAAATATGTCATATTCTAGGTTCTTCTAAGTAGCCACCTTTTGCTTTGATTACTGCTTTGCACACTCTTGGCATTCTCTTGATGAGCTTCAAGAGGTAGTCACCTGAAATGGTCTTCCAATAGTTTTGAAGGAGTTCCCAGAGATGCTTAGCACTTGTTGGCCCTTTTGCCTTGACTCTGCGGTCCAGCTCACCCTAAACATCTCGATTGGGTTCAGGTCCGGTGACTGTGGAGGCCAGGTTATCTGGCGCAGCACCCCATCACTCTCTTTCATGGTCAAATAGCCCTTACACAGCCTGGAGGTGTGTTTTGGGGTCATTGTCCTGTTGAAAAATGGTCCAACTAAACGCAAACCGGATGGAATAGCATGCCGCTGCAAGATGCTGTGGTAGCCATGCTGGTTCAGTATGCGTTCAATTTTGAATAAATCCCCAACAGTGTCACCAGCAAAGCACCCCCACACCATCACACCTCCTCCTCCATGCTTCACGGTGGGAACCAGGCATGTAGAGTCCATCCGTTCACCTTTTCTGCGTCGCACAAAGACACGGTGGTTGGAACCAAAGATCTCAAATTTGGACTCATCAGACCAAAGCACAGATTTCCACTGGTCTAATGTCCATTCCTTGTGTTCTGTAGCCCAAACAAGTCTCTTCTGCTTGTTGCCTGTCCTTAGTAGTGGTTTCCTAGCAGATATTCTACCATGAATGCCTGATTCACACAGTCTCTTCTTAACAGTTGTTCTAGAGATGTGTCTGCTGCTAGAACTCTGTGTGGCATTGACCTGGTCTCTAATCTGAGCTGCTGTTAACCTGCGATTTCTGAGGCTGGTGACTCGGATGAACTTATCCTCCGCAGCAGAGGTGACTCTTGGTCTTCCTTTCCTGGGGCGGTCCGCATGTGAGCCAGTTTCTTTGTAGCGCTTGATGGTTTTTGTGACTCACTTGGGGACACTTTCAAAGTTTTACCAATTTTTCGGACTAACTGACCTTCATTTCTTAAAGTAATGATGGCCACTCGTTTTTCTTTACTTAGCTGTTTTTTTCTTGCCATAATACAAATTCTAACAGTCTATTCAGTAGGACTATCAACTGTGTATCCACCTGACTTCTCCACAACGCAGCTTATGGTCCCAACCCCATTTATAAGGCAAGAAATCGCACTTATTAAACCTGACAGGGCACACCTGTGAAGTGAAACCCATTTCAGGTGACTACCTCTTGAAGCTCATCAAGAGAATGCCAAGAGTGTGCAAAGCAGTAATCAAAGAAAAAGGTGGCTACTTTGAAGAACCTAGAATATGACATATTTTCAGTTGTTTCACACTTTTTTGTTATGTATATAATTCCACACGTGTTAATTCATAGTTTTGATGCCTTCAGTGTGAATCTACAATTTTCATAGTCATGAAAATAAAGAAAACTCTTTGAATGAGAAGGTGTGTCCAAACTTTTGGTCTGTACTGTATATTAAAAAGAAATGTTTAAAATATCATCTTAAGACTCTGTTCACATCTGCATTGTGTTTTCCTTTACATATTAAAAATATGATGAACCGTCACATCCCCTGTACAGCAGAAAACAGCGATTCTCGACTTATAATGGACGTGTCTGCTTCTGCCGTGGTTTGTCACTTTATTGGAAAAAATAACAATGCATGCTTGAACATAGCCTCAGTATTATCCCCAATAAGAGTAACCTCACAATGACAACTCCTTAGCTGTATATGGGCATATAGATGGCTAAGGGTGCACTCACACGTCGGCAAAGCGCGATTCTGCAAAAAATACGGATGATGTCCATGTTGAATCCATTTTTTGTGGACCCATTGTAACAATGCCTATTCTTGTCTGCAAACCAGACAAGAATAGGCATTGGAACAGACATACAGATGCCGACAGCACAGTGTGCTGTCCACATTTTTGTGGCCTCATGCGGACCAAAAATGCGGTCATATGAATGAGGCTTTACAGTGGGGTTAGGAGCCTCCATCACAGATTTCACAGTTTTGACGGAATAAGCTCTGCATCGTCCAGTTTTTTTTTTCCCCCATTGAAACTAATAAAACACTTTAATGACTTAAAATGGGGTCCATTGTTATCCACTGTAGTCCATTGGTTGCCATTGGTGTCCACTGTGTGGCACAGGGAGCGAGGACCAGAACATAGCGCAGAAAAATGTTCCTTTGTTATTTAATATATTTATGGGAAAACAGGAAAGTTTTATTACAACTCGGACAACCCCTTTAATCTTGGTGGCTGAAAATGTGGCATTATCTCATTTTATCCATTCAAGTGAATCGGCTACTATGTAATACATGACTAAGTTAATTAATCTAAAGTGGGAGCTGCACATTCTTCTCACCTTCTTGTTTGCACATCTTTACTAGGAAAAATGACAGCCTCCCATTTACTGAATATACAGCCTTACCATGAAGTTAAGAAGAAGATGTAATATGGTGCAGAAACACTAAACTGAAGCCATCGCCAGTCTCGAATCCCATATGCAATTCCTGCCAAAATCAGCTGTCCGCATGTAAAACCATAAGCAAACAGCGTACCAACCAAAGTTCGTCCTTTGGGTGCCGTCCATTCTAGATCTGCAATAGAGAATGAACTGGTTATACTTAATTTCCTACTTATATACAGTGAAGAAAATAAGTATTAGATACAAAAGAAAAACAGAACTGAATATTAGGCATAGAAACCTTTCTTTGCAATTACAGAGGTCAGACGTTTCCTGTAGTTCTTGATCAAGTTTGCACACACTGCAGCAGGCATTTTGGCCCACTCCTCCATACCTGTCTTCTCCAGATCTTTCAGGTTTCTGGGCTGTCACTGGGCTACATTGAGTTTTAGCACCCTACAAAGATTTTCAATTGGCTTCAGGTCTGGAGACTGGATAGACAACTCTAAGACCTTGAAATGCTTCTTACGGAGCCACTTCTTTGTTGTCTTGTCTGTGTTTTGGGTCATTGTCATGCTGGAAGACCCAGCCACGACCCATCTTCCATCCTCTTACTGAGAGAAGGAGGTTGTTGGCTAAAATCTCGCGATACATGGCCCCATCCATCCTCCCTTCAATACGGTGCAGTCATACTGTCCCCTTTGCAGAAAAGCATCCCCAAATTATGATGTTTCCACCCCCATGCTTCACGGTTTGGACGGTGTTGATGGGTTGCACTAATTCTTCTTCTTCCTCCAAACACGGCGAGTAGAGTTGATACCAAAACATTCTATTTTGGTCGCATCTGACCACATAACCTTCTCCCATTCCTCCTCTGGATCATCCAGATGGTCATTGTGAACTTCAAATGTGCTGGCATGAGCAGGGGGACCTTGAGTGCCCTGCAGGATTTTAATCCATGACGGCGTAGTGTGTTACAGTAACTAACAGAGAATGTGGTGCCAACAATCTTCAGGTCATTGACCAGGTCCTCCCGTGTGGTTCTGGGCTGATTCCTGACCTTTCTCTGAATCATCCTTACCCCATGAGGCAAGATCTTGCATGGAGCCCCAGACTGAGGAAGATTGACAGTCATCTTGTGTTTCTTCCATTTTCTAATAATTGCACCAACAGTTGTTGCCTTCTCGCCAATCTGCTTTTGGATTGGTTTAGTCAAAGTCCTAATTTAAACCTCAAAAGAGAACAGGACATGAAATGATGAGTGATAAGTTACGGGACAAGCTACCTTAGTTTCCAGGGTAGCAGCAATGACAGGGGAGGCCCCCCAACCGAAAGGAGCAGATACAGACATGCTTGAACGCCAGTTACAGTAAAGCCTTATTCACACTACAGTGAATCAGCGTGCTGTCTGTGTTTATTCAGATGTCCAGAGAGATCCACAACATCAGTCCATTTAGTGGACTAAATACGCCCATTGAGGTCTATCAGTCTGTGAAAACTAAAGACCGAACATACAGACGTGGACAAAATTGTTGGTACCCTTTGGTCAATGAAAGAAAAAGTCACAATGGTCACAGAAATAACTTTAATCTGACAAAAGTAATAATAAATTAAAATTCTATAAATGTTAACCAATGAAAGTCA
This sequence comes from Bufo gargarizans, assembly GCF_014858855.1. NCBI lineage: Eukaryota > Metazoa > Chordata > Amphibia > Anura > Bufonidae > Bufo > Bufo gargarizans. The sequence goes on from NC_058089.1 coordinate 39,813,889, forward strand.
GACATTGTTTTTCAACCATGCTTCAACAGAATTATGTAAAAAAATAAACTCATGAAACAGGCATGGACAAAAATGATGGTACCCCTAGAAAACACAGAACATAATGTGACCAAAGGGACATGTTAATTCAAGGTGTGTCCACTAATTAGCATCACAGGTGTCTACAACCTTGTAATCAGCCATTGGGCCTATATATATGGCTCCAGGTAATCACTGTGTTGTTTGGTGATATGGTGTGTACCACACTCGACATGGACCAGAGGAAGCAAAGGAAAGAGCTGTCTCAAGAGATCAGAAAGAAAATTATAGACAAGCATGTTAAAGGTAAAGGCTATAAGACCATCTCCAAGCAACTAGATGTTCCTGTGAGTACAGTTGCACATATTATTCATAAGTTTAAGATCCATGGGACTGTAGCCAACCTCCCTGGACGTGGCCGCAGGAGGAAAATTGATGACAAATCTAAGAGACGGATAATCCGAATGGTAACAAAAGAGCCTAGAAAGACTTCTAAAGAGATTCAAGGTGAACTTCATGCTCAAGGAACATCAGTGTCAGATCGCACCATCCGTCGTTGTTTGAGCCAAAGTGGACTACATGGGAGACGACCAAGGAGGACACCATTGTTGAAAACGAATCATAAAAAAGCAAGACTGGAATATGCCAAACTACATGTTGACAAGCCACAAAGCTTCTGGGAGAATGTCCTGTGGACAGATGAGACAAAAATCGAAGTTTTTGCCAAGGCACATCAGCTGTATGTTCACAGACGAAAAAATGAAGCATATCAAGAAAAGAACACTGTCCCTACTGTGAAACATGGAGGAGGCTCTGTTATGTTCTGGGGCTGCTTTGCTGCGTCTGGCACAGGGTGTCTTGAATCTGTGCAGGGTACAATGAAATCTCAAGACTATCAAGGAATTCTAGAGAGAAATGTACTAGCCAGTGTCAGAAAGCTTGGTCTCAGTCGCAGGTCATGGGTCTTGCAACAGGACAATGACCCAAAACACACCGCTAAAAACACCCAAGAATGGCTAAGAGGAAAAAATTGGACTATTCTAAAGTGGCCTTCTATGAGCCCTGACCTCAATCCTATTGAGCATCTTTGGAAGGAGCTGAAACATGCAGTCTGGAAAAGGCACCCTTCAAACCGGACACAACTGGAGCAGTTTGCTCATGAGGAGTGGGCCAAAATACCTGCTGAGAGGTGCAGATGTCTCATTGACAGTTACAGGAAGCGTTTGATTGCAGTGATTGCCTCAAAAGGTTGCGCAACAAAATATTAAGTTAGGGGTACCATCATTTTTGTCCATGCCTGTTTCATGAGTTTATTTTTTTACATAATTCTGTTGAAGCATGGTTGAAAAACAATGTCTGACTTTCATTGGTTAACATTTATAGAATTTTAATTTATTATTACTTTTGTCAGATTAAAGTTATTTCTGTGACCATTGTGACTTTTTCTTTCATTGACCAAAGGGTACCAACAATTTTGTCCACGTCTGTAGATACCATCCATGTTCTGTCCATTTTTCATGTTTTGGAAAAAAAAAATTACTAACCATGTTGATACATTCTGAACTTGATCTTTGCAGATGAAAAGAAGTTCAAGTATATGCAAATACAAAAAACACACACAAAAAAGTGGAAGTGTCACCATAGATCTTTTAATGGGGGACAAAATACAAATAAAAGAAGGAAAAAAGGAGGTCTCTCCCCAAGGAGAGATAGTACCCCCCCAAATCTTGACTTAGGCCTCTCACCCAGTTAAGACAGTACTCTCTGCTCTGCACTGATGAGGGGCAATCACCCTAAAACATCTGTCTGCAGATGAGGTGCTGGCTTAATTACTATCCAAGTCATGTCTCAAGGCCTATTTAAAGGGTTGAGCATTGACTTATAGGAGAGCTGCCTTAGATCTGGTGGCATTGAAGAAAAAAAAATGGCAGTTAAGCTTTAATAAATGAATACTGCATAAAATATAATAATGACAACCTTCAAATATAGAAAATTGCTGGCACTTAAAACGTTTCCATGTGGTATGACAGGTAAGAAAGCTGTTCACATACTCAAAGAGATGGTATTGAGAACAATTCCAGAGAAAGCCATCCCGCTCAAGCACCGGAAGACACAGTAAGTCACAAAACCGGGAAGAAAGGCTGCACATGTGCCAGATACAGCCATCATCAGGCACGAACTGGTCAGAATGGATTTACGTCCAAACCTAATAAAGAGAAAATCAATATGTATTATATCAATGTATCAACAGGACAAACGTCTCTTTTATCTGTGCTTTGCCACAACGACTTTATTCTTATTTATTGGTTTATTTGTAATTCAGTGCGATTATCGCTAGATACAGTGCTTAGCTATTGGTACCTATAGTCTCCATAAGGCCACATTCACACTCCCATATGTTCTAGCTTCAAGAAGACAGTCCCAGATTGTGCCACTGTCCAAGGATGGTCGGCTGCTGTTCCTGAAGAAGTCATTTGTCATAGAACACTTCTTTTGGTAACTTTCCTCCCGTGCTAAACATAGGGATGTAGTGGAGGTATTCTGGGCATGTAGATTGTCACAGAAGCTCAGTGTCAGTCTTATGGCAAAATGTTTGATATATCTGTCCGTGGCACTACATTTTTTTTTAAGTCTCAACCTTTTTGCTGGTACTGTACACTGCTGCATATTTGCCATAAGCATATCCATAGTGTTTACTCCATCTATGGACAGCCCAGAAGAATGTTTTAGTTCTATAGCTACTCACAAATAGTGTCAGTCAGCTAAGGCTAGTTTCACACTAGCGCTTTTATATCCAGTAGGGTGTTCCGGTAGGGAACAGCCTGCCGGATCTCTTTTCATTCCAGGATTGCTGGAAGCTATAGCTTTGCGGTCCGGCCTCATTAACTATAATAGGGACTGGCTGAGATTATGCCGCAACCTGGCAAAGATGCTGAGAATCGGTCAGACGAAAACCAGTGTGCAATTTGCTGTGTTGTGGTCGAATCTCCACTGGTCCCCACTTGGGAAGGAGCCCATATACAGTTTTTTTTTGCACAGTTCCCTTCTGATGTTGTTACTATGCTACTATTGGCATGGCTGTGATTGGCCAGTGCAGCATGTGACCCAGCCTCTATTTAAGCTGGAGTCACGTAGCGCTGCACATCACTCTGCTCTGAACAGTGTAGGGAGAGGTTGCAGCTGCGACTGTTAGGGCGAGATTAGGCAGTGATTAACTCCTCCAAAACACTTAAGTCAGTGATCGATCTACAGCTGTGGATCATTGAACTGCTGCTATTCAATTGCTCACTGTTTTTAGGCTGCCCAGAGCGTTTCTCAGTCACTTTTTTCTGGGGTGATCGGCGGCCATTTTGTGTCTTGTGGTGCGCCAGCACAAGCTGTCACCAAGTGCATTTAACCATCAATAGTGTGGTTATTTTTTGGCTATATCCTACATCAGGGGCAAGCTGTCACCAAGTGCATTTAACCATCAATAGTGTGGTTATTTTTTGGCTATATCTGTTGTGGAATCATATATCTATATATCTAGTATCAAATGTATACTTGCTTGTATTATATCTAACAGTTTGCTTAACAAACAAAATGGCCCCTGAAGTAGCAGCCAGCTCCCTTAATAATCCCTTACTAAACACTTTATGATATTGAAATTGCTGACATAGTGCTGACATTGCTAAAGTATGGAGTGATAATGTGATACCGTGTCATGGGACTTAGTAAAGTGACAATTAGATCATCAAATTAGCCGAGTCATAAAGTTCCTCTTTTCTGCTATAAAAAATCATGTATCTGAATAAACGCAGCATCTTGCATTGACTGACTTCTCTGTGACAGTCTGTGTGTGATCTCTTTCAAGGCGTACGTATGCCAATCATTTTATATCATTCGGAGCAATACATCAACAATACATCACTGACTATTGGAGTCAGATCCAGAACCATATCAGTTGGCGCCAAACGACGTGGGGCCTGAGGATTGGACCTCCTGCTGGCGTACCCCCAGAGACTGGACCCAGAGAGACAAGCCAACGGACACCGGGACCGCGGCCCGTAATAAGAGGTGAGAAAATATATTCATCTTACCTATTCTGTGTCCCTTGGCTTAGTCTATCCATATATGTTCTAGGGAGGGGTGCACCGACAGTGAGGCATCCTCAGGGGCATGAAAGTAAGAACCCCATTGTATTGATAAGCTTGATGTATTGTGTTTTATTATTTTTTTGTGTATGGTTGGTTTCTCTGGTCTCTGGGAGAAAGGAGAGGCATAGACTGACAGAACAATAGAAGTCTCCTAAAGTGCCTACATTGAGGGGTAACCCTGGTGTGTAACCCCAAGAAATAGTAGAAGGGAAGGAGACAGCTTGCTGATAACCCAGTGGTGTGTTAATCTCAAGCTCAAGGTGTTTGTTTGTCAGTGTCTGTGCTAATCCAACTATCAGAGACAGTAAGTGAAGGCTCCAGAAAGTGTTGAAGGCTCCAGAAAGTGTTGAAGGCTCCAGAACGTGTTGTTTTGAAAAAAATGGGTAACCGAAATAGTGTCCCGAAGGGCTATTGTTCACCTGAACAGTACGTGGCGGACCGGAGAGGAAAAAGTTATGTCAAAGGATTAAGCAAGTTAGAAAAGAGTTATGGTATTGCAAAAGGAGGTGTATTGTGTTCTGCTATGTGGCAGACATTGTTGACTGAGAAAAGAGGCAAATTGAATGATGATAAGTTGATAGATACAGTCAGGGTATGGCTGGACTGTAGCAAAGAATTTGAACAGACAAAAGGAGAAGCAATGTTTGATGAAAAATCAGGACTCCATTACTATCGGCCTGGCCCAGTCTTAGTACAGGAACAGCCACCGCCCTATAACAGTGGCGCAGCTGAAAGAAAAAGGGGAAGTTGGACTTGTACACATTGTGGTCAGCAGAACCCTGCCCCCCGTGATACGTGCTTAGCCTGTGGTGCTCCACGCCCACATAATCATGCCCTTTTATAGAAAATTGGCACAAGTTTATCAAACCTACGGGTGTACTTGGTCAGACTTGCAAAGTATTGTACAAAATAAAACTGGTGAATTTTCTTCACTTATAATGGATCACATACGCCAACCAGAACTCCCTGGAGCAAATTATGACACTCGTGATTCAGAATCTGGCCGTGATTTCATTCAGCAATTATATAAGTGGGCGAAAGACAGACTAGCAGAGCAGTCCACGACCCTGCAAGACATGGTGCAGGATAAAGCAGAGTCAGTAGAAAAGTTTGTACAAAGAGTTAAACAAAACTATAAAGATATGGGATTCAGTCCAAATGAACCTGTGCACTTAAGACTCCTAGCACGGTCATTTGTAGATGGCCTTAGGCCAGATCTGAACAAAGCTCTTGTAACCTGTCGCCCAGAATGGAAATCATTAACACTGGAAATCTTAGAACAAGTTGCAAAAGGGCTGGAGAGTAGCACAAAGAAATCCCGCATATCAGTCATGGCAGTCATGACGGGAGAAGAAAGAGAGGAAAGACCCCCGCCCCGTGTCTGTTATGGGTGCGGCAAACCAGGGCACATTAAGAGAAACTGTCGCTCCAAACATCTGTGGCCAGCAGATCAGAGCCAAAGAGGAACTCCTCCTCCATGGCCAGCTCCATCCCACTAGGACGTTGGCAAACCAGTGTTGCTGGGAGGGGACACCCCGTGTATGGCAGTCTCTGCCCCTCCTGCAGGCCCCGCCCCTCGAATCACCCTCGATGTGGCAGGGAAGGAACTCTCATTCCTTGTAGACACTGGTGCAGCCCGCAGTGTGTTATGTGAGACCGCCATACTCCCTTCCTGGCTCACAGATATGCATTTACCCTGCTCTGGTTTAGAAGGGGTCACCCAGCACAACCCTCTTACTAAACCTCTCTTGATTACTCCCTCTACTAAATCCCAAAGCCAATCTCCACAGTTACATCTGCCCACTGGAGTAATGTCACAATTTGTTGTAAGCCAGACATGTCCTTATAACCTATTAGGCTCAGATTTTCTTCAGAAAATACGTGCCAACATCCAGTTCAAGGAAAATGGTACAGTTGTTTTAGGTACGGCATTGAGTCCTGAAGAAACCTGCCTCCTAATGGCATTAAAATCCCAGTCACTTGAATCACATGAACAAGGGGATTCGCTGCAAAGCATTTTGCACCTCATCCCTGATACCCTTTGGACCAAAGGTCCCCAAGACATTGGGCGTCTCAAAGTCCCACCAGTCACTGTAACCTTGAAAAATCCTAACTTACTGCCATATAAAGCACAATACCCTCTCTCCATTTCCCAGAGAGATGCTATCACCCACCAGATACAGGCTCTTCTTGCAAATGGAGCTATTAAAATTACCACCTCACCATGTAACACTCCCTTATACCCAATTAAAAAGAAGAGTGTGAAGGGACAGCCTCCTGTATATCGCATGGTACAAGACCTCAGAGCAGTTAATGAGGCTACGGTCTTTGAAACCCCCATTGTACCAAATCCCCACACTTTGCTGGCTAGCATTCCTCCTGTGGCTGCTATCTTTACTGTCATTGATCTAGCAAATGCCTTTTTCTCTGTCCCTTTACATGAAGACTCCCAATTTCTCTTTGCTTTTACACATGATGGAAAACAATACACCTGGACGGTGTTGCCTCAAGGAGCTCATAATAGTCCTTCCTGCTTTAGCAAAGCAATGGCATCCATCTTACAACCATGGCAAGCAGATCACCCAGAGGTGGAACTCTTACAATATGTGGATGATTTACTCCTCTGTGCTGACTCACACCCCGTCTGCCTGAACTCATCTGCCTCACTTCTTGCTTACCTGGCGGATGCTGGGTGCAGAGTCTCACGTTCTAAATTACAGTTGTGTCTTCCAAAAGTTGTTTTCCTAGGTCACTGCATCTCTCAAGGCAGTAAGCATCTTACGGATGCCAGAAAGAAAGCAGTCTCAGACATCCCACTGCCAGATACCCCTCACCAACTGCAAACCTTTCTGGGACTCATTTCATACTGTAGACCATGGATCCCTGATGCATCCGTTCTGATGCAGCCACTATTTGATTGCATACCCCGTATTGCTACTGTTCCTTTCCAAATGACTGCAGAAGCCATAAAAGCATTCCAATCTCTCAAACAAATCATTGTCACTGCCCCAGCTCTTGGCATCCCTAACTATCAGCTTCCCTTTCGCCTTTATGTCATGGAACGTCAGGGTCATGCCACTGGAGTTCTCACCCAGAGCCATGGGGGTCGTAGTAGACCTCTAGGCTACTTCTCAAAACGTCTAGACCCTGTAGCCAGAGCCACCCCTTCCTGTGTCAGGGCCGTTCATGCTGCTAGTTCTCTCCTGAACGCTACAGCTGACATCGTCCTGGGACACCCACTCACCATCATGGCTCCCCATGACATCTCAGCTATCCTGCAACAAACACAACCTAAACACCTCACTGCACAACGCCACCTCAGGCTCCAGTGTAGTCTGCTTCTGCCAGATAATGTCACCATCCAGAGATGCCACATCCTCAATCCTGCTGCACTCCTTCCTCTCCCAAGGGGGGAGTGTACTGCAGATGGAGATTCTGCAGATTTTATTGATCTACGTGCTGAAGAAGATCTTCAGGAAGAAGAACTATGGGCCTCAACCGACTCTCTTTACAAAGAACAAGAACATGATTGCATTACAATGATGGAAGCTGAAGTAGGAACTCCACCATCAATACAGGATACTCCTTTGCAAAACCCACACTGGACACTCTTTGTAGACGGTTCAAGGTATGCCGATGACAAAGGGAAATTCCATACAGGCATGGCAGTTACTAGTGAGTATGAAGTACTGTGTGCAAGGCAATTGCGCCCAGACCAGTCAGCACAAGAGGCTGAACTCATAGCCCTTACTGAGGCCTGCCACATAGCAAAAGACTCCACTGCTAACATCTACACAGACTCCAGATATGCTTTTGGAGTAGTTCATGATTTCGGAATAATATGGAAGGCCAGAGATTACATTACAGCAGCAGGAACCCCAATTAAACATGCTTTAGCAGTGGAGGCTTTGATGACTGCAGTACTCCTGCCCACCAAAGTAGCAGTAATCAAAGTAAAGGCACATACCCGTGCTGACACACCAGAAGCCAAAGGAAATGCATTGGCGGACCAAGCAGCCAAACAGGCAGCAATGGAAGAGGAAAGAGCACAGCCAGATAAAATCATGTTAACACAACCGAATGTCAAGCAACAAGAAATATCATGGGATCTACTGAAACAGATGCAGAAGCAAGCCACCCGCTCAGAAAAGGAAACCTGGTTAAAGGAGTCAGCCCTGGAAGAAGAATCCGGACTTTGGACACAAGGGAAGAAAGTGTGCTTGCCTAGAGCACTCTATCCTGTAATAGCCTCTGTGGCCCATGGGCCCACTCATCAATCTAAGACAATAATGAAAGAGCTCATCGATAAAATATGGGTAGCCCCAGGAATCACTCCTGTACTAGTGAAATATGTCCAGTCATGTTTAATCTGTGCCCAATGCAATCCAGGTAGGACTGAGCCCACGCCCAAAAAATGTCTCCCAAAAGCCTTATACCCCTTCCAGAGGATCCAGATTGATCATATCCAGATGCCAATGTGCCAAGGGTTTCAATACGTGTTAGTAGTGGTAGACATGTTCTCTGGGTGGCCAGAAGCCTACCCCGTCAGGAATCAGACAGCAACAACTACTGCAAAAAAATTGATACAGGAAACTGTCTGTAGGTACGGGGTACCTGAGGTCATTGAGAGTGATCAGGGCCCAGCATTCACTGCTAACCTAACCCAAGAGGTCTGGAAGATGGTAGGGTCACACCTGGCATTCCACACCCCTTACAGACCCCAAAGTAGCGGCAAAGTCGAGAGACTGAATGGGGTATTAAAGTCAAAAATGCTGAAAATGACTAGGGAGACAGGGCTCAATTGGGTTCAGTGTTTACCAATAGCACTCTTTGCAGTCAGACACACTCCCAAACCTCCCCATAAGCTGACTCCACATGAGATATTGTTTGGGTCGGGACCCCGGATGGGGCTGTACTTCCCTCAACAGTTGCAAATGCATTATGAATCTGTTGCAAAGTATGTGATAGCTTTGAGCAAACAGTTGTCTAACATCCATGTACAAGTCTTTTCTTCCATTCCAGATCCTGACTCCCTAGAAGGCAGCCACACTCTGAAACCAGGAGAGTGGGTAGTGGTCAAGAAACACGTCAGAAGTACCCTAGAACCACGCTTCGAGGGGCCTTACCAAGTACTACTGACCACTCCAACTTCTGTAAAGCTCGAAGGGAGATCCACCTGGATCCACGCCTCTCACTGCAAAAGGATAAAGAACCCGCCAGATTCAGAAATAGCAAAATGATTTTCTTTTATCTGCTAGCACTGGTGACACTCACCACCAGTGTATACATTCCTCCCCCGGCGGAAATGGATGATGACGGGTGGGACAATAAGTTTGTCAAACATCATCAAGTGTTGTATAAAAGTCTGAAGGAAGGTGATTCTGACACCACCACCTCTTCACTAAAAGATTGTTGGATATGTACACATGGCCCAGTAAATGCTAGAGCTATGCCTTATTTAGCTGTGCCCCTAACCTTCCAAGAGATAAAAGATTTGGCAGGATCAGCTGTTTTCCTTTCTAGCATAAAAGAGGTCAATACCAAAAATGGCAACAGGAAAGCTTCCCTAATAGTAGTAGCATGGGATGGGTCCCCATGGCTAATGATAAACAGAACAGGACCCTCAGCTCAGAATAGCAATATGCCCTGGAATGACTATATGTGGAGCAATGTATCCTGCTTCCCAAATTGGACCCACTGTTACTGCCTACAGGTACAAACCCATGGTATGGTTTTCAGTTCCCATAACAGATCAGGCTGTAATGATTCCAACCCAGACAGTCCAGTACAGTGCATTGGTATATATGCTGAAGCAAGTGGTGATCTGGCCTGCGCCCGGCGCAGTGTAAAGGACTTGACAATAGGGATGACTAGTAAAACCACAGAGGGTCAAGAAAAGGGTCAAAAACTAGCAGAAGGTATCAAACTAGCCCACTTAATCACTCGTTTGTTCAATAGTACAGTGGTTTCGGTCCCAAAAAAATATATACCTAGTATGTGGACACAGGGCATATAAATGGCTCCCTTCGGATTTCAAAGGTTTATGTACAATTGCTAGGCTCACACCAGCCACTTTTACACTGCCTCATGGAAAATTAAATGTCAATGCTATCCCCAAACACACCTTATATAAAAGAGCCGCAGATAACATTCCTAGACCAAATGGAAAACCCCATCTTGTAGAAATGAGTGGTGCCAACAAGTTCTTTAGTACTCTATTAATCTATCCTATGCTTACACAAACATATGACAAACTAGTAATGGCTACCGACTACTTGGATGATCAGATTTGGGAAATTATGAAACTGATGAATACATCTAATGTTGTCCAGAATCAACTCATCATAGTCACTAATCAACACACTTTAGTATTAGACTACTTGACTGCAAAGGATGGAGGTATGTGTCAGGTAGTAGGTACCGCATGCTGTCATTATATCGATCCACAAGGTAATCTACAAGTAAAAGCTGGTTTGGAAAAGATGAGTGAGATACGTGATGAATGGCTAGAGGCTCACAGTGCAGATAAGTCAACATGGTGGTCTGACACTTTCTCATTCCTTAATCCCAGTAACTGGTTCAAGGGAATTAGTGGATGGACGATGGGAATAATTCAGGGAATATTACAGATAGCCCTAATATTGATGGTAATCTACATATTTATCAAATTTGTTGTTTCCTGCATTAACCGTATCACCAACAGAAAGAAGCCTGCTGAAGAAGCCATACTACTTCTCTATGAACAAATGGCTAGCACCGCAATAGATGTGGATGTCGTCCCTGCATTCCCGACACCCCCTACATTCCCGACACCCCCGCCTTCTCCAACTCCCGCTGATGAAGCTCCTCCACCCAGACCTGAAGATCCAAGAGATGATGAGAATTAGGGACAAATGAATCCCAGGGTATTACCAGAAGTCCGCTCAATCGGGAACTTATTCACAAGGGATAAGTTGTCGCCACTGTGGGTGAAGAGGATACGAATGGTATGCCAGGGGATTCGCTAGGTTTAGGGAAAGTCTACAATCAAGTCTACAATCAAGTCTACAAGGGGGGACTGTTGTGGAATCATATATCTATATATCTAGTATCAAATGTATACTTGCTTGTATTATATCTAACAGTTTGCTTAACAAACAAAATGGCCCCTGAAGTAGCAGCCAGCTCCCTTAATAATCCCTTACTAAACACTTTATGATATTGAAATTGCTGACATAGTGCTGACATTGCTAAAGTATGGAGTGATAATGTGATACCGTGTCATGGGACTTAGTAAAGTGACAATTAGATCATCAAATTAGCCGAGTCATAAAGTTCCTCTTTTCTGCTATAAAAAATCATGTATCTGAATAAACGCAGCATCTTGCATTGACTGACTTCTCTGTGACAGTCTGTGTGTGATCTCTTTCAAGGCGTACGTATGCCAATCATTTTATATCATTCGGAGCAATACATCAACAATACATCACTGACTATTGGAGTCAGATCCAGAACCATATCATATCCTACATCAGGGGCAAGCAGCCACCAAGTGCATTTAACCATCAATAGTGTGGTTATTTTTGGGCTATATCCTACATCAGGGGCAAGCTGTCACCAAGTGCATTTAACCATCAATAGTGTGGTTATTTTTGGGCTATATCCTACATCAGGGGCAAGCTGTCACCAAGTGCATTTAACCATCAATAGTGTGGTTATTTTTTGGCTATATCCTACATCAGGGGCTTGGCTGTGCTTGCTATTTTATTGAGGGGTGAAATACAATTGCCAAAATAGCAGTACCCTAAATCTGGTGTTTCAGCTGTGGCCAGCCAATTGTAATACTGTCTGCTGTCTGGCAAAGGATATATTTTTGTTCAGGGTTGAAATACAATTCCCAACTTAGCAATTTCCTAAATTAGTGGTTTCTGCTGTATCAGGGCTACTTTAAATCTATTCATTAAAAGGGTATATTAGATTCAAGGTGCTGATAGGGTCATTCTCAATAACTTCACACACACGCTACTGTGCAATTCCAAGTCTAATTCTGTCTGTAAACCTATACCTCTCACCCAGCGCCTAAATACTAGGCCTCAAATTTATATTTATCTAAATCTGTGGTTATTGCTGAGGTTGGTCAAGTTATTTTGGGTCCGTCAAAGCACAGTTTTTGTTCTGGGTTGAAATACAATTCCCAACTTAGCAATTCTCTAAATTAGTGGTTTCTGCTGTATCAGGCCTACTTTAAATCTATCCCTAAAAGGGTATATTAGATTCAAGGTGCTGATAGGGTCATCCACAATAACTTCACACGCTACCGTGCATTTCCAAGTCTAATTCTGTCCGTAAACGTATACCTGTCATCCAGCGCCTAAATACTAGGCCTCAAATTTATATTGAGCTAAATCTGTCGTTACTGCTGTGCCTTTATTAGTGTAATACGGTACCTAAATAAATAGCCAGATAGTGTTAGGTGTCTGTAAAAAAAGGCTTGAATTTGAATTCAATAAATTGGGCCAAATAATATTTTTCTTATTGTGGTGAACGGTAACAATGAGGAAAACATCTAGTAGACGCGGACATGGTCGTGGTGGTGTTAGTGGACCCTCTGGTGCTGGGAGAGGACGTGGCCGTTCTGCCACAGCCACACGTCCTAGTGTACCAACTACCTCAGGTCCCAGTAGCCGCCAGAATTTACAGCGATATTTGGTGGGGCCCAATGCCGTTCTAAGGATGGTAAGGCCTGAGCAGGTACAGGCATTAGTCAATTGGGTGGCTGACAGTGGATCCAGCACGTTCACATTATCTCCCACCCAGTCTTCTGCAGAAAGCGCACAGATGGCGCCTGAAAACCAAGCCCATCAGTCTGTCACATCACCCTTATGCATATCAGGGAAACTGTCTGAACCTCAAGTTATGCAGCAGTCTCTTATGCTGTTTGAAGACTCCGCTGGCAGGGTTTCCCAAGGGCATCCACCTAGCCCTTCCCCAGCGGTGGAAGACATTGAATGCACTGACGCACAACCACTTATGTTTCCTGATGATGAGGACATGGGAATACCACCTCAGCACGTCTCTGATGATGACGAAACACAGGTGCCAACTGCTGCGTCTTTCTGCAGTGTGCAGACTGAACAGGGGGTCAGGGATCAAGACTGGGTGGAAGACGATGCAGGGGATGATGAGGTCCTAGACCCCACATGGAATGAAGGTCGTGCCACTGACTTTCACAGTTCGGAGGAAGAGGCAGTGGTGAGACCGAGCCAACAGCGTAGCAAAAGAGGGAGCAGTGGGCAAAAGCAGAACACCCGCCGCCATCTGGGACCGAGCACCCCAAAGGCAGCTTCAAGGAGTTCCCTGGCATTGCACTTCTTCAAACAACGTGCTGACGACAAGACCCGAGTGGTTTGCGCGCTGTGCCATCAGAGCCTGAAGCGATGCATTAACGTTCTGAACCTTAGCACAACCTGCATGACCAGGCACCTGCATGCAAAACATGAACTGCAGTGGAGTAAACACCTTAAAAACAAGGAAGTCACTCAGGCTCCCCCTGCTACCTCTTCTGCTGCTGCCGCCTCGGCCTCTTCTGCTGCTGCCACCTCGGCCTCTTCCTCCGCCTCTGGAGGAACGTTGGCACCTGCCGCCCAGCAAACAGGGGATGTACCACCAACACCACCACCTCCGTCACCAAGCATCTCAACCATGTCACATGGCAGCGTTCAGCTCTCCATCTCACAAACATTTGAGAGAAAGCGTAAATTCCCACCTAGCCACCCTCGATCCCTGGCCCTGAATGCCAGCATTTCTAAACTACTGGCCTATGAAATGCTGTAATTTAGGCTGGTGGACACAGACAGCTTCAAACAGCTCATGTCGCTTGCTGTCCCACAGTATGTTGTTCCCAGCATTACTTCTCCAAGAGAGCCGTGCCTTCCCTGCACAACCAAGTATCCTATAAAATCAAGTGTGCACTGCACAACGCCATCTGTGGCAAGGTCCACCTAACCACAGATACGTGGACCAGTAAGCACGGCCAGGGACGCTATATCTCCCTAACTGCACACTGGGTAAATGTAGTGGCGGCTGGGCCCCAGGCGCAGAGCTGTTTGGCGCACGTCCTTCCGCTGCCAAGGATCGCAGGGCAACATTCTTTGCCTCCTGTTGCCTCCTCCTCCTACTCGGCTTCCTCCTCCTCTTTTTCCACCTGCTCATCCAGTCAGCCACACACCTTCACCACCAACTTCAGCACAGCCCAGGGTAAACGTCAACAGGCCATTCTGAAACTCATATGTTTGGGGGACAGGCCCCACACCGCACAGGAGCTGTGGCGGGGTATACAACAACAGACCGACGAGTGGTCGCTGCTGGTGAGCCTGAAGCCCGGCCTGGTGGTGTGCGATAATGGGCGAAATCTTGCAGCTCTGGGACTAGCCGGTTTGACGCACATCCCTTGCCTGGCGCATGTGCTGAATTTGGTGGTGCAGAAGTTCATTCACAACTACACCGACATGTCAGAGCTGCTGCATAAAGTGCGGGCCGTCTGTTTGCGCTTCCGGCGTTCACATCCTGCCGCTGCTCGCCTGTCTGCGCTACAGCGTAACTTCGGCCTTCCCGCTCACCGCCTCATATGCGACGTACCCACCAGGTGAAACTCCACCTTGCACATGCTGGACAGACTGTGCGAGCAGCAGCAGGCCATAGTGGAGTTTCAGCTGCAGCACGCACGGGTCAGTCGCACTGCGGAACAGCACCACTTCACCACCAATGACTGGGCCTCCATGCGAGACCTGTCTGCCCTGTTGCGCTGTTTCGAGTACTCCACCAACATGGCCAGTGGCGATGACGCCGTTATCCGCGTTACAATACCACTTCTATGTCTCCTTGAGAAAACACTTAGGGCGATGATGGAAGAGGAGGTGGCCCAGGAGGAGGAGGAGGAGGAAGAGGGGTCATTTTTAGCACTTTCAGGCCAGTCTCTTCGAAGTGACTCAGAGGGAGTTTTTTTGCAACAGCAGAGGCCAGGTACAAATGTGGCCAGCCAGGGCCCACTACTGGAGGACGAGGAGGACGAGGATGAGGAGGAGGTGGAGGAGGATGAGGATGAAGCATGGTCACAGCGGGGTGGCACCCAATGCAGCTCGGGCCCATCACTGGTGCGTCGCTGGGGGGAAATGCAGGACGATGACGATACGCCTCCCACAGAGGACAGCTTGTCCTTACCTCTGGGCAGCCTGGCACACATGAGCGACTACATGCTGCAGTGCCTGCGCAATGACAGCAGAGTTGCCCACATTTTAACGTTGCGGACTACTGGGTTGCTACCCTGCTGGATCCACGGTACAAAGACAATGTGCCCACCTTACTTCCTGCACTGGAGCGTGATAGGAAGATGCGCGAGTACAAGCGCACGTTGGTAGACGCGCTACTGAGAGCATTCCCAAATGTCAGAGGGGAACAAGTGGAAGCCCAAGGCCAAGGCAGAGGAGGAGCAAGAGGTCGCCAAGGCAGCTGTGTCACGGCCAGCTCCTCTGAGGGCAAGGTTAGCATGGCAGAGATGTGGAAAAGTTTTGTCAACACGCCACAGCTAACTGCACCACCTGTTAGCAGGAGGCAACATTTCACTAACATGGTGGAACAGTACGTGTGCACACCCCTCCACGCACTGACTGATGGTTCGGCCCCATTCAACTTCTGGGTCTCTAAATTGTCCACGTGGCCAGAGCTAGCCTTTTATGCCTTGGAGGTGCTGGCCTGCCCGGCGGCCAGCGTTTTGTCTGAACGTGTATTCAGCACGGCAGGGGGCATCATTACAGACAAACGCAGCCGCCTGTCTACAGCCAATGTGGACAAGCTGACGTTCATAAAAATGAACCAGGCATGGATCCCACAGGACCTGTCCATCCCTTGTGCAGATTAGACATTAACTACCTCCCCTTAACCATATATTATTGTACTCCAGGGCACTTCCTCATTCAATCCTATTTTTTTTTTCATTTTACCATTATATTGCGGGGCAACCCAAAGTTGAATGAACCTCTCCTCTGTCTGGGTGCCGGGGCCTAAATATATGACAATGGACGGTTCCAATGTTGGGTGACATGAAGCATGATTCTCTGCTATGACATGAAGACTGATTCTCTGCTGACATAAAGCCAGATTCTCTGTTACGGGACCTCTCTCCTCTGCCTGGGTGCCTGGGCCTAAATATCTGACAATGGACTGTTCCAGTGTTGGGTGACGTGAAGCATGATTCTCTGCTATGACATGAAGACTGATTCTCTGCTGACATGAAGCCATATTCTCTGTTACGGGACCTCTCTCCTCTGCCTGGATGCCGGGGCCTAAATATCTGACAATGGACTGTTCCAGTGTTGGGTGACGTAAAGCATGATTCTCTGCTATGACATGAAGACTGATTCTCTGCTGACATGAAGCCAGATTCTCTGTTACGGGACCTCTCTCCTCTGCCTGGGTGCCTGGGCCTAAATATCTGACAATGGACTGTTCCAGTGTTGGGTGACGTGAAGCATGATTCTCTGCTATGACATGAAGACTGATTCTCTGCTGACATGAAGCCAGATTCTCTGTTACGGGACCTCTCTCCTCTGCCTGTGTGCCTGGGCCTAAATATCTGACAATGGACTGTTCCAGTGTTGGGTGACGTAAAGCATGATTCTCTGCTATGACATGAAGACTGATTCTCTGCTGACATGAAGCCAGATTCTCTGTTACGGGACCTCTCTCCTCTGCCTGGGTGCCGGGGCCTAAATATCTGACAATGGACTGTTCCAGTGTTGAGTGACGTGAAGCATGATTCTCTGCTATGACATGAAGACTGATTCTCTGCTGACATGAAGCCATATTCTCTGTTACGGGACCTCTCTCCTCTGCCTGGATGCCGGGGCCTAAATATCTGACAATGGACTGTTCCAGTGGTGGGTGACATGAAGCCTGATTCTCTGCTATGACATGAAGACTGATTCTCTGCTATGACATGAAGCCAGATTCTCTGTTACGGGACCTCTCTCCTCTGCCTGGGTGCCGGGGCCTAAATATCTGACAATGGACTGTTCCAGTGTTGAGTGACGTGAAGCATGATTCTCTGCTATGACATTAAGACTGATTCTCTGCTGACATGAAGCCAGATTCTCTGTTATGGGACCTCTCTCCTCTGCCTGGGTGCCGGGGCCTAAATATATGACAATGGACTGTTACAGTGGTGGGTGACGTGAAGCCAGATTCTCTGCTATGGGACCTCTCTCCAATTAATATTGGTTAATTTTTATTTATTTTATTTTTATTCATTTCCCTATCCACATTTGTTTGCAGGGGATTTACCTACATGTTGATGCCTTTTGCAGCCCTCTAGCCCTTTTTTCTGGGCTGTTTTACAGCCTTTTTAGTGCCAAAAAGTTAGGGTCCCCATTGACTTCAATAGGGTTCGGGTTCGGGACGAAGTTCGGGTCGGGTTCGGATCCCGAACCTGAACATTTCCGGGAAGTTCGGCCGAACTTCTCAAACCCGAACATCCAGGTGTTCTCTCAACTCTATTCACAATCTAAATTAAAAATCTATATTGCAATCCAAATTGCATACACCCATACCAGATCATACTCAACCAATCTGCAAATAGTTACTGCTAACTGCATATTTCAAACTGTGACCAAATTCAGCAAGTGAACTATTAGTTAGACCTCAGATATACCTCTCTGAGAGATCATAAAGTGTTTAAATAACTTAAAGTGAGAGTACAGATACTGAAGAGAGAAATATATCCACCATTTTATGTTAAATGACAAGATTGAACAGTTAAACCACCATCCTCTGCATACCGCCATTTTGTGATATATTTTCAACACGTGTTATGTACATGGACTATCTGCTGCGGAGGCAGCAGTGATTTACATGAAGAAAAGTTGAAGTTAATAAATAAGTTATTTCAGGCATTTGGTGTGCTCTTTAAATCTACTGTTTCCATAGAACGGCGCTAGAGGAATTACAGAGTAATAGGCAGTCTGGTTAGACTAAAAGTCAGAGATACCAAAATTATTCTAATGCCACAGCGCAAAAGGCACTTCATGGTGCTGCGCCTGCCACAGTGGAACTATTACCCTCAGAGGACAAAGCGATAGCGCTCCTCAACTTGCACAGGAAAGAGTACATTAAAGCAGTGGGGCGCCAGCATATATACCACTGCACAGCAACTGATTCCTAAGTGAGCAAGCAACGACACCTCAGCGGAGCTATCATAGAGGCCATAGAGCATGCGCATTAGTCAAACTGCAGCCGACTCTTAAAGTGGCAGAACGGCAAAGGCAAAATAGTCAGAGAAAGAGCGCCAACCCTCCTGCGATCCCTAGAGAGAGAAAGAGACACATGGTTGTAGGCCAAAGTTTAGAGCTAGAGTGCCCGCACCACTATCCACGAAGAGGCCACGTACTGCAGCCACTAGGCCCAAAGCCTGCAGCAGCATATCTAAACCAGCGCATCGCAAGTCAGCGTATCCAAACCAGCATATTGCAAGATAGCGTATCTAAGCACAGATTATCGCAAGTCAGCACAGATAATCGCAAGTCAGCACGGTGCATCGCAAGTCAGCACAGAACATTGCATCACATCAAGAAAAGACAAGTCTCCTTTAAGACAGACATTTGTTCCAGCAACCTTCAGATAACAGTATCCTGCTCTTCAGAATAAGGTCTGAGCTTTCCTTTTATTACTTATCATTACATATAAGCTTTGGCATAAAGAGACATTTTTGTGTTTAGGAATAAAGTAAAACAAAAGACAGTTTGTATTACACAGACTCTAAAGTATTTAAAGTGAAAGTCATTTATTGCCTGCATCTATTGCTATTGCATTTAAAGTGAAAGTAATTTATTTCTGCATTTGTCAGTATTGCATTTAAAGTAAAAGGTTCTTTAATATTCGTATTGATTGTTATAGCATTTAAAGTAAAATGTCTGAACCTGATATTACTATGCCAGTGTTAGAGGATGCAAAGATAGATAGAGTAGAGGGGGAAGAGCAAGATAACCTGTCTGAGTTATAAGAGTCTGATGCAGCATTAGTCTTGCCTCAAACAAATATAGCCCAAACAGATGAACTACGACGTTCATCACGTGCCAGAAAACTGACCCCAAAGATACTGGAAAATTTGGAGCAAGATGCATCATTAAAAGGAAAAAAGTTCGCCAGAATGCATGAGAACTGGAAATTATACATTAGAGGCATTCGTGGAAAGCTAAAACAAGAAAGTATAAAAGGGAACTTGAGTGATATGGTAGAGATGGTAGAAGAATCTGAATCAGAGCTTATGGCAGCATATGTCAACCTGCGGTCACTTTCGACACCTTCCCAGGACATCGTAAGTAACATGGACACATGTACTGCGGTCACTAAAGATTTAGTAGAGCTTATGAGAGAATTATCATCTGCAGAAAACTATGATGAAGTTAAAGCATGAAGGAGAATGAACAAGCTCTTTATGAGCTAGGTCCTTAGGAGGAAGCACAATTACAAGTGGGACTTCCTTCGCTCAAGTACTTCAGTCAAAAGAAAGGAATTAGCTGAACAATTTGCTGTCAAGACAGCAGAAATTAAGATGGAAGCTGCCATTGAGGCGCAGTGCCAACTAGTGGCTGAAAAGGAAGCTGAAATCGAGGCACAGCGCCAACAGATGAAAAGTCTGGAAAGGCAAAAAGAGGTTAAGATCATAGAAGCCAGTCTTAGAATACATGAAGAGTATATGAATCAGAGTAGTCTTAGGTTCAAATCTGTACTAAGTGAAGAAACTTTCCTCCATATGCCCAAGATAATGGAAGGAAATCTCCAGCACTTAGTGAGGAAATAAGTCATTATCCTTCCATCCCTGCTCAGAAAGACAAAGAGAGAGACCTAGTCCAGTGTTAGGAAAAAGGTGTGGGAACTTACCTTCTATCTCTAATGGAAAAAATAAAGAAGAGGACTCTGCTAATTCAGAACTAAATGAGAAAAATAACTGGATGATTCTATTCCTAGATGTCACTGCAACAGTCAGGAGAATGTTACAACCATTGTCCCAGCAAGCCACAAAGAACAGTCCTCGCTAGACTTCCCGTTCTGGAACCTACTGTATTTTTAGGAGACGTACTAAAGTTCATAGAGTGGAAGGCAAGCTTTGAAATGATCATTGAGCATCATTGCCTCAGTCTAGTCGACAAGTTATTCTACCTTCAGAGATATGTTGGCGGAGAAGCCAAGGAAGTTCTTGAAGGTAACTTCTATAGAAAAGATGAAGAAGCCTACAAGCAAGCTTGGGAAAAATTGAATGCAAGATATGGTCATCCTTTCTTAGTACAAAGAGCTTTTAGAGAGAAACTGAATAACTGACCTAAAATAGGTCCTAAAGAACATTTCAGACTCCAAAAGTATGGTAACTTCCTGCAAGCATGCAGCAATGCCATCCCACATGTTCAAGGACTGGAAGTACTGAACGACTATCTAGAAAACCACAGGATGGTAACTAAGCTAACTGAAGAAGTGGCTTCTAGATGGAATCGCTATGTGACTAAACAGTTAGATCTAGGTAAGGACTTCCCAAGTTTTAAAGAGTTCTCTGAGTTCGTCAATGAGGAAGCACAGACAGCATGTAATCCAGTAACAACCTCTTATGTCTTAAAATCCTTAGAAGAAAGGCCTGTGAGAGAGATAAGACGTGCCAGAGCAACTAGCTTTGCAACCAACACATCAGCTAAAGGTCCAGATACCTACGAGAGCAAGTTCAAATTCACTACAGTCACTACTAGATCAGTAGAGAGACAGAATCGACAAATCTTTAGACTACCTTAAAATGTATGTTCTGTGGAGAGAACCACTCCATACACAAGTGCCGAAAATTGAAGAAGTCCCCAGAAGAAAATAAAAAATTTGTGCTAGATAACGAACTGTGTTTCGGATGTCTAAGAAAAGGCCATGTTACTAAGGACTGTAAGAAAAAGGCCACATGCAGCGTGTGCAAAGGACACCATCCTACCCAACTACATGAAGAACGTCCAAAGAAAGATAAATACTCAATACCTAAAGATAATCAGGAAGGAAAGAGAGTATCGGTATTCTCTTGCAGAGTGAGGGAAGGAGAAAGAAACGGCATATCAATGGCTGTACCAGTGTGCATTTCAACTCCTAAAAGGAGGAACAAGAAGGTATATGCCTATGCGCTACTGGATGCCCAGAGTGACGTCACCTTCATTGATCAAGAAATCTGCAAGAAATTAAAGTGGCTACAGAACCAGTGAAGCTCAAACTCACCACAATGATGGGGAGAGACACATTAGTGAACAGTCAAAGGGTCAAAGGACTGAGAGTTAGAGGACTTCATTCAAACTTCACATTAGATCTACCTCCAGCTTATACAAAAGAAGATATACCTCAAGATCCAGATCGCATACCTACCTGTGAAACAGCCAATAAATGGGAACACCTATCTGTCATATCTCATGAAATGTCCCCGCTGAAGGAGTTTGGTGTTGGACTGTTGATAGGCTACGATTGTCCTGAAGCCTTGGTACCACAAAAGGTAATCACAGGAGGAAAGGGTGAACCCTACGCTGTTAAAACTGATCTAGGATGGGTTGTTGTTGGAGGAAAACAGCAGATCGCAAACTCAAGACAGGTGACAGGATTGTGTCATCGAATATCTGTCCAAGAGTTACCAAATGTAAGTCCAGCAAAAGTAATCAAGATCCTTGAATCCAACTTTGCAGACATAAAGTTCTAAAGAAAAGAGTGTATCCCAAGAAGACATAACGTTTTTACACACTCTAAAAGAAAGTATTCAGCAGAATCAACAAGGTCATCATGAAATGCCCTTACCTTTTAGAGAACAACATCGTCTGCCAAATAACAGAAATCTTGCCCTAGCAAGATTTAAATGTTTAAAGAAAAGGATGGTAAGAGATTCCAAACTAAAGAAGGATTATTAGAATTTCATGGAAGTCATCTTTGAAGAAAGACATGCAGAGAAAGTTAATAATCAGTCTAAGGCCTCTTGCACACGACCGTTGTGTGCATCCGTGGCTGTTGTGCCGTTTTCATTTTTTTTTCGCGGATTTTTCGCTGACCCATTGACTTTCAATGGGTCCATGGAAAAATCGGAAAATGCACCGTTTTGCAGCTGCATCCGTGATCCGTGTTTCCTGTCCGTCAAAAAAATAGGACCTGTCCTATTTTTTTGACGGACAACGGTTCACGGACCCATTCAAGTCAATGGGTCCGTGAAAAAACACGGATGCACACAAGATTGGCATTCACATCCGTGGTCCGTAGCCGTAGGCTACTTTTACACAGACGGATCCGCAGATCTGTCTGCATAAAAGCTTTTTTAGAGCTGATTTTTCACTTCGTGAAAACTCAGATCTGACAGTATATTCTAACACAGAGGCGTTCCCATGGTGATGGGGACGCTTCAGGTTAGAATATACTCAAAGAACTGAGTACATGACTGCCCCCTGCTGCCTGGCAGGTGCTGCCAGGCAGCAGGGGGCAGACCCCCCCTCCCCCCCTGTAGTTAACTCATTGGTGGCCAGTGCATCCGCCCCCCCCTGTAGTTAACTCATTGGTGGCCAGTGCGGCTGGCCCCCCCTCCCTCCCCTGTAGTTAACTCATTGGTGGCCAGTGCGGCCGGCCCCCCCCTCCCTCCCCTGTAGTTAACTCATTGGTGGCCAGTGCGGCCGGCCCCCCCTCCCTCCCCTGTAGTTAACTCGTTGGTGGCCAGTGCGACCGGCCCCCCTCCCTCCCCTGTAGTTAACTCGTTGGTGGCCAGTGCGGCCGGCCTCCCCTCCCTCCCCTGTAGTTAACTCGTTGGTGGCCAGTGCGGCTGGCCCCCCCTCCCTCCCCTGTAGTTAACTCGTTGGTGGTCAGTGGGCCCTCCCCCTCCTAATTAAAATCTACTGCAGTCCCGGTTGCCATGGTTACTTAGCAATTTGTAGAAGCATTATACTTACCTGCGAGCTGCGATGTCTGTGTCCGGCCTACTGGTAAGTGACAGATCATTAAGCAATGCGCCGCACAGACCTGTCACTTACCAGTAGGAGGAGCTCCCGGTCGGACACAGACATCGCAGGTCGCAGGTAAGTATAATACTTCTACAAATTGCTAAGTAACCATGGCAACCGGGACTGCAGTAGCGTCCTGTTGCCATGGTTACCGATCGGAGCCCCAGCGATTAAACTGGGACTCCGATCGGTACTCTCCGCTGCCACCAATGATAGGGGGGAGATTTTAATTAGGAGGGGAAGGGAGGGGAGAGGGCCCACTGGCCATCAACGAGTTAACAAGTACAGGGGAGGGAGGGGGGGCCGGCAGGACCGGCCACCAATGAGTTAACTACAGGGGAGGGAGGGGGGGCCGGCCGCACTGGCCACCAATGAGTTAACTACAGGGGAGGGAGGGGGGGGCGGCCGCACTGGCCACCAATGAGTTAACTACAGGGGAGGGAGGGGGGGCCGGCCGCACTGGCCACCAACGAGTTAACTACAGGGGAGGGAGGGGGGGCCGGCAGCACTGGCCACCAATGAGTTAACTACAGGGAGGGGGGGGCCGGCAGCACTGGCCACCAATGAGTTAACTACAGGGGAGGGAGGGGGGGGCCGGCCGCACTGGCCACCAATGAGTTAACTACGGGTGGGGAGGGGGGTCTGCCCCCTGCTGCCTGGCAGCACCTGCCAGGCAGCAGGGGGCAGTCATGTACACAGTTCTTTGAGTATATTCTAACCTGAAGCATCCCCATCACCATGGGAACGCCTCTGTGTTAGAATATACTGTCGGATCTGAGTTTCACGATCTAACTCATATCCGACAGTATATTCTAACATAGAGGCGTTCCCATGGTGATGGGGACGCTTCAAATTAAAATATACCATCGGATTGGAGAAAACTCCGATCCGATGGTATAAAAGGGACTCCTGACTTTACATTGAAAGTCAATGGGGGACGGATCCAATTGCACCATATTGTGTCAACGTCAGACGGATCCGTCCCCATTGACTTGCATTGTAATTCAGGATAGATCAGTTTGGCTCCGCACGGCCAGGCGGACACCAAAACCTCCAAAAATCAAGGAAGACCCACGGACGAAAAAAGGGTCACGGATCACGGACCAACGGAACCACGTTTTGCGGACCGTGAAAAAATACTGTTGTGTGCATGAGGCCTAAAGAAGGAGAAGTGTGGTACATCCCACATTAAGGTGTTTACCACTCAAAGAAACCAGATAAGATTAGAGTGGTATTTGATTGCTCAGCAAAGTACGATGATGTTGCATTGAACGATCATCTACTAAAAGGACCAGATCTTACAAACCCTCTGCCTGGAGTACTCTGTAGATTAGTATCCTGTAGTAGCCATGTGTGACGTTGAAAAGATGTTCCACCAATTTCATGTGAAGAATGAAGATAGAGACTTTCTGAGGTTCCTATTGTGGGAGGACGGAGATATAGATTCAGAGCCAGCAGAATACAGAATAAAAGTACACTTGTTTGGAGCAGCATCATCTCCAGGTTGCGCCAATTATGGTATGAGGTACCTGGCCAATCAGAATAAAAAGGATTGTCCATCAGCAGAAAATTTTCTGAAGAAAAACTTTTATGTAGATGATGGTCTCATAAGTCTAGAGTCCACAGAATCTGCAATAAAACTAGTGAAAGAAAGCCAAGAGTTATGTGCAAGGGGAAACCTGCACCTTCATAAATTTATCTCAAACAATAGAGAGGTACTGGAATCCATCAGTGACTCTGAACATGCATCCACAATGAAGAATGTAGATCTCAATTATGATAATCTTCCAGTCCAGAACGTACTTGATTTGGGATGGAATGTAGAGAATGACAAGTTCTTCTTTGAAGTATCTATTGAAGAGAAAATTGCAACTAGACGTACCATTCTTTCCGCAGTGGCTTCTATATTTGATCCATTGGGATTCTTGGCCCCAGTAATCCTCAGAGCAAAAGAAATACTACAATAATTATGCAGACAGAATTTGGGATGGGACGAGCCCATACCTGAAAATTTTAGGTCAAGGTGAGAGAGTTAAATAAGAGACTTGCAAAACTTGAGAGAAGTTCGGATACCCAGATGTTTTGTACCTCATGATTTTGGAAAGTACAAAA
The DNA here is from genome assembly GCF_014858855.1 of Bufo gargarizans. Lineage (NCBI taxonomy): Eukaryota > Metazoa > Chordata > Amphibia > Anura > Bufonidae > Bufo > Bufo gargarizans. The sequence continues at coordinate 39,839,168 of NC_058089.1, forward strand.
AAATAGAACTTCATCACTTTTCAGATGCCAGTAGTTATGGTTATGGTCAGTGCTCCTACATCAGAGTGATAGGAGAAGAAAAGATACACTGTGCCCTGGTTATGGGGAGGGTCAGAGTTGCACCTACCAGTATTCAGACAATACCAAGACTTAAACTTACAGCAGCCGTAGTTTCAGCATCAGTAAGCAAGTTTCTGAGATAAGAATTGGAGTTATTTTTGGACAGACTCACAAGTTGTCCTAGGATACATAAACAACGAAGCTCGAAGATTCCATATCTTTGTCGCCAACAGGGTTGAGAAAATTCGGGAAGTAACAAATCCAGAACATTGGCATCATATTGACACAAAGCATGACCCAGCAGATCATGCTTCAAGAGGCCTGAATGTAACAGAATTGAAAAATTCTAATTGGTTCACAGGCCCAGAGTTCCTTTGGGAAAAGTAAATCATGCCCAGTAAAGGTTACACAGAATTGTCTATGGGTGTTCCAGAAGTAAAAGTTGTACAAACATTGAGCACTGCTGCCAAGTGTCAAGATGACATACTTGAAAGACTAGCTAGATGCTCACAATGGAATACGGTCAAAAAATGTAGTAGCTCGAATTCAACGTTTGGCAAAGGGAATCAGAAAGAAGGAATTGTTGAATGTAGAGGAAAGAATGAGAGCTGAAGAAACATTCGACAGAGATTCTACAGTGAAGAGTTGAAGAGACTTAGCCAAGAAGCTAAAAGGCTTCCAAACAAACACCCAGTGTACAAGCTTAATCTTGTTCTGCAGGATGGTATACTGAAGGTGGAAGGGAGACTGGAAAATGCATCGTTACCTAGCAGAGTGAAGCATCCAGCAATTCTACCCAAAAATTCTACCTTCACAAGATTGATTATTGCTCACTACCACAACAAATCCTTGCATCAAGGAAGAAGCTTTACCGAAAGCTGTTTGAGAGAAGGTGGTTACTGGATAGTGAATGGAAGCAAAGTTATAGCAAAGTATATAGTAAATGTGTAGTCTGCAGAAAGGCACATAGACCTACCGAAGATCAAAGAATGGCAGATTTACCGGCAGATCTTGTAAACTCATCACCACCATTTCTTTATAGCGGAATGGATTGTTTTGGCCCATTCATCACCAAACAGAACCGCAAGGAGTACAAGAGATATGGACTAATATTTACATGTCTGAGCTCCAGAGCAATTCCCCTGGAAATGTTACAGGATATGTCAATTGACGCATTCATCAATGCCTTGAGATGTTTCATAGCCATTAGAGGTACTGTCAGAGAGCTTAGATCTGACCAAGGATCTAATTTTGACAAAGCAAAGAATGAATTGAAGAAAGCTCTAAAAGAGATCGATAAAGAAAAAGTATTTGTTAGATAAACAGTGTAATTTTCACATGAATGCTTCACATGCAAGCCATACAGGAGGAGTTTAGGAAAGACAAATCAGAACTGTAAGAACTGTAAGAAATGTGTTAAGTTCAGTGTTTAAAAGGAACGCCAGAAGAATAGATGATGCTTCACTTAGGACCCTATTATATGAAGTAATGTATATTGTTAACAGTTGTCCACTTACAGTTGATAACATCAACGATCCAACAAGTTTGGTCCCTTTAACTCCCAACCATCTACTTCACCTTAAGTCTGATTACATACAGCCACCACCTGGCAAGTTCACCAAAGAGGATTTATATGCTAAAAGGAGATAGAGAAGAGTTCAATATCTATCAGATCAGTTTTGGAATAGATGGAGGAAAGAGTACTTAGCCAATCTGATGCTAATAACTAAATGGCAAACACCCAGAAGAAATGTCCAAGTTGGTGACATAGTGTTATTGAAAGAAGAAGATTTACCTAGAAGTCAATGGAAATTGGCCAAAGTTCTAGAAGTTCAAAGGGATGAATACAAACGAGTAAGAAGAGTGTTTTTACAAATAGGAGACTCAAAAAAATGACAAAAAAGGAAAACGTCTCGCTACTCCACTCAAGTTGGAACGTTCTATACAGATATAAGCTGTTCTACTTGAGAGTGATAAAAGACACCTGAGAGTTGAGAACATGATGGAAAATTCCTCAAATTCATGTTTAAGTCCTACTACTGAGAACATAGAATTATAGGTAATTTTGGTGGGAGTGTAGCTGGCCAGCTAAGACCTGTCCTAGGTTGCTAACATAGCTTATATGTTTATACAGCTAGACCTGCCGATAACCTTAACCCTTTCTACCCCGGGCCAGTTTTCACCTTCCTGCCCAGGCCATTTTTTGCAAATCTGACATGTGTCACTTTATGTGGTAATAGCTTTGGAACACTTTTACTTATCCAAGCCATTCTGAGATTGTTTTTTCGTGACATATTGTACTTCATGAAAGTCATAAATTGTAGTCAACATATTTCACCTTATATTTGTGCGAAAAATCCCACATTTACCAAAAATGACAATTTCTCTACTTTTATAATAGATAGTGATGCCTCATATAATAGTTATTACTTTACATTTCCCATATGTCTACTTCATGTTTGGATCATTTTGAAAATTACATTTTATTTTTTGAGGACGTAAGAAGGCTTAGAAGTTTGGAAGCAAATCTTGAAAGTTTTCAGAAAATCTTAAAAACCCACTTTTTAAGGACCAGTTCAGGACTGAAGTCACTTACATAATAGAAACCACCCAAAAATGACCCCATTTTAGAAACCACACCCCTCAAGGTATACAAAACTGATTTTACAAACTTTGTTAACCCTTTAGGTGTTCCACAAGAATTAATGGAAAATGGAGATAAAATTTCAGAATATCACTTTTTGGGCAGATTTTACATTTTAATAAAAAAATATTCCAGTAGCAAAGCAAGGGTTAACAGCGAAACAAAACTCAATATTTATTACCCTGTTTCTGTGGTTTAACGAAACACCCCACATGTGATCGTAAACTGATGTAAGGGCACACTGCATGGCGCAGTCGGAAAGGAACGCCATATGGTTTTTGGAAGGCAGATTTAGCTGAACTGGTTTTTAGATGCCATGTCTTATTTAAAGCCCCCGTTATGCTGGCCTACAGTAGAAACTCTAAAAAGTGACCACATTTTGGAAACTACAGGATAAGGTGCCAGTTTTATTGGTACTATTGTGGGGTACATATAATTTTTAATTGCTCTATATTACGTTTTTGTCAGCGTTTTTATTTTTAACAACAATCATCTGACTGGTTAGATCATGTGCAATTTTTATAGAGCAGGTTGTTACGGACACAATGATATCAAATATGTCTACTTTCTATAATGTTTGTTTCATTTTTACATAATAAAGCATTTTTGAAAACAAAAATTAGGTTTTTGTATCTTTAAGAGTATTACAGAAAAGAGAAATAAATGGTAGACATGGGATACAAAAAATCTAGTAATTGCAATAAACATATGTAATAATGTAATAATTCTATTAATCATAAAATAATAAATCATCTATTTGAGAACTAAATAACCCACTGGCTATATCAAGATATCGGCATATTAAATCTTGCTGCTCTTTTTTTCAGCTGCTTTATTATTTTCATTTTCTCTGTGACTGAATGAATAAAGAATACATATAGTACATTAAAAATTTAATAACAGTAGAAATTCCTTTGGATCTTACAGGAATGCACTCAAATCATATTCTCGATTTAAACCTTTAGGTTCAATGGTCTGCAGGGTATGAATCCAAATGTCTTCACCCCATTAACGAAAAAAATGCAATTTTTTGTACTAGACACTAATCAATTCTTGTCAGACATTAAAAATGTACATCTTGAGGTAGGAGATTTATTGGTAACATTTGATGTATGCAGTCTTTACACATCTATCGAGCACACAAAAGGTCTCACTGCTGTAGAATGGATCCTGGAACTGTCAGAATATTCTGTTCAAGAGAAACAATTTTTTCTACAATTATTGGCACTGACTTTACAAGAAAATTATTTTCTGTTCCAGGATACATTCTTCCAGCAGAAACGGGGTACCGCGATGGGCTCACATGCCGCACCGCCATACGCAAATAGTTATATGTCGTGGCTTGAGGAGAAATTCATATATACAAACCCACTATACAAACAATCATGCATTGTCTGGCATCGTTTTATAGACTACATTTTTTGCGTATGGCGGGGCGGCATTGAGTCCTTGGAAAAACTTACCCAGTACATTAACAATATATGGCCCGAGTTGTGCTTTACAGTGCAGCATGACCATAACAAAATTATTTTCTTTGATACTTTGGTGATAAAGGGTCATGATGGTTGTGTACAGACTGATTTATATATAAAAAAAACAGATAAGAACAGTTTGTTGTACTACTCTAGCAACCATTTACTGTCTGTGAAAAGGTCTTTACCCTCCTCACAGTTTAAGCGTATCAAGAGGATTGTGTCAGATCCATCAGTGAGGGAGGTCAGATTCAATGAAATGGCAGAAAAATTCTTGCTCAGGGGATATCCTAAACCCCTCTTAGATTCTGCGATAGAGAAATGTAAGATTGAGACATTTAAGCCCCATGTTGAAAATAAGCGGTTACCGTTTATTGTCAAATATCATCCCTGGATAAATAAGTTTCGTCATGTGGTTAATAAACACTGGGGGATCATGCGCGCAGCTTATCCAGATGTTGCCGAATTCCACGATATCCCTATGATCTGCTATAAGAGAACCAGGAACTTTAGAGATACTATTGTAAAAGCGGACATAGGTGGTACTACCAGCATGCCCCGTCAACTCTTTCTTTCCACACCAAAAAGAGGCACTTTCCCCTGTCTACAGTGTGTTCACTGTTCTGCAGTAATTAAAGGCGAATCCTTTCTTCATCCACATACTGGCAAGAAATTTCCAGTAAAAGGTTTCTTTACTTGTGATAGCAACTTTGTTGTATATCTGCTAAAATGCCCTTGTGGCTTATTGTACATTGGTGAGACATCTGTCAGAATGAAGGATAGGTTTAGTAATCATAAATCGACCATACGCAAGAAAAATCTGCTATTGCCTATTCCCCTTCATTTTGACAGGTGTGCTCACAATGTCTCACAACTAAGGTTTCAAATAATTGAGCAGGTGCTGCCACCGCGCAGAGGTGGCAACAGGTTGCTATTACTTAAAAAACGTGAAAGTTTTTGGATTCATACCCTGCAGACCATTGAACCTAAAGGTTTAAATCGAGAATATGATTTGAGTGCATTCCTGTAAGATACAAAGGAATTTCTACTGTTATTACATTTTTAATGTACTATATGTATTCTTTATTCATTCAGTCACAGAGAAAATGAAAATAATGAAGCAGCTGAAAAAAAGAGCAGCAAGATTTAATATGCCGATACCTTGATATAGCCAGTGGGTTATTTAGTTCTCAAATAGATGATTATTATGATTACATTTAATATGTTTATTGCAATTACTAGATTTTTTGTATCCCATGTCTACCATTTATTTCTCTTTTCTGTAATACTCTTAAAGATGTAATTGTATCACATACAGCATAGTACCTTGTTGCAACAATGTATAGAATTGTTGCACCTTATGATTTGTATCTCCGTTCCCATGGTGATGTGACTTCATCACGTTTGACGCCAATGTAGGCGGGCTATTTAAATGTGTTTCATGCAATGATTTACTATGCTTGACAAAGGCTCACACCTGAGCCGAAACACGTGTCGCTTCTGCGCTATTTCCTCCTATGCTGAAATAAAAGTGTGAAGATTCTACCTGTGAAGTGCCGGTCTTCTGTTCTATATTGCAAGTGGGCTTTTCATACCCTGGACGCGAGCACCACGACTGTGTAAGAGGACTGCTTTCCCTTCAGGTTTTTGTATCTCCATTTTCTAAACACCCTATTTTTTTATTTTTCTGCTGATCGTTTTTTGCAGGAAGAATTGGTGTTCTTATTGGTACCATTTTTGGGTACATATGATTTTTTGATCATTCATTATTACACTTTATGGGGCAAGGTGACCAAAAAAATTGTTGTTTTGGTGCAGTTTTTATTTATTTATTTTTACAGCATTTACCTGAGGGATTAGGTCATGTGACTTTTTTTTATAGAGCAGATCGTTACGGACATGACAATACCTAATATGTCTACTTTTTCTTATTTATTTAAGTTTTACACAATAATAGCATTTATACCAAAATAATGATAGTTTAGTGTATCCATAGTCTGAGAGCCATAGCTTTTAAATTTTTTCACCAATTGTATTAGGTAAGGACTCAATTTTTGCGGGATGAGGTGATGGTTTCATTAGTACTATTTTTGAGGGTATATGCCTTTTTGATCGCTTGGTGTTGCAATTTTCGTGACGTAAGGTGACAAAAATGGCTTTTTTTAACAGATTTTTTATTAGATTTTTTTACGGTGTTCATCTGAAGGGTTAGGTCATGTGATATTTTTATAGAGATAGTTGTTACGGATGTGGCAAAACATAATATGTATAATTTTTTTAATTTAATTCACTTTAGCACAATAATAGCAGTTTTGAAGCTAAAAATAATCATATTTTAGTGTCTCCATTGTCTGGAGTGATAGCTTTTTAATTTTTTTACCGATTCTCTTAGGTAGGATCTCATTTTTTGCGGGATGAGGTGACGGCTTGATTGGTACTATTTTAGGGGGCATACGCATTTTTGATCACTTGCTGTTGCAATTTTTGTGATGTAATGTGACAAATATGTTTTTTTTTTACTTTAGGGGGTTAGGTCGGGTAATATTTTTATACAGCTAGTTGTTACGTGGTTGTTATTTTTGTTTAATGTATTTCACTTTAGCACAACAATAGCAGTTTTGAAACAAAAAAATTATGTTTTATTATCTCCATGTTCTGAGAGCTATGTTTTTTTTAATTTTTTGGGCAATTATCTTAGGTAGGGGCTCATTTTTTGCGGCGGTTTTATTGATACCATTTTGTGGGAACTGTTGTTAAACTGTTGTTGCTTGGCAGGAGCCTAGACCAATCACAGCCAGCCTCACACACAGCCTGTGTGGGAAATTCACTAGCATCAGCTGCTAGAAATTATTATTCACCAGAGAGAGAAGCTAAACAGACATTCACTCCACTAAGAGCTGTGTTTTATGGAAGCAGAGAGGCCAAAATAGGTATTTAAAACAGTTATATAATGTTCCTACTGTTAATATAGTGATTAGAACTGTATACTGAACCAGTTATATGTGTGTTTACTTACAGTTTCACCAATTGCAAACTACAAAGTTCACAATCCAAATAAAAATTCTATATTGCAATCCAAATTGCATACAACCATACAAGATCATACTCAACCAATCTGCAAATAGTTACTGCTAACTGCATATTGCAAATTGCTACCAAATTCAGCAAGTGAACTATCAGTTATACCTCTCAGAGAGATCATAAAGTGCTTAAATAACTTAATGTGAGAGTACAGATACTCAAGTGCAAAATATATCCACCATTTTATGTTGAATGACAAGATTGAACAGGTAAACCACTATTTTATGCATACCGCCATTTTGTGATATTTTTTCAACACGTATTATGTACATGGACTATCTGCTGCAGAGGCAGCAGTGATTTATATGAAGAAAAGTTAATAAAGAAGTTATTTCAAGCATTTGGTGTGCTCTTTAAACCTACTGTTTCCATAGAACAGTGCTAGAGGAATTACAGAGTAATAGACAGTCTGGTTAGACTAAAAGTCAGAGATACCAAAATTCTTCTAATGCCACAGCACAAAAGGCACTTCATACTGATGCGTCTGCCACAATGAGGACTAAACAAAAATGTTTTTTTTTCCGGTACTGAGTGTGAAAGTAGCCTTATCTGCCCCTGTGTATTTTGTTCACATCACATGAGACCCTCTTGTTAGACTTATGTCAAGAGGATTTCATACTCTATACCTGTGTTGCATGGCTCTGACGTATTTCACTATATAGGCAAACTTTGCCTATTTGCTTCCATGCTAGGGAAAAACATTTACAGCTCAGTATATATATATTTTGGGGGGGGGGGGGATGTCATAGTCTACTATGATACCCTATGCAGAGAAATAAGACATACTGGAGAATAATAGCCTGACAGATACCAAAAGGATGTGGATTCCTATGGATTCATCACACGTAGGGTTCTAAGATGTTGTGAAGAGAGCCTTATCTTCAAAGGGGGTTGCTCTAGTTGTTATAAAAAAAAATAAAAAAAAGCATGGACACAATTGAAATAATAATTAAAAAAATTATACAGTTGCAAGAAAAAGTATGTGAACCCTTTGGAATTATATGGATTTCTGCACAAATTGGTCATAAAATGTGATCTGATCTTCATCAAAGTCACAACAATAGACAATCACAGTTTGCTTAAACTAATAACACACAAATAATTCAATGTTACCATGTTTTTATTGAACACACCATGTAAACATTCACAGTGCAGGTGGAAAAAGTATGTGAACCCCTAGACTAATGACATCTCCAAGAGCTAATTGGAGTGAGGTGTCAGCCAACTGGAGTCCAATCAATGAGATGAGTTTGGAGGTGTTAGTTACAGATGCCCTGTCCTATAAAAAACACACACCAGTTCTGGGTTTGCTTTTCACAAGAAGCATTGCCTGATGTGAATGATGCCTCACACAAAAGAGCTCTCAGAAGACCTACGATTAAGAATTGTTGACTTGCATAAAGCTGGAAAGGGTTATAAAAGTATCTCCAAAAGCCTTGCTGTTCATCAGTCCACAGTAAGACAAATTGTCTATAAATGGAGAAAGTTCAGCACTGCTGCTACTCTCCCTAGGAGTGGCCGTCCTGTAAAAATGACTGCAAGAGCACAGCGCAGACTGCTAAATGAGGTGAAGAAGAATCCTAGAGTGTCAGCTAAAGATTCACAAAAGTCTCTGGCATATGCTAACCTTCCTGTTAGCGAATCTATGATACGTAAAACACTAAACAAGAATGGATTTCATGGGAGGATACCACAGAGGAAGCCACTGCTGTAAAAAAAAAAACATTGCTGCACGTTTACAGTTTGCACAAGAGCACCTGGATCTTCCACAACAGTACTGGTAAAATATTCTGTGGACAGATGAAACCAAAGTTGAGTTGTTTGAAAGAAACACACAACACTATGTGTGTAGAAAAAGAGGCACAGCACACCAACATCAAAACCTCATCCCAAATGTGAAGTATGGTGGGGGGGCATCATGGTTTGGGGCTGCTTTGCTGCGTCAGGGCCTGGGCGGATTGCTATCATCGAATGAAAAAATGAATTCCCAAGTTTATCAAGACATTTTGCAGGAGAACTTAAGGCCATCTGTCCACCAGCTGAAGCTCAACAGAAGATGGGTGTTGCAACAGGACAACGACCCAAAGCATAGAAGTAAATCAACAACAGAATGGCTTAAACAGAAGAAAATACGCCTTCTGGAGTGGCCCAGTCAGAGTCCTGACCTCAACCCGATTGAGATGCTGTGGCATGACCTCAAGAAAGCGATTCACACCAGACATCCCAAGAATATTGCTGAACTGAAACAGTTCTGTAAAGAGGAATGGTCAAGAATTACTCCTGACCGTTGTGCACATCTGATCTGCAACTACAGGAAACATTTGGTTGAAGTTATTGCTGCCAAAGGAGGTTCAACCAGTTATTAAATCCAAGGGTTCACATACTTTTTCCACCTGCACTATGAATGTTTACATGGTGTTTTCAATAAAAACATGGTAACATTTAATTTTTTTATGTGTTATTAGTTTAAGCAGACTGTGATTGTCTATTGTTGTGACTTAGATGAAGATCAGATCACATTTTATGACCAATTTGTGCCAAAATCCATATCATTCCAAAGGGTTCACATACTTTTTCTTGCAACTGTAAATGAGACAGGCCTATCCTTTAATCTCACTTTATATTATTTTGTGTATAGTTTTTGTACAAGAGACCTTCACTTCTAGACTTACTTTGAGCTGCTCTTCTGGAAACTGACAGAACAACACATTTTCAGTCTGGGTCTGATATAATGCCTCAAGGAGGCACAAAACACTGTGCCTATAGGGCTGTGATACAGAACTGTAGGGATTCTGTGTGTTCCCATACAAGGTCTGTGCATACTGATAAGGGTGGGTTCACATTAGCGTTATGGATTCCGTTATGGCTTTCCGTTATCACATGATTATAACGCAAAATAACGGAATCCATAAGACGGAAGTCAAAACTGAAGCCTTAACCCCTTCAAGACACAGCCTTATTTCACCTTAAGGATCAGGTCATTTTTTGCAAATCTGACCAGTGTCACTTTAAGTGCTGATAACTTTAAAACGCTTTGACTTATCCAGGCCGTTCCGAGATTGTTTTTTCGTCACATATTGTACTTAATGACACTGGAAAAATTAAGTACCAAAATTATTATTTTTTGCATAAAAAAATACCAAATTTACCCAAAATTTGGAAAAATTTGCAAATTTCAAAGTTTCAGTTTCTCTACTTCTGTAATACATAGTAATACCCCCCAAAATTGTGATGACTTTACATTCCCCATATGTGTACTTCATGTTTGAATTATTTTGGGAATGATATTTTATTTTTTGGGGATGTTACAAGGCTTAGAAATTTAGAAGCAAATCTTGAAATTTTTCAGAAATCCAATTTTTAGGGACCACTACAGGTCTGAAGTCACTTTGCGATGCTTACATAATAGAAACCACCCAAAAATGACCCTATTCTATAAACTACACCCCTCAAGGTATTCAAAACTGATTTTACAAACTTTGTTAACCCTTTAGGTGTTGCACAAGAGTTATTGGCAAATGGGGATGAAATTTGAGAATTTCATTTTTTTGCCTAATTTTCCATTTTAACCAATTTTTTCCACTAACAAAGCAAGGGTTAACAGCCAAACAAGACTGTATCTTTATTGCCCTGACTCTTCCGTTTACAGAAACACCCCATATGTGGCCGTAAACTACTGTACGGCCACACAGCGGGGCGTAGAGTGAAAGGTGCACCGTATGGTTTTTGGAAGGCAGATTTTGCTGGACTGGTTTTTTGACACCATGTCCCATTTGAAGCCCCCCTGATGCACCCCTAGGGTAGAAACTCCAAAAAAGTTACCCCATTTTAGAAACTACGGGATAGGGTGGCAGTTTTGTTGGTACTAGTTTAGGGTACATATGATTTTTGGTTGCTCTATATTACACTTTTTGTGCGGCAAGGTAACAAGAAATAGCTTTTTTGGCATCGTTTTTTTTTATTGTTATTTACAACATTCATCTGAAAGGTTAGATTATGTGGTAATTTTATAGAGCAGGTTGTCACGGACGCGGCGATACCTAATATGTATACAATTTTTTTTATTTATGTAAGTTTTACACAATGATTTCATTTTTAAAACAAAAATAATGTTTTGGTTTCTCCATAGTCTAAGAGCCATAGTTTTTACAGTTTTAAGGCGATTATCTTAAGTAGGGTCTCATTTTTTGCGAGATGAGATGACGGTTTGATTGGTACTATGTTGGGGTGCATATGACTTTTTGATCGCTTGCTATTACACTTTTTGTGACGTAAGATGACAAAAAATTGCTTTTTCTACACCGTTTTTATTTTTATTTTTTTACGGTGGTCATCTGAGGGGTTAGGTCATGTGATATTTTTATAGAGCCGGTCAATACGGACACGGCAATACCTAATATGTATACTTTTTTTTATTTATATAAGTTTTACACAATGATTTCATTTTTGAAACAAAAAAAATGATGTTTTAGTGTTTCCATAGTCTAAGAGCCATAGTTTTTTCAGTTTTTGGGCGATTATCTTAAGTAGGGTCTCATTTTTTGCGGAATGAGATAACGGTTTGATTGTTACAAATTTGGCGTCCATGCAACTTTTTTGATCACTTTTATTACCTTTTTTGGGGAAGTAAGGTGGGCAAAATTTCAATTTCATCATAGTTTTTTATTTTTTATTTTTATGGCGTTCACCGTTCTGGAAAAGTAACATGACCGTTTTATAGATCAGGTCGTTGCGGACGCGGCGATACCAAACATGTGTAGGGAATTTTATTTTTCTCATGTTTAATCAGTGATAAATGTGTTTTTTGATTTTTACTTTTTTTTTCACTTTTTTTACTTTTTTTTTTGAACCAGACCCACTAGGTTCTTGAAGATCCAGTGGGTCTGATGTCTGTATAATACAGTACAATATATATTGCACTGTACTATATTTTACTTACACTGAACAGATCTATGCTTTTAGCATAGATCTGTTCAGCACCATGGACAGCAGGACGCCTGAGAAGGCTTCCTGTTGCCATGGGAACCTTCCCTGTCTGCTCAGTTATGGTCAGAACTGCACAGACGGGGAAGGGTAAGGACGGGGCTCTCGGGGCGCTGTCTGGGGGCTCTCTCCCTCTCCATCGGGGGGCTGCAAAGGTACAGCAGCCCTCCGATGGGAGAGGGAGGGAGCTCCCTGAGCTGTTAACTTTTTCCATACCGCGGTCCGTACGGACCGCGGTATGGAAAGGGTTAAACGGCTGACATCGCATCAGCGATGTCAGCCGTTTATACCAGGGTGTTAGCAATGTGCTGACACCCTGGTATACCACTGTACACCAACGATTATTATAATGGGAGGCGGGCGGGGGATCGCGATCCCGCCTGCCGCACCGCCCGCCTCCCGCAACTGCCGCACCGCCCCGCGATGACGAGTATACTAGTCATGGAGCGCTAAGTAGCAGTGCTCCATGACTAGTATACATGTCATAGGTACAGCAGATTGTCGCTCTCTCCTTCTCTGATCGCCTGCCTGACAGGAATTGGGACGATCAGAGAAGGAGAAGCACACAGTCCCTCCCTAACCCCACCTTACCTGCCTCGATGCGCTGTGATTGGTCCCTCTGCAGTATTGGACCAATCACAGCAATCGTGGGCGGGTCAGGGCTCCAATACAGCTCCTTCCGGCTTCTCTGGTTTCCTAGCAACCCCAGCACGCCGGCTTCACTGAAACTTCAGCGCTTCGGTCCCTGCGCTGACAGTGAAAGCCGATCACGTACATGCACGTGGGGATGCGGTGAGGCACCACATTCCCCCACGTACATGTACGTGATGTTGCGTGAAGGGGTTAAGAGGCATTCCGTTTTGATCCGCCATAATAGAAATCTATGGGAATCATAACGAATATGTCCTTCTGTCTTATGGATTCTGTTATTTTTCATTATAACCTTGTTATAACGGGAAGCCATAACGGAATCCATAACGCTAATGTGAACCCACCCTAAGTTATGTACATAATTCCTTACCAATGTAAAGTTTACATAAAAATTTTTAAAAAAAGGAAAACTAACTAGTCATTAGTTCATAAAGCACAACATTTCAATGAGCGAGGGGACTAGAAGGGTGTGCGGCTGTGATTTGTGCACACTATGAGAGATTACCTGTCAGACAAACTCCCAAGCACGAAAGCTCCAGCCAACACCCCGGCCATGTAAATTGATTGGGCGATCTGCCTCATTTTACGATGGTTACAGACTAGATCCCACTGCAGGAGAGAGAAGAAACTTTATGTCTTATCATACAGATCTATAATGACTAAATTAGGCAATATGGTCTTATAAAGTTAAAAGAAAAAGGTGTTGGAATTTTACAGTATGCCATAGTTTACCTCTAGCCAAAAATTAACAGCTCTCAAAACTCTTCAATTAAAGGGGTATTTTCACCACACATACAATGGATGCATATAGCTAGGACATACCCCCATTGTCTGATAGGTGGGGGTCCCATCTCTGGGACCCGCACCTACAACGAGAACGGAGAGCTGTGGTTGGAGTACTCCGGATTTTCCGGGGTCTGTTCACCACCAAGTGCTGCTCCCCGCTGCTCCCATAGAAGTGAATGGGAGCACACCTTGCACGCGCGACCCCTGCTCCTATTCATTTCTATGGGGCAGACAGAAATAGCAGAGCCAGTGCTCAACTATTTTTAGCGGCCCCATAGAAATAAATGGAGGGTGGCTGCGCATGTGCAGTAAGCCCTCTGTTCATTTCCCCACTCCGTTCTCATTGTAGGTGAGAGTCCGAGAGGTGGGACCCGCACCTATCAGACAATGGGGGTATGCCCTAGCTATATGCACCCATTGACTGACATGGAAAAACTCCTTTAAATACTTATATTTACCATGAAATACAAACTGGATTCCAAAAAAATTGGGACACTATACAAATCGTGAATAAATACTGAATGCAATGATGTGGAGGTGCCAACTTCTAATATTTTATTCAGAATAGAACATAAACCACGGAACAAAAGTTTAAACGGAGAAAATGTACCATTTTAAGGGAAAAATATGTTGAATCAGAATTTTATGGTGTCAACAAATCCCCAAAAAGTTGGGACAAGACCATTTTCACCACTGTGTGGCATCTCCCCTTCTTCTTACAACACTCAACAGATGTCTGGGGACCGAGGAGACCAGTTTCTCAAGTTTAGAAATAGGAATGCTCTCCCATTCTTGTCTAATACAGGCCTCTAACTGTTCAATCGTCTTGGGCCTTCTTTGTTGCACCTTCCTCTTTATGATGCGCCAAATGTTCTCTATAGGTGAAAGATCTGGACTGCAGACTGGCCATTTCAGTACCCGGATCCTTCTCCTACGCAGCCATGATGTTGTGATTGATGCAGAATGTGGTCTGGCATTATCTTGTTGAAAAATGCAGGGTCTTCCCTGAAAGAGATGACGTCTGGATGGGAGCATATGTTGTTCTAGAACCTGAATATATTTTTCTGCATTGATGGTGCCTTTCCAGACATGCAAGCTGCCCATGCCACACGCACTCATGCAACCCCATACCATCAGAGATACAGGCTTCTGAACTGAGCGTTGATAACAACTTGGGTTGTTCTTGTCCTCTTTGGTCCGGATGACATGGCGTCCCAGATTTCCAAAAAGAAATCAGCTGGCAACGGCGGATGGCACGGTGGATTGTGTTCACTGACAATGGTTTCTGGAAGTATTCCTGAGCCCATTCTGTGATTTCCTTTACAGTAGCATTCCTGTTTGTGGTGCAGTGTCATTTAAGGGCCCGGAGATCACGGGCATCCAGTATGGTTTTACGGCCTTGACCCTTACGCACAGAGATTGTTCCAGATTCTCTGAATCTTCGGATGATGTTATGCACAGTTGATGATGATAGATGCAAAGTCTTTGCAATTTTTCGCTGGGTAACACCTTTCTGATATTGCTCCACTATCTTTCTGTGCAACATTGTGGGAATTGGTGATCCTCTACCCATCTTGGCTTCTGAGAGACACCGCCACTCTGAGAAGCTCTTTTTATACCCAATCATGTTGCCAATTGACCTAATTAGTGTTAATTGGTCTTCCAGCTCTTCGTTATGCTCAAATTTACTTTTTCCAGCCTCTTATTGCTACTTGTCCCAACATTTTTGGGATTTGTTGACACCGTGAAAATTTGAATCAACTTATTTTTCCTTTAAAATGATACATTTACTCGGATTAAACGTTTGATCTGTCATCTACGTTCTATTACAAATAAAATATTGACATTTGCCATCTCCACATCATTGCATTCAGTTTTTATTCACAATTTGTTTAGTGTCCCAACTTTTTTGGAATCCGGTTTGTAATTTTGGAGCATCTTTACTGAAAACTGTGCATTGACCCTCTGTTATTCCTCCTGAAAGTGCACGTGTTACTGTTGTCTTAATTTGGTACTTGCACTTGTTGATTACAGTATAGTTTACAGCTGTCTACATGGCTGAAATATTCCAGCATTTCTTAATGGAGTCAATATCTAAAAAGGTCATCTTTACACCATGCACTGTACAGTAATCTGATGCAGGAAACCTAACTATCCCATTGCATAGTATGAGTTCAGATAAGCCGTTAAAGATGTCTGGCAACAAAATTGTTGATTGTTTCCAATGAGACCAGCAGAACTGTGAATGCAGCTCTAGGATATACTACAGGTTGCATCTCATGATCTCTGGTGTACTCCATCATTTCTTGGGCACTGTAATAGTCTGTGAAGTTTCTCTGCCGATTAACTCAGCACTCAATAGCCAATAGCCTGCTGTACTGTCTACTGTATACAGGTATAGTGTCCCACATATGTGTGTATGGTCCACTCCAAATTGTTGTGTATTATGATGTTATTTTGCACTATTTCTTTGTCTATGCTGCTGAATCCATATTATAGGCTGGTAATATGCACTACATACTTTCACCACCAGAGGTCCCTATCACACCACTTATATACTGTAGTGCAGACACAGGAAGTTAGAGTGAGTTGAGAGGAGTTGAGATTAGGAGTGGAGGAGTTAGGAGGAAGGAGAAGAG
The DNA here is from genome assembly GCF_014858855.1 of Bufo gargarizans. NCBI lineage: Eukaryota > Metazoa > Chordata > Amphibia > Anura > Bufonidae > Bufo > Bufo gargarizans. The sequence continues at coordinate 39,855,484 of NC_058089.1, forward strand.
ACAGGCTTGTCTCTGTCCTCCTGGGCCTAGCCCAGGGGAACCAAGTTGCCTCAACCATTGATTGAGTCCAAGATTGGGACTGCATAATCCTACACTGTAGATTACCCTTCCAGGGTATCAAGTGAATTATTACTCTGAAGACCACAACCTATTCAAATAATTAAGCAGAGTGTTTGACTGCCGTGAGGGAGATCGCCCTGGGGTTGTTTGATCATTGAAATAAAGAATATAGGCGAAGGAAGATAATTGTCGTTTACCAGGTTTTAGTCACCTTTGCATTTGGTGAAGAGATTCTAAGCTACAAGCTACCCACCATAACTAAAGACAGAAAGGCCATCTGTCAGAATACTTATTTACAAAGGATATGAACTACTACTGAAAGGTTGAGAGATAAAAGCAGGATCAGGAACCAAGTACAAGTAAGAACATTACCTTTACTAAAGTGAGATGGAATTAACCTCTACACTTCACCTCCAGGAGTCTGCTAATTTGGATTTGCAGCTTTACCCTTTTTGCCATCTGTAAGCAAGACAAAGTGATGATATTGGATGCCTTACTAGTACATCTGACAAGTAAAGTTTCTGTTTGGTTTATCTACTGCCTCATTCCTCATTCTTCTGTTCCATTTCTTAATTGCACCTTGCGGTGCTGGCGTCACAAACCAGGGGCCCAGCCACCAAAGCACCTTAAGCATACCTACTACCATCAAGGGAACCTCAACCAACATCTGGCTTGTGTGCCCTGCAACTGAGAGTGCTCGGAAGATTTTGTGCTGTCTTCCCATCCACTGCACTGCCCACCTAGGGGACAACTGAACTGTGAGTACTACTATCCTCGGCACCTCATCACTAGTACACTCACATACCTATCCCCTGTGCCCTGGCACGTTGCACAGGCAATAAAGGAAGAGTGTGTTTTTAATATAATCACTTCCATAGAATCCATAGAAGTTTGTAATAATAGATTGCTAGAATTTTATGTTTTTGCGTTTTTTTCTGTACATTTGCATTTTTTGTGGGTTTTTTTTTGCACCTCCTTTTTCAACAGTTTTTTTTGTGTGTGTGGTAAAAATATCAGCTCCATATTAGAAGAAAGTCAATAGGAAATCTGAAATGTAGGACAAAAAAGTGTTATTTTGCTTCTGTCGTTCATTAGGTAGCATCATTTGTCTTACTGCATTCATTCAAAAACGCAACATGCTGGAGGTCTGGCATTTTTTCTGGTGTTTTTAAATCTCTTTCTCTATAGGGAAAAAGCCATAAAAATTGCAGGTCACTCACTTATTTAGAAAAACACGCCATTAAAAAAGGACAAAAAAGGTAAAAAAAAAAAAAACGCACCACAAGCTGACCAGGCCTATTTTCATTATTACATTTGTGATTTTTCCTTCCCATGTTCCAATATTTTAACGTTCACATAGCAATATGAGGGATTATTTTTTGCAGGACAAGATACATTTTTTTAATGCCACCGTTTAATTTACCATGTATTGTATTGGAAAACAGGCAAAAAATTATTTGTGGGGTAAAATTTAATTTAAAAAAAAAAAAACACCATTCAGCCAAGGTTTTTGGCCTTTTAAAATCACAGCATTAACTGTGTGCTAAAAATGACATGACATCTTTATTCTGTGGCTTAATAGGATTGTGGTGATACCAAACTTGTATAGTTTATATTTTGTCTAATTACTTTAAAAAAAAAAACATTTGAAAATAAAATATCTAAATTTCAATATTCTGACAGCCATAACTTTTTATATTTTGATCTACAAAACTGTACGAGGGTTTATTTTTTGCTTAAAGGGGTTGTCCCATGAAAAATATTCTACAGTTTTCAAACCAGCACCTAGATCTAAATACTTTTGTAATTGCATGTAATTAAAAATTTAGCAAAGCCACTGAGTTATTCAATAAAATGTATCTGTATCGCGCCACCTGCTGTTTGTTTTTTATGTTATTTCTTTGTCTGGCTCACTGAGATGGCCGCACATGCTCAGTTCCATCCTTCGACTGCCTTCTGAGCTGTGATAGGGAGAACATGGACACACCCCCTTAGCTGCAGCAGAAGAGACACTCCCCTTGAGCTGTCAGCGTGATATATATCTAGCATAGCAAAGAATGAGGAGATCTCTGGACCCATGTGAGGTACAGGGCTGGTTCTAGCTTTGTTAGAAAGACATTGTCATGTACTATATGATGTCTGATTTATTTTTTTTACATTAGTCATGGGATAATCCCTTCAACAAACTGTAAATTTTATTGGTACCATTTTTGGTATGTCTTTTTGATCACTGGAATGACTTAAAAATTGTGAATCCCATTTCTTTCATTTTTTTCCTGTTATGGCATTCACAGCACAGGATTTTTTATATTTTAATAGTTCAGACATTTTTGGACCCAAAAATTATTTTTATGTAAAATTGGGAAACGGGGGGATTTAAACGTATCTTTATTTTTTTCCAACTTTTTTTAACTTTTTATTTATTAACTATTAGCCCCCTTAGGGGGCTAGAACCTGGGATATTTTGATTCCTTGTCCCATTCATCCTAATAGAAATCTATTAGGGTAAATAGGAATTTTACACTGTCCCTGCTGCACTGTGCCTCGTGCACAGAGCAGCAGGGAACTTACCATGGCAGCTAGGGATGAGCGAATCGACTTCGGATGTACAGGGAGTGCAGAATTATTAGGCAAGTTGTATTTTTGAGGATTAATTTTATTATTGAACAACAACCATGTTCTCAATGAACCCAAAAAACTCATTAATATCAAAGCTGAATATTTTTGGAAGTAGTTTTTAGTTTGTTTTTAGTTTTTAGCTATTTTAGGGGGATATCTGTGTGTGCAGGTGACTATTACTGTGCATAATTATTAGGCAACTTAACAAAAAACAAATATATACCCATTTCAATTATTTATTTTTACCAGTGAAACCAATATAACATCTCAACATTCACAAATATACATTTCTGACATTCAAAAACAAAACAAAAACAAATCAGTGACCAATATAGACACCTTTCTTTGCAAGGACACTCAAAAACCTGCCATCCATGGATTCTGTCAGTGTTTTGATCTGTTCACCATCAACATTGCATGCAGCAGCAACCACAGCCTCCCAGACACTGTTCAGAGAGGTGTACTGTTTTCCCTCCTAAATCTCACATTTGATGATGGACCACAGGTTCTCAATGGGGTTCAGATCAGGTGAACAAGGAGGCCATGTTATTAGATTTTCTTCTTTTATACCCTTTCTTGCCAGCCATGCTGTGGAGTACTTGGACGCGTGTGATGGAGCATTGTCCTGCATGAAAATCATGTTTTTCTTGAAGGATGCAGACTTCTTCCTGTACCACTGCTTGAAGGTGTCTTCCAGAAACTGGCAGTAGGACTGGGAGTTGAGCTTGACTCCATCCTCAACCCGAAAAGGCCCCACAAGCTCATCTTTGATGATACCAGCCCAAACCAGTACTCCACCTCCACCTTGCTGGCGTCTGAGTCGGACTGGAGCTCTCTGCCCTTTACCAATCCAGCCACGGGCCCATCCATCTGGCCCATCAAGACTCACTCTCATTTCATCAGTCCATAAAACCTTAGAAAAATCAGTCTTGAGATATTTCTTGGCCCAGTCTTGACGTTTCAGCTTGTGTGTCTTGTTCAGTGGTGGTCGTCTTTCAGCCTTTCTTACCTTGGCCATGTCTCTGAGTATTGCACACCTTGTGCTTTTGGGCACTCCAGTGATGTTGAAATATGGCCAAACTGGTGGCAAGTGGCATCTTGGCAGCTGCACGCTTGACTTTTCTCAGTTCATGGGCAGTTATTTTGCGCCTTGGTTTTTCCACACGCTTCTTGCGACCCTGTTGACTATTTTGAATGAAACGCTTGATTGTTCGATGATCACGCTTCAGAAGCTTTGCAATTTTAAGAGTGCTGCATCCCTCTGCAAGATATCTCACTATTTTTGACTTTTCTGAGCCTGTCAAGTCCTTCTTTTGACCCATTTTGCCAAAGGAAAGGAAGTTGCCTAATAATTATGCACACCTGATATAGGGTGTTGATGTCATTAGACCACACCCCTTCTCATTACAGAGATGCACATCACCTAATATGCTTAATTGGTAGTAGGCTTTCGAGCCTATACAGCTTGGAGTAAGACAACATGCATAAAGAGGATGATGTGGTCAAAATACTCATTTGCCTAATAATTCTGCACTCCCTGTATTCTAACGAAGTATTATGCAAATCGATTTTGGATGTTTAATCTGAAGTTGATTCGCTCCTCCCTAATGGCAGCCATGAAAGGCTTCAGCAGTGTCCAGGCTGCCGTGGTAACTGATCAGAGCTCCACAATTTCACTGCGGGGGCTCAGTAACTCCACAGATGCCATGATCAGCGTTGATTGTGGCATCTGAAGGGTTAAACTACGGGATTCAGAAGGATCATCATTCCCTGTCATTGCAGCCGGGTGCACAGCAGCAGCCGCTTCCATACAATTGGTTGCGCATAAAGCCGTACATGTACGGCATTATATGTTAAGAGGTTAAAGGGGTTGTTCAGTGGCATAATATTAATGGCCTATTCTCAGGATCGCTCATCAATATTCAGGAGATAGGGACGAGCAGTCGTAAGGACATTGTACCACCGCTACAATGGAGACGGCCATTCAAACAGCTGATTGGCGGGGGTGCCGAGTTAGACCCTTGCAGATATTGATCCCCTATCCTTAGAGTAGGTAATCAATATGATGCCACTGCACGGTCCCTTTAACTTCTACCTATTTGTAATGTTGTATGTGTAACACTCCTGCGCCCTGCTACTGTCTTTATTGGTTTAACCTCATGTCATCTTATGCAGGTCCTCCACACTGTGCATTCCTAATAATGTTGTTATGTAACTGTTCATGTAAAATACCTGGTTCACCAGCAGGTGGCAGCAAATATGGCAGAGCTGTACTTAGATGGAATAGAACTTTCCATTCCATTCTAACCCCCCCCCCCTCCCTCTGTAGTGGAGTGGGATATTTCCTGCAGTAAGGGTGGGGACCAGTTAGTTGCAGTCTGGTCTTTCCTAGACAGGGGAAGGGTGTGCAGGATAATGTCTCTGCTGGACGTGCCCACGCCAGCCAGAGCACCTTAAGCTATGCTGGCCATGGAGGCCAAAGCTTGAAACCTCAGGAGCCAGGAGAAAAGTTCCCTAGCATAACCTAGAGTGAGACTACAGAGAAGAAGTGCAGTATAAAGAAGAAGCTGAGTTATACAGCTAGCCTGTCAGTATAGCAGAGTCAGAGAGAAACAGTTATAGCAGAGTTGAGTTTGCCTGCCAGTTTAATGCTAAAGCCTGCTGGAACCAAGACAAAGCCTGAAACTGTTTGAAGAAACTAAAGCTGCCACTGAACTTCATCTCAAGGTCTGGACTCAAGTTATTCTTGTCAATCCCTCAATTATTCCCCCCTTTCATTGCTTCGCAGCCAAAGTCTGCGGTCCAGCCGTATACAGGTTGGAGCACCGTGACACATAAAGAGACATTTAGGCCGCACTATACCACTCAGCACCTGGGACGCGATATAGGAGGGCCCTGGGGGATGGCATATGCAGGATTATTCCATCTGACATATCCCTGCATGTGACATGGAGGGAAAAAACATTACAGTTTTTTCACTGACTAAGCATAGAGAGGATGTGCAGGATCCAGGTATAAGAATAGTTTCTTTCTTCATCCTGAGGTGCAACTATTTTGTTAATGAGATTCACTGGTGACTCTCTCCCCATCGGTTAGGGACTTAGACCTGGGGCTTGTGCCCTGATATTTTAATGTGACAAATATCCCCTTCCTTTCATGCCAAAGGCAAATACACCATATATTCAACCTGTGTGGCTGTACAAGGGCCTACATTGAAGCAGCTTCGTATCATCTATTAGGGTGCATTCACGTGACAGTATGTATTTTGCGGTCCACAAAACGTGTATCCGCAAAAATCTGGATGACGTCCGTGTTGCTTCCACTTTTTTTGAGGACCCATTTTAACAACTCCTATTTTTGTATGCAAAACAGACAAGAATAGGACATGTTCTTTTTTGTGGGGCTGAGGATTGGACATATGGATGCAGACAGCACACGGTGTGCTGTACCCATTTTTTGGGGCCTCATTGAAATGAATGGGTCCAGATCAGATCCACAATTACTAGTGGGTTGTTAGAGAGCTAAGGGGAGGGCTAAATACTGTTCCTGCTGGTGGGCCACCTTCAGCCGGTCTGTGAATCTGCCTGCATTTTAGTCTGACTCGATAGTGCTTACTGCCACATGAGAACTAAAAAAACATATTTTAAAGGATGATTAACCATAAAAAAAACTGTATTTACAGTATGTATATGCATGGAATTTACATGAAAGGAATACTGGCAATTAAGGAAGGAAATGAACCCAGGCTCACATACCTCAGTGACGATAGTGGAAGAGAAGACACTCCTATCATAGACCCAGCCATCTTTACAAACTTCTTTGTCCTTCTTGAAAGTACCGTTTGTCCAGGAAAAAGGTTCCAAATTTGTGAACCGCATGCAGCTCTTGGCATTTTGATCCTCATCCAGTGGTATGAAGGCAGCCAAGTGACTTTGGTTATAAGTAATTGTAGAATTATCCACACCTGGTATCCAACAGCGGTGGGTCGGTATTGCAGCAGAAAAATTTTGGAGAAAGCTATGACAGGCCATAAATAACATGGGGATCAGAAGCACAGTAGTGTTGATCACCTGAAATCTCCCTAGCCCCCCAACAATTTCTAGGAGGTCATTAAATCCCATTCTAGTTCACTTTCTATATTATACTCTGGACAGTAAAGAAAAAAAACCTTATGTGCCAGTGCAGTCTTAGCTCCTTCTTCCTAAGTATGCCCACACTGATGCTCTCTACCAATACAGGCACTGTGTAAGAAGTATAAGACGGTGCTGATTGTCCTTGTGAAATGCTGCTCTAATATAATGGGAACTAATCACCCCTCACACTACATCGTCATCTCTGTAATCTTTAATTTTAGGCTGGTTAAAACATTACTAGTTGAAAATGTGACACTAGATTTTCTTTTTTCTTTGTAAAATTTTTCTTTGTATTGAACAATAATATTTCCATACAAAATAAATACAAAATTAAAATTTCCATTTCCTTTACCCTCTCATTCACTCCTAAACTCCCACCCCTTTGCGATGCGTCTCCCATCTCCCCTGACAAAAAAAGGACAGAACTGAGATAGTAAGAAAGTTGAGGCAAGGAAAATTAAGAATTCCATTCTCCCCATACCTTAAACCATTTATCCTCTGAATTTCTTTGTTTGTATAAGATGTTTTCATACCTTTATGGCTAGTTTCACACTAGCGTTCGGCTGTCCGCTCGTGAGCTCCGTTTGAAGGGGCTCACGAGCGGACCCGAACGCTTCCGTCCAGCCCTGATGCAGTCTGAATGGATGCGGATCCGCTCAGAATGCATCAGTCTGGCACCGTCTGTCCTCCGCTCCGCTCAGCAGGCGGACACCTAAACGCTGCTTGCAGCGTTCGGGTGTCCGCCTGGCCGTGCGGAGGTGTGCGGATCCGTCCAGACTTACAATGTAAGTCAATGGGGACGGATCCGTTTGAAGATGACACAATATGGCTCAATCTTCAAACGGATCCGTCCCCCATTGACTTTCAATGTAAAAGTCTGGACGGATCCGCTCAGGCTAATTTCACACTTAGCTTTTTTTTGCTAATATAATGCAGACGGATCCGTTCTGAACGGAGCCTCCGTCTGCATTATTATGATCGGATCCGTTCAGAACGGATCCGATCGAACGCTAGTGTGAAAGTAGCCTTAATCTTATCAACGAGATTTAACCAAGTATTCATACTTGGAGCATTAACTGAGAACCAAGCCCGTGCAATCAGAAGCCTTGCCAAAAACATTATTTTAACCAGAAGAGTCCGTTTGTACTTATGGCACTCAAAATCCAAGACTCTAAGTCCAAAACATATGTAAATGATCAGCCTCCGGTGAATCACACCGTGGACAATTAGAAGTGTTTCTCAAACCCCGTTTATTAAGCCATAAAGGTGTAATGTAAATTCTGTATAAAATATTAAATTGAACCAATATATGATTAATATGAGAAACTAATCCCACATTCACCAATATATTATCCCAATCGTCCAGTTGAAACATTGGGCAATGCCTTCTCCAGGCCTTTTGCCCAGGAGAATGACCATTAGTAAATCGTGCTTTGAGTAAATATTTATAAGATTGATAAATCGTAACCCTCTGTGCTGGCTTGACTATTAAATCATGCAAAAATGTGGAGGTATATAAAAAGGATTTATCTTTCATACTAGCTAGTGCCGAGCATAACTGAAAATAACGAAACCAAGATAGATTAGATATATTTTCTCTTTGTGCTAACTCCAAAATAAATTAAAAAAAAGCCCATTCCCGACCACCTGTGCAAGATAAAAAATATTGTTCTTTTGCCAATACTGATCCCAACCAATTCGTCTAGGGCAGTGGTGGGCAAACTTTTTAGTCAACTGAGCCAAATATCAACAAAACCGCGATTGAAATTTCTTTTAAGAGCCCAAAAATTTTTCACTACCTTTCGCTACCCTCGTCACTTCCTGTTGTGACGCAGCACGTTCCGACGTTTGGAAGGAGGTGTGTACACCCTCGATTTCTCCAGCTTCCTGTGTGATGATAATAGTGGAAGGAAATATGGGTGATATGAGATGTACACGCCCTCTCCAGCTTTGCAGAACGCAAATGCGTTCCACAGGCAGGGCCGGTTCTAGGTGAAATGGGTCCCTGGGATGAAAAACAATAAGGCCCCCCCATGCACATTTCTCCAGTCCAGTCCAAACAGAACCAGGGTGGGTCATGAATCTGAGATGTCTGTGCATGTGCTGGCACTGCTGAAGAAATGTGCCATGGGGCCGCCCTGGTTCTCTTTGGACTGGAGAAATGTGCATGGGGGGGTTCGAATGACTCAGAGTCATGAGAGAGATGTCTGTGCATGTGCTGGCACTGCTGGAGAAATGTGCCATGGGGCCGCCCTAGTTCTGTCACATCTCTCTCACGACTCTGAGTCATTCGCCCCCCCATGCACATTTCTCCAGCAGTGCCAGCACATGCACAGACATCTCTCTCATGACTCCCCCCCAATGCACATTTCTCCAGTCCAGTCCAAACAGAACAAGGGCGGGCTAGTTACAGTACACTGGCTGGCACTACTGGGACGGGTGAGATGGTGGGAATGGTATCCAGTAACTAAGTTGTTATAATTAAAGGGGTTGTCCAGGTTCAGAGCTGAACCTGGACATCCCTCCATTTTCACCCCGGCAGCCCCCCTGACATGAGCATCGGAGCAGTTCATGCTCCGATGCTCTCCTTTGCCCTGCGCTAAATCGCGCAGGGCAAAGGCATTTTTCTGAGTTCCGGTGACATACCGGGCTCTCTATGGGGCTGACAGGCAGCCCGGTGACGTCACCGGCACTGATGGGCGGGATTTGGCTCTGCCCTAGCCAGTAAAACGGCTAGGGCAGAGCTAAAGCCCGCCCCTCAGAGCCGGTGACGTCACCGAACACACTGCTGGGCGGAAGTTACCGCCCGGCAGTGTGTTATTGAAAACACAAGAGCCTGTGCCCTGCGCGATCTAGCGCAGGGCACTGGAGCGCATCGGAGCATGAGATGCTCCGATGCCAGGCTCAGGAGGGCTGCCGGGGTGAAAATAAGGGTATGTCCGGGTTCAGCTCTGAACCCGGACAACCCCTTTAACCAACCTACCTACCAGTAACTGTTGGAACTTGGCTGCCTCCTGTCACAGTCTCAGAAGAGTCTTCTGTGTGTGGGCGGCGGGCTGCGGGTCTTCCCTGGCAGAGTCTGTGGGCTGTGGCTGGCTGCCGCTGGTTCTTCCTCTCTGCTCTGGGGGCGGAGCTGTGGCAACGTCAGACAGACGCGGCAGCACGCTCACTCACAGCCACTGCTCATCGAGTCTCTTAAAGAGGCAGGCTTAGCAGGGCTCAGAGCGGCCGCCGGCGGGGGGCCCCCTCCTTTCCATGACCAGGACTCGCTGACCAGGACTCCATGCGCAGCTGCGCTTAGCGTAGCGACAGTAGCGGAGTTAGAAAACTTAGCAGCGCCGCCACACAGATGACCTGTAAGAGCATTCAAGGGGCTAAAGATGTAAATAAAGGTTATGCCAGAGGGGCGTACAACAAAGGGATCCCTTTATTCCAAACCAGTCTCTAATAGTACTCAAGGACTTAATAAATAGCTTTGCAGCTATTTTATATTCTTGTTGGGGATTAATTAATTGGCCGGATTGCAATAAGGCAAAAATATTATCATGTGAAAAATTCTTCACCAGAGTTCTACAAAGTGGGCTCTTCTCCATTCATAATACAGCCATAGCTGTGATGCTATAAAATAACCCTTGAAACAGGGAAGATTTAATCCTCCCTGTTCCATCGGTTTATAAGAATGCTCCAATTTAAACCTAACTCGCTTTCTCCCCCAAAGTAGATCATTAATGATTCTCTCTATCAGTTTAAAAAATGTATCATCAATCCACACTGGGGAGTTCCTGAAGATATACAGTAGTTGGGGCAAAATCACCATTTTAACTAGAGATATTCTGTCGGCTCTAGATAAGGGGAGTTGGAGCCAGTGGTGGATCCAGAGCCTGGTCTCGGGAGGGGCACTTCCAGATTATTTTCTGTCCGCCGCCACAAAACAATGGTGCTTATAGAACAGACTACACGGTGTAGAGGTATACAGTATATTGTGGGGCACAGTATAGAGGTATACAGTATATTGTGTGGCACAGTGTATGCTATATGTGTATAACATAAACATATTTCACATGAAAACTTACAGTTACTTGGCTTGGCCCTTGGGGATCTCGGACACCACTTCAACACTTTGGCCGCGGGCTCGGTGGAGCTGATGTTGTGTTTTATCCTAATGAGAAAGATTTCATAATAAGGATTTGGAGAAGGGGCAGAGGGATAGCAGAGCAGGGAGAGGCCGGTGCTGCTACTAGGGGTCATACCATGGGGGAGTAATAAAGCCCACCATAATGCCCCCCCAGTAGAAATAATTATCCTTATAATGTGACAGTGCAAAAAAAAAACACCCTTGTATAGCCCCCAGGTGAGCTAATGTCCCGATAGTGCCCCCATAATGTGCCAGTATAAAATACCCCTATATAGTGCCCCCAGTAAATGCCCCCATAGTGCTCCTCTCCCCTCTTCCTCCTAGTGCCCCCATAATGTACCAGTATAAAATGCCCCAGTAGATGCCCTCAGTGTCCCCCATAATTTGAAAGTATAAAATACCCCTTCTTAGTGCCCCCGGAGATGACCCCATAGTACTCCTCTCCCCCCTTCCCCATAGTACCCACCATAATGTGTCTCAGTATAAAATGCACTGTACAGAGCCCCCCATATAAAATACCCCTTCTTTGTGGCCTCAGTAGATGCCCCTATAGTGCCCACCAATAATGTGCCAGTAATAAGTGCCCCCAATAATGTGCCAGTAAAATGTGCCCCCATAGATGCCCCCCAATCATGTGCCAGTAATGAGAGCCCCCCATAATGTGCCAGTAATAAGCACCCCCATCATGTGCCAGTAATAAAAGGCTCCTCATTATGTGCCAGTAACAAGAGCCCCCCAATGTGCCAGTAGCAAGAGCCCCCCCAATGTGCCAGTAACAAGAGCCCCCCCAATATGCCAGTAACAAGAGCCCCCCCCAATGTGCCAGTAACAAGAGCCCCCCGATGTGCCAGTAACAAGAGCCCCCCTATGTGCCAGTAACAATAGGCCCCCCCAATGTGCCAGTAGCAAGAGGGCCCCCCAATGTGCTAGTAACAAGAGAACCCCTAATGTGCCAGAAACAAGAGGCCCCCCACCAATGTGCCAGTAAAACTATTGTACATATAAAAAATAAATAAACACTTATACTTACCTCCTTGGCAGCGATGCAGGCCTCTTCCGGCCTGTATTCCGCGCTGTACGGCTCAGGAGGCGCGATCCGCCTGCGCCGGCCTCTGATAGGCTGCCAGCCTAGTGCCTGCAGCCTATCAGAGGAAGGGGAAGGGACACGCCTCTCCCTCCCCTGCCGCACAGCATAGGCATCTGTATCACTGTCCTGAGGACGACGATACAGATGACTATGGAGATGAGTGCTTCCACAACGCGCTCATCTCCCTTTGCCCCCCCACACACACACTTCTGAGCAGCTGGGGGGGGGCAATTGCCCCATTGCCCCCCCCCCCCCCTACCCCTGGATCCGTCAGTGCCGGAGCCATGTCTTTATTTTAAATCTCAATTTAGTTATCAGTGAGGTCAAATTAAGCTGTAGGAAGTCTTCAATCTTTGAAGAAATAGTAATCCCCAAATATTCAAGTGAGTCAGGGATCCTCAAATTACTAAGCAACTCCTTAGTAAAAGGTTCTAATCTATCTAAGGGCAGAAGAATAGTTTTAGATCAGTTATTGTCAAGACCTGAAACTTCACCAAAAGAGTTAATAACTCGAATAACCCTCAAGAGTATAGTGTTAGTATGTTGCATGTAAAATAAGGGGGGGGGGGAATAAAAACATTTTTTTTCTTTTTTCTCTCTGAACTATAATGCAGACGGGATCCGTCTGCATTATAGTTCAGAGAGAAAAAAGAAAAAAACGGATCCCAAAGTCTGCATTATAAGAGCAGATCCGTCTGTGCAGCCACCAGGCGGATCCGCTCTGAACGCAAGTGTGAAAGTAGTCTAAGTGTGACGCCGCGGTCATGTGCTGCATCACGTGACCGCTCCGTCACTAAGGCTTGCCTGCATTGCCGGGGTGGGGCGTTCACGACTGCTTGTGCTTTTGCAGAGGGGGCGTTGCGTTGGCAGCGCCCGTGACATCGCGGTCGCGTGCTGTGTCACGTGATCGCCGCATCACTATCCCTCCGCCCCTTGGAGGCCTCATGTTTTGTTGGTGCCGCTGTCACTGCCCCCAGTTCCTCCTCCATATGACTACATGGGCCACTGATTGGCTTTCTTGGCATGGTCAGGGCGTGTCTTATGATGCACCTCTGACACTGCGGTCATGTGCTTGCTCACATGCTCGCTCTGTCAGCTTAGTCCTGCCCCCATTAGGTGCTTTTGGTTCTATTATTGGCTCTTAAGTACTGGGACTCCAATTCCATTGGTGCTGACGTCATTCAGGTCCTGCAATCTTAATTATCTTCTACACGCCTGTGTGGGCACTATATAGGGGAGATGTTTTTATGTGTTTCCGTTTCCCCGAAAGAAGCCAGATTTACTGGCGAAACGGCATTGGGTCAGGAGTTGGCTGAGAGATCTTTGCACTATTCAGGGTATGTTTAATTGTGTTCCTTTGTGTTCCTTCCATCTTAACCTCCGTCTCTACAATTGCCTCTTTTGCATTGTGTTTGGGGCGTTGCTGCCATGAGGCTCTGAGGTATGCTCTTTTAGGCTACTTTCACACGAGCGTTCGATCGGATCCGTTCTGAACGGATCCGATCATAATAATGCAGACGGAGGCTCCGTTCAGAACGGATCCGTCTGCATTATATTGGCATATAAAAGCTAAGTGTGAAAATAGCCTCAGACGGATCCGTCCAGACTTTCAATGTAAAGTCAATGGGGGACGGATCCGCTTGAAGATTGAGCCATATTGTGGCATCTTCAAACGGATCCGTCCCCATTGACTTACATTGTAAGTCTGGACGGATCCGCACGCCTCCGCACGGCCAGGCGGACACCCGAACGCTGCAAGCAGCGTTCAGGTGTCCGCCTGGCCGTGCGGAGGCGAGCGGAGCGGAGGCTGAACGCCGCCAGACTGATGCAGTCTGAGCGGATCCGCATCCATTCAGACTGCATCAGGGCTGGACGGAAGCGTTCTGCTCCGCTCGTGAGCTCCTTCAAACGGAGCTCACGAGCGGACAGCAGAACGCTCGTGTGAAAGTAGCCTTAGCTAGTATTCTTTTTCCCTGTATTTTCGTGCACTGATCTCCCGGCCTCTCCTTGGGTCCTGCTCCTCGTTTGTGTGTCCCGCCTTGTGCTGCCTGTTTTATAATACATGTATGTACTGTTCATTTATATTACAATAAAGCTTTTGGGATTTTCATATACACGAAAGTCAGCTTCATTTTTTCGTGATTATGTAAAACAAGACATCATCGGCATATAAAGAAATACGATCTTCTGTTCCCAGTGTACCAAACCCTTCAATCCCAGGATCCTGCCTGACCCTAACAGCAAGGGGCTCAATATAAACATCAAATAACAGTGGAGAGAGTGGACATCCTTGACGATTACCTCTCTCCAAAGAGATACACATTGTAAGCATGTTATTAATATTTAACCTCGCCTTGGGGATTTGTACAAAAGCCTAACCATATTTATTAACTTAATACCAAATCCCATCTTCTCTAACACCCTCCAGAGGAATCTCCACTCCACCCTGTCAAAGGCCTTAGAAGCATCCAAAGACAGGATGGAGCGAGAGACCCCCCGGGAGGACTGAATGTTAGCAAAAAGGCAATGCAAATTATAATGAGTACCCTTAGTATGGATAAACCCATTTTTGTCAGGATGTAATGTAATAACTTTGGACAACCTAGATACATCATCGGTCAAATTTCAAGTGATCGACTCTGTGAAGCCGTCACCAAGGGGCGGTGATTATGATCGCATATTGTTACAAAAAGAGGCGAGATGGATTTTTTCTCTGAATACCATCAAACCATCTGGCCTTAATGATGCGATCTCATACGTCCCGTTTATTTAGTGACTAGGCTGATTTCTTTGTGATACTGTACAATGGACTATGAGGAGTGGATTCATGTGTATGATTACTGATATAAATGGATATACACATGAATTTATGTGTCTGTCCGTTTATATACATCTCCTGGAGTGATCCTCCTTCACTGTATATCTATTGTAAAGGTGTCCATGCTGCGGTAATTGTATGTAAAGCCGCCTTGTTAATTCCTTGTTTTGTTTATGTGGCGCTTTCTGCGCTTTCCCTGAGACTCACTGTGTTCCTCCTTCCTCCAGCCTTTGGTTTGCCTTGTGCCGTGCCTCCTGGCCGGATTGGCTGATTGACGGAGGCGTGTCTAACAGGGCGGGGTTTCACCCTGTAAAGCTCGGCGTTCTGTGGGCCGCTTTGCGGCCATCACAGTGCCGGATTACATGCACACTAGCACGCAGCACCTCAGCCTAGAGGTTGCTAGCTCAGGCAGGATAGTGACTGTTTGTAAAAGCTCCGTACCTCACACCAGAGGAAAACGGCGCTAGGCAGGGATCTCTATCACTGTTTGTTCGTCCATTACCTCGGTCAGTGAAACAACACTGAGGCTCTGGGCTCTATCATTAACCTGGTGCACATAGCTCCTGATGAAATTCATCCCCAATGCATGGAAACGCGTTGAGCTGTTGCCAATAAGGGATATGTCAGGGCAACCATTGCTCCTTTAATCCACCTGGAGTGATTGCTATTGCTCTGCCATAGTCCAGCACCTGTGATTATTAGTGCAGTGAGAGTCTGCGCGCTGGCTCTCACTGTTTTGGAGTGGTGTTTGGTGAAATTCCCATACCAATACATCCCCTCGATATCTTTCACCCTGGGTCACACATCCTGAACCCTGTGGTGTATTGAGCCCCTTATGTGTTAGTAGCTTGTGAGACTACTCTGGTATTCCAGATGGTGGCGCTGTTTGGCATATATCAGTGTTTTCACAATTGTTATAGTCAGTATTGAACACCATACTGACGGTTGATACCCCCTTTCTTCTTAATCAGACAATTAATAAAGATATTATTATTTTGTTTTAGCGCCTATCCTCACATTATTTGCTCGATTGTATTTATAGGCGTATATTCAACATACCACTTCAGTTTATTCAACCTAGTAGTAAGAATCCTTGAGAAGAGCTTAACATCTGTATTTAGTAAAGAGATAGGCCTATATGAACCCATATCTAAAAGATCTTTGCCTTTTTTAAGTATTAATACTATTACCGCCTCTGTCTTGGATTCCAGATGCCGTCCTTTATTGCCCCAGTAAATACCTTCAAGAGACGGGGAAGAACAACCTCCCTATATTTGCAATAAAATTCATATGGGAAACCATCAGATCCTGGAGAAGAGTTTCCCGTACAGGCCTCTAGCTCTTGCAAAGAGAGGTCCGCATCAAGGGAGGGATTCTCTTTGAATATCTGTAAGGACTAGAAAAGAGATAGTATCCAGATATGAATCAATCGCTTCATCTGAAACACTATTTTCTGATTTACTCTATATATCTGACAAAAAAATATTTCACAAATGTCTCTTTAATGCATTCCTGATCTTGAATTATTATGCCTTCAAGAAGAGCGAATACTAACTATCTCAATTTTTGGAATCCTGATTCAAGATCACCCTAGCTAGCATTTTCCCTGGGGGCGACCTGATTCAGAGAAGTACTTTTGTCCTCTCAAAAAAAGCCTTTGCTGGGCCTTATCCAGAAGAAAGTCTGAAAAAGCCTGACTTGTCCTCTGCATAATTTCCGTAGTTTGTTCTGTGTTTTTTACTGGAAAACTCATCCATACTAGCTGCTGCTGCTTCTTGCAAATCTCTTTCTTAGCATAGCTCTTTCTTAGGTTAGAGATGTTACTAATGAACATCCCCCTAATGAAGGCCTTAAATGCATCCAATACCAAATAGGTCCTTGCTGAATTATAATTGGTATCCCCAAAAAATTAGATCTCCTGTAAATGATCGGGTAAAGACCTAGCATCATATTTCATACATTTTATATATTTCAGATAGTTTTTATTTATCAGGGCTAAATCTATTCTAGACATCGACCTCCCAGATTTACTAACACTAAAATATGATCATTTCCCCTTCCCTAGATATCTCCATATATCCACGAAGCCAGATTCCTGGCAAAAAATGGGACAAAAGAGACCCTTAGCGCGAAGTATACTTATCTGTCTCCATAGAAACCCTATTCTTTTCTATATCAATAACACAATTAAAGTCCCCTGTCACAATGACAGGGCTGAATGCCTTCAGGCCACTGGTCCATAAAAATAGTAAACATATAAAGGGGTTGTCCGGGTTTAACGCTGAACCCGGACATACCTCCATTTTCACCTAGGCAGCCCCCCTGACTTGAGCATCGGAGCAGTTAATGCTCCGATGCTCTCCTTTGCCCTGCACTAAATCTTTCAGGGAAAAGGCATTTTCAGGAGTTCCGGTGACGAACTGGGCTCTCCATGGGGCTGCCAGCTAGGGCAGCGCTAAAGCACGCCCATCAGAGCCGGTGACGTCACTGAACACACTGTCGGGTGGAAGCTTCCACCCAGCAGTGTGTTATTGTAAACAAAAGAGCCTGTGTCCTGCGCGATCTAGCCCAGGGCAAGGGAGCACATCGGAGCAGGAGATACTCCGATGCTAACATCAGGTGGGCTGCCTGGGTGAAAATGTGAGTATGTCGAGGTTCAGAAAAAGGGGGAAGAATGTAAATAAAAGCCAAAATGCATAATTTCCCAGATACATTTCCATAAAGAAAGGCAAATCTCCCCTGCTTATCGGTGGAGGAGGCCCGGCAGACAAAATCAATCCCTTTATGAATTAACACTGTTACTCCTCTTGAATAGCTGGTAAATCCCACACCGAGTCGAGGAATCTCCCCCTCAGTAGTGGGTCTCCAGTAGACTAACAATTGCTAGAAGATGTCTCCGAACCCGAACACAAACTTCCTGTCTTTTCAGTTTATCACCTAGACCCCGGACATTCCAAGTTAGGATTCTAACCAATATCAATCAAAGAAAAAATAAAATAAAAAAAGATTAACAGTTCCTACCTCTTTCCCCCACAACTTGGGAGACACATCGCAACCCACCCCCCAAAAACTGCATACATCACGCCCCCCCCAAAACCACCAGCTCTTGATCCCCCACCATCTTAGGACATATCTCTCAACTAAGACCACCTCTCTTCATTTCCCTCCCCACCCACCACAATGAAAAAGCTGAAAAAAAGGATCAGATGTTATTTTGATTAAGCCATTCTACTACAAGGTCAGGAGTATAAAAAAAATAAGTCCCACTATTAAAGATAATCCGCAATTTAGCCGGATAGACAAATTAATATTTAATTTTTTTTTCACAAAGTAGTCTTATAACCTCGATGTAAGTACATCTCTTTTCTTGGATATCCTTAGAAAAGTCAGGAAAAAAAGACAGTCTATTTCCATTGTATAGAATAGGGGGCACTCCCTTGCCCTTCTCAAAATCATGTCTCTATCACATGAAATAAAGAATCTTAACCAGAAGTGTCCGTGGATACCTTCCTGGAGTTGGTTTACCTCCTGGAACCCGATGGGCCCTCTCCACAAAAAATAATGGAGTAAAGTGCTCCCTTCCAAACCTTTCCAAAATTAAATTCTGTATCATGTAATCAGGATTGTCTCCTTCCATTCCCTCGGGTAGGCCCACAATTTTGACATTACATCCCCAAGACCTATCTTCAAGATCGGACATCTTTTTTTTTTTAAAGATGTTACCCTCAGATCTTAACATGGGGTTTTCTGTTTTAAAGACTTTAACTTCGTTCTCCAAGAAGTCCACAGTTTTTTCTATGGTAGTTACTCTGTCCCCCCGTATTTTGGAGACGTCATCTCTTATCAAAGCCACATCAGTCTGGATTACCCCAAGTTGAGTTAAGATGTCTTTTATTAGCTCTCCGTTTTTTTTTTTACTGCACCCAAAATTTCATTCAGTGGTGAGGATTCATCTTTAGACAGAACATTTAAATCATCTCTCTCCGCCCCCACCTCCTGGATGTAACGATCCAATACCTCTCCCATTCTAGATTAGTTTTTTTTTCTACATCCAAATCGTACAACCCTTTTTGTCCCGTTCTTGTAGTTACAACCTTTGGGGACTTCAAGAATTGTTCAATTTTGTCCGATTCTACCAATTTCTGACCTGCTTTGGCAGATGTATACTTAGCAGTAACACCTATTTTGCTTGGGGGCCATTTTCTTTAATTTTTTTTCCCCCTTTTTCCTTCCCCTCTCCTTTTCCGTTTCCCTTCTTCGTTTTCTTCTCTCTCTCTTTTTTCCTCTTCCCTTTTTACTTCCCTTTCGTCTCTCCTCCTCCTTTTCTTTCCTCCTTCCTTCCTTTTCCCTTCTTTCTTTCTCCTTCCTCCCCCTTCTTTTCCTCCCCTCCCCTCTTTGTTGATTACCAAAGTAGGAAATACTACCCAAGATAAAACCAGTTTCAGTCCGATAGTATATTCACAAGAGTAATAAATATAACAAGCCTTTGTTGTAGTAAAGTGGACACAGGAGGGGAGGAGGTAGGGTTGCCACCCATACAGGATTGACCCGGACAGACCGGGTTTGTAATTCTGTGTCTGGGTACAAGCCTTTCTAAGACCCGGACACAGGATTAATTTCAAACTGCAGTGCAGACTGTCTGACTTGCTCGCTCACGGTTCTGACAGCTGGCGGCGAGTGAGCGGCGGCAAGCTGTGAGCGGCCGGCATTTCGGGGACCAGCTCGAACCTGAAGAGGACGAGGCTGACGGTCAGGATGGATTGGAAGCGGGAGAGCTAGGGGCTGCGGATGGTCAGGAGCAGGAGGACGAAGACGCTGCTGAAGGAGAGTAGCAAACCCTTGCCCCACAGCATGGCGGCCGCGCCGGGACTGAGCTGCTCTAACTCCCAGGTCAGGACGGATAACAATGAGACGAGACGCGGGCTTGCGCTCCTCCCATCCCCGGCTTTTCTGCTGCGCTCCTTTCCTATCATGACACCTCCCCTCTCCCCTGGTCTCCGTTACTGGGCCCAGGAAAGCTGTCGGAATCTCACACAACACTCTACAGTCACTGTGCCGGCCCCGAGTGACAGTTACCGGGGGATGAGGGCCACATTACTGTAACTGGGGGTCACTAATGGGGTTATTATTCTTAATGGGTGGCACTAATGGGGACATTACTCTTACTGGGAGGATTATTCTTACTGGGGAGCACTAATAGGGGGCATTATTCATTCTGTGGCTCACTAATAGGGCCATTACTCTTACTAGGCCACACTAATAGGGGCATTACTATTACTGAGGGGGCATTACTATTACTGGGTGCATTACTATTACTGGGGGTGCTAGCGGGGGTTTTATTATTCCTGGGGAGCCACAGTATGACAGCGACTTCACACCCTGTGTTAAGCTAAGTTAAGCCACACCCCAAAAGGGGTGTTGTTGTGAGGGCGTGGCTTAACTTGCCCAGTATTTTTTGTTGGGAAAGGTGGCAACCCTAGGCGGAGGACACACAGAAGGAATTAGCAGGGAGGAAGAATCAAGCGAACAAACCCAGGGAGGACACAAAACAGCGTCTCCTCAAACCTTAGTCCCAAGACCGGCAGGAGGCGGAGGAGCAGGGAGTGGAGAGGCAAATCTAAGCAGGCAAAGACTGGAGACAAGAGCCCTCCATGGAGCAGCGAACAGGAATGAACAGTCGCTGCAGAAAGACGAGGAGCATCCTTGAGAATCCGAGCAGAACCAGGGTTCACCAGCGGTGAGGCCCCCAGGTCGTTCAGAGCGGTACATAAGTTAGACGGCGTGGTAGGTGGAGCGGGAGGAGGGAGGTGCAACGTAGCGTGCCTACATCATCGCGTCACCCAGCAAAAATGTGACACCAGATTAAAAGATTCGGAAGAAAGGCAAACTGGCATCAGTCAGCTGTCAACTATCAAAAAAAGGGTGCTGCCCTCGCTGCTTTTCTAAAAGGGGTGTGGGGCCACAACATGGTTGGGCCCATTGGCCCAACACATGTATCATTTACACCAGTTTTCTGTCGGGGGACGATTTGGGAGCTTCCTATGCACACTAAATGCTCTTGGAGGGTTCGGCCAACAATACACTAATGTAAAAAGGGCCTTTAGGAAGACTTAGGGGGTCATTTATTAAACAGAAATACGCCTAAATTAGGCATATTTCTAGCGCAGAGTGCAGGTCCTTTGCGCCACATTCTACAACTTTTCCCCGCTCACGCCAGGTCTAAAAAAGTGGCCATGGTGTGAGCCGGGAAGGGC
This sequence comes from Bufo gargarizans, assembly GCF_014858855.1. Classification (NCBI taxonomy): domain Eukaryota; kingdom Metazoa; phylum Chordata; class Amphibia; order Anura; family Bufonidae; genus Bufo; species Bufo gargarizans. The sequence goes on from NC_058089.1 coordinate 39,876,590, forward strand.
CAGCAGGCCCGTCTTATTTACCATTTTATATGTCTGGTTAAGGTGTAGAAAATGGTCTAAATCAGGGGTGGGGAACATTTTTGCTGGTCATACAAAATACTCAACTTAAAAATTTGACTGATATATTTAGTTAAACATATAATTGACTTAGGGGTAATTTACATAAATTGCGCTTCAATAAAAAAAAATCTAGAGCATTGTATTTTTGCATCACAAAATATTACATATAGTACAGGCGCCATTTTGACCAAACATAGAAGTCTAATTTTTAAGTTCAGAATGTTATATATTTTGTTCTTTTTTGGCATTAATGTCAGCCAAGATAATCCCACAACTGACCCTGCCTTTGTCCCTTTTTCAGCATCAGATCTGTCCCCCACCTTCATCAGCCTCCTATGTCTCATACATCTGCCTCAGAGCAGATCAGGCTCTCCTACTGTGTCCTTCCTCCATACCTCATAGATTGCAGACCCTCTCTTCTTCTGTACCAGTTTGTAACTCGTCTTGTACATGCTTAGTGCAATATTCTGTATTATGTATGTACACCCCTTTTCATATGTACATCACCGTGGAATGAATTGCGCTTTAATAATAAATAATAATCAGACTCCCATCAGACCCTCACTAGCCTCAGATCAGCTACCATCAGACCCCCCAGTCTCAGATCACACCCATATCAGACCCTCTCCCAGCCCCAGATCAGACCCCCATCAGACCCTCCATTAGCCTCAGATCAGCCCCTATCAGACCCCTCCAGAATCCAATAAAAAAAATTAACTTACCACTCCAGCTCTGGAAGGAGCTGCCACTTGGCAGATTAACTTACCCTTCCCAGTCTTCTTCCCGACCTGCTGTACTGTGACGTGACAGCGCAAAGCGTCAGGTCATAGTGTGCGTCTCCGTGACCTACTTCACGACATTGTACGTGTCAGGACACAGAGCGAGGCTGGAAGAAGACCAGGGAAGGTGAGTACAGCCAGTGCAGTGCTGTTCTCATCTTCCTGTGCCTCCCACATGCTGATGACCGCTTCTATAACTTCAGCAGATCCACCGCCAATGCAGGGCCTTATTAAGACCAGCGTCTAAAATGCAGGTCTTAATAAACGTGCCCCTTAGAGTCCAGTGTAAGAACACTAACCTAAGGTCTTTCTGTCATATTAAAGGGGTTGTCTGGTTTCTAATATGGATGACCTATCCTCTGGTTTGGTCATCAATATCGATTAGCAGGGGTCCGACTCCTGGCACCCCTACTGATCCGTTGTTTGAAGAGCATGTATCGCTTATGAGAGAGCTGCGTTCTCTTCACTGTTTACCTGTTCACTGTAACAAAAAAAGCCAGTGGAGATAATATATCCAAAATAATGTAAATTGTATTGTATATTAAAATATGTAGAAAAAGGCAAGATGGAAAAAAGTATACAGAGAAGCGAAGGGCAAAATATACAGCTGGACTGTCATGTATCCCCACAAGGCTAATAAGCACTTAATGGGTACCAGGTCAGATACTGTGACTCACAGGCACCCAAAGTATGTATCACTGATGGTAAATAACACCCCAATGGGGGACTATACAGCGTGGTACAACAATATGTGGGAATTCCCCGGATGTCCGTGAGATACACAGTCTGCGTCCTAAGTGGTCATAGACAGCATGTATATAACAGGCTTAATAAAGTTTATCCGCAGCCTAGTCTATAACACATATATACAGCCTAAAAGATAACATAGGCCTAATATGTTATTCATCTGATGATGTATTATGTATTTTACATTAAATTATCTGCCCCCTTACCTCCATCAGCCTCCTATCAGACCCCCCAGTCTACATCAGCCTCAGATCAGACTCTCATCAGATCCCTCACCCTCAGATCATACCCCCATCAGACCCTCCCTAGCCTCTGATCAGCCCCCATCAGACCTACCAGCCTCAGATCAGACCCTTCCCAGATTCATATCAGCCCCCATCAGACCCCTCAGCCTCAGATCAGTCCCCCTCCCAGCATCAGATCAGACCCCATCAGACCCCTCAGCCTCAGATCGGACTTCCCCATCTTCAATTAGCCTCAGATCAGCTCGTATTAGACCCCCCAGCATCCAAACAGACCTCAGATAAGACGATAAAAAATAAAATAAACTTAAATCTCCAGCTCCGGACGGCGCTGCCACTTGGCACATTCACTTACCCTCTATGGTCTTCTTCCTGCCGCGCTGTACTGTGACCTGACAGCGCACAGCGTCAGGTCATAGTGCGCATCTACGTGCAGAGCGGGGCCAGAAGAAGACGGGGGAAGGTGAGGACAGCCAGTGCAGTCGTGTTCTCACCTCCCTTGCCTCCCTCATTAACATTTTCACTTTATGTTCTGGCCGGGGGCCACATGAATTGATCCCAGGGGCCGTATGCGGCCCTTGGGGTGGAGGTTCTCCTCCCCTGGCCTATGAGGATAAAAGTAACCATATTGGAGTTCTTCTGACCGTTGAGCAACTTGTCCCTCATAAGGAAACACTGACATTGTGCACAAGTTTCATTAATGCTGCATTGCACTGTGACTCTGTCTGATGAAATGCTGCTGAGTCTACTACTACTAAATGAGTCTACTACTCATATCCAGTTCATTTACATTCCATACTTGGTTGAACTAGATTTGAGCTTTCTGGGTCAAAGTTCTTTTTTGATCCATCAGTGATTATCCATTATTTGTGCAATAGTCACTGATTTCTTAACAGCTGTTATTATGAAAGTTAAAGCGCTCTCGGCTCAGGTAATGATTCAGACCAGCAGTATAGCAGAACATATCCAGCACCAGAATTAGTCCAATAAAATCACAATTTATTTCTAGAAAAAGTACAAAAAGTCCATACAGGAGCCAGGTCCCATGATTCAGAAGAGACACGCTTATTGTAGAACAGAACCTATTCTAAAAAATATTTAATATAGGTTTTTTTGTTACAACAAAAATATTTGCAATAAAAATTCAGATTAGATTTATTTATAATACTCACTTATATAGCACTGCTATATTCCTCAGTAGTGATGGATGAACATCGGCCGGGACGGTTCACGAAAGCGCGAACACGATCAAATGTTCGCGAACCGCAAGTTCGCGGCGGGCCCCATTCACTTTAATGGCAGGCGAACCTGAAAAATCTTCAGCTCATATTTGCAGCCACCAAATACATAGTAGAAGTGCACAAATAGTCCCACAACATGGACAGTGACATACTAGAGGGGGATCAATGACAAAAATTCCAACAAAAAATATGTGTCTTAATCAGGGGACATTTTTTGAGTCTTAAAGGGAAATTCTCTGAAATGTGCCCTGTTGGAGCCTAGAAAATGTTATTTTAGGCCACAGGAGTACGGGCCTTAAAAATTAGGCATTCACCTGACATAAAAGATATTCTGATTATGTGGCTCGAGGTACATTATGCGGTCACTGAATAACGATTTTACTGTAGCCCACTTTTTTTTCTCACTTTTTTTTGGGGGGGGGGGCAACTGGTATATCACACCAGTAGAAATAATTTGTTCCAATGTCATTTGTCACTATCTGTAGATGCGGTAACGCAGCTAAAACGCAAACAAATGCTGCACTACCCAAATGCACTATATAGAAAGTATATAATTGATATATCACACCCCTGCTTCAATCACTTTTTTGGAGGGGCAATTGGTATGTCCACCAGTAGAACTTATTTGTTCCAATGGCGTTTGTCGCTATCTGTAGCAGAGGTAACACAGCAAAACTGCAAACAACTGCTGCACAACCTAAATGCACTATATAGAAAGTATATTTCTGGTATATAACACCCCTGCTTCAATCAATTGTTTAGATCACTATATCACACCAGTAGAAATTATTTGTTCCAATAGCGTTTGTCCCTCTGTGTAGTATCGCAGCAGAACCGCACACAACTGCTGCACAATACAAATGCACTATAAGATACTTTCTATGCTAGAAAGTATATTATAAGTATATCACACCCCTCAGTATAGCACACCAATACTAGTCCTTAAAAGGACTTTTGTGGCCCTATTAGCTAGCGTTTGGTGTCACTAACAGTCTGTCCCTGCTCCACACAGCAACCTCTCCCTAAACTGGCAAAAGACTGAATGTAAAATGGCGGCCAGAAGGGGTTTATTTATAAGGTAGGGGGTATGTCCATGTGCTGAAACATCTTAATTGTCTGTCCTGTACCACCTGATGGATGTGTCATAGGTCAAAGTTCTTCAAAATATAAAAGAATATGGCGCCAGTGGACATTGCCTTATGTTCGCCCTTTCGCTGAACACCGAACGAGCAAAGTTCGCCACAAAACGACCACCGGGCGAACTGCAAAGCCATCTCTATTCCTCAGCACTTTACAGACATTAGCATCAGGCTGTCCCCAATGGGGCTCACAATCTATGTTCTCTATCAGTATGTCTTGGGAGTGTGGGAGGAAACCAGAGGAAACGCACGCAAACACCGGGAGAACATACAGGTGAAACTCGAAAAAATTTGAATATCGTGCAAAAGTCCATTTATTTGAGTAATGCAAATTAAAAGGAATTGCATTAATGCAGCTTAAAATTAGAGTTAAGTGTCACACTCTAGTCAGCTAATTAGTCCATCACCCCCTGAGCAAAGGGTTCCTCAAAATTGTGACTTTGGGGTTTCATAAGCTGTAAGCCATAATCATCCAAATTATAACAAATAAAGGCTTGAAATATCTCGCTTTGCCTGTAATGAGTCTCATATGTTAGTTTCACCTTTTAAGTTGCATTACTGAAATAAATGAACTTTGCACAATATTCTAATGTTTCACCTGTACAAACGCCATGCAGATGTTGTGCTTGCTCAAATTAGAACCTAAGATCCCAGCGCTGCAAGGCACCAGTGCTGACCACTGAGACACCGTGCTGCCCAGATTTGTAACATAATTTGCACCAGTTGTGTTTTTTGCAATACCGACTGTGTGTATGCCAAGTGCATTGGTTTCCATGGGTCCTTATGCTGCAGCAAAGTAATGGACATGTCCTATCTTTTGCAGCTTGTCCACATGGATGCAGAACGACACATTTTGCATGAGGCCTAAGGGCCGCTTCACACGAGCGGATGCCGTGCGTGGCATCCGCTCCGTGAAAGAGTGCCAAGACCCGCTGCAGACTGCAGAGGCACGGAGCAGTAACATGACTGTTAATGCTCCGTGCCTCTCTGTGATCTCTTTACTACGAAATCACAGTAAGATAAAGTTGTCACTGTGATTTCGTAGTAAAGAGATCACAGAGAGGCACGGAGCATTAACAGTCATGTTACTGCTCCGTGCCTCTGCAGTCTGCAGCGGGTCTTGGCACTCTTTCACGGAGCGGATGCCACGCACGGCATCCGCTCGTGTGAAGCGGCCCTAAGGGCATCACAAACGGCTCCTGTAAGGCTTTTTTACACGTCAGTGAATAACATACACATACTGATTGATTTCAACATGTTTATTTATACATCAGTGAAAACTATGGAGACTTGCACTTCTTTTGTCCATGATGTGGACCAAACACTCCCATTGAAGTTTATGGGTCTGTGAAAACCACTGACAACAGAGACATCCGTGTTCTGTCAGTGATTTCCATGGACCATTGGTAGAAGATGAACTGGAAATAAATTTTCAGCCTAGCATTGTATGTGGTATGCGAATGATAAACAGAGGGGGGGGGGGGGACACACAGATCAAACATGGATTCTTCACAGAAATCTTAACGGATGAACCACTGACCATCTTGTCAAGGATGTCATCACGAACATGTCTGATTGAGACTTTAATCTGACTGCAGCAATGGTGATCCCAAACCGATTTAGCTAAAAATGGTAATGTCCTGCCATTGCCGGGAAATTATGGTATTACCTGGTAGCCATTTAGAAGAATGGTGGATGGCTTAAGTCCACAGTGGCTCTATGAAATCCATATTTCCTAATAGACCATAGGTCCCGATGGGACAACCCTTTAAAGAGGACCTTTTACCACTCCTCACATTCCTGTTTTAATAGCTCCATGTATTCCCCACGTACTAACAATTCCGGAACAACTATTCTTATGGCTCTATGTTGTGCCATTCCTCTATTTTTGCACTAGAAATTATAAATGAATTGCTATTAGCCTTCAGTAATGGTACAGAGGGGAGGTAACCCGTTGGGGGGGTGTCCCTGCACAGTCTGAATCTATCCAATCAGTGCTGCCATTTTCAGTCTGTGCAGGCACACCCCCCCAACTGGTTACCACCCATCTGTACCCTTACTGAAGGCTAATAGCGATTTATTTATAACTTATAGTGCGAATAATAAAGGAATGGCACAACATAGAGTCATAAGAATTGATGCTCCAGAATTGTTAGTAGGTGGGGAATGCATGGAGCTATTAAAATGGGCATGTCAGGAGTTGTGAAGGGTCCTCTTTAAGGGTACTGTTTTATGTGGTGAATTTTAATTGAAAAATTAATCACAGATCTGTACCAAAATCCATGATGAATCTGCATCAGAATATGCATAACTTACCGGCAGATTTCACCCTCTGCATTGTGTGGAGTGAAATCCACATCAGTTGACATGCTGTGGATTTAAAATCTGCAACATATGACGGGTTATGTGCAGATTCCGCGCTCATTTTTCTAATAAAGTATTCACTGCAGATTTTCAACATGCAATTCCACTGCTGAAAATCTGCACAATACAGTAAACACCACTTGTGACCATATCCTAAGGGTACACACAAATTCAGGTACCTGGATGCAGTTTTGGAAGCCAAGATGAGGAGTAGATCATAAAAGGAAAGAATAAAGGACAGATGCAACTTAAATTTTTTTGAATTCACTCCTGGTTTTGTTTTTCAAAACTGCATCAGGAAACTGGACCGTCTGCTTGTGCCCTAAAAGAAAAGCACTGGTTGCCTAAATGTTGCTTGTTTTTTGTGTTTTCTTATAGTTAAAACAAAACAAGAGAAGGAAAACAGTAAAAGCACACCCAATATAGATAAACAATATAGGTGCAACAACACTAGAAAGCAGGTCAGGAAATGCACACTAAGGCCATCTGCACATGTAGCAGAGAATGTGCGTTTTTTCAGTGAGGAAAATGTCATGATAGGTAGGTAAGCGGGGAAATAACCAAACACAGGAAAACAAACAGAACAAATTACTAGGCCAAAAAGCTAGAGCGAAAAGGTCACCTCCTAGCGATCCCTAAAAGTTTTACCTAAACTACTATGCCCATGTGCATACCCTAATGGTGTATATGCACATGCTCTCGTGCCTAAACCTATACACCCTGGGCAAACCCTAAGCAGTAGGGAAAAGGGAAGAGGCAACCTGCTTTTTCAAACCCAGAGGAAGCAAGCGTCTCCCTAGAGGCCTAGATAAAGACACAATGGGAAATAACGGAGAGGACTTATCTTGAGCAGAGCTGGAGCAGACCATCCACCACACATTCAGAGCTCAAAGGAAAGAACTATAACCCGCACAGGCCACTGGGGGAAGGAGGGATAAATAGCCTCACTAACAATCAAACCCAGTACACAGTAGTGCGGCGCATCGCACAGACCTGTCACTTACCAGTAGGATGAGCGCCGGCCAGCCACAGACAGCGCAGGTAAGTATAAGCTAAGAAACCATGGCAGCCAGGACTGCAGTAGCGTCCTGGCTGCCATGGTAACCGATCAGAGCCCCAGCGATTAAACTGGGACTCCGATCATAAATGCCGCTCCACTGCCACCAATGATGGGGGGGAGGGGGGTTGTTAGCCTGTGGCCACTGCTGCCAATGCTTTTAATACTGGGGAGGGAGTGAGGGGGGCCGCACTGGCCACTTTTGCTTTAAATACTGGGGAGGGAGGGGGGGCTGCACTGGCCACCAATGCTTTTAATACTGGGGAGGGAAGGGGGGGCCGCACTGGCCACCAATGCTTTTAATACTGGGGAGGGAAGGGGGGGCCGCACTGGCCACCAATGCTTTTAATACTGGGGAGGGAGGGAGGGAGGGGGGACCGCACTGGCCACCAATGCTTTTAATACTGGGGAGGGAGGGGGGTCTGGCCCCTGCTGCCTGGCAGCACCCGATCAGGGGGCTGAGATCTGCACAATTAACCCCTCAGGTGCGGCACCTGAGGGGTTAATTGTGCGGATCACAGCCCCCTGTAAGAGATCGGGTTCTGCAAGGCAGCAGGGGGCAGTTATGTACCATACACAGTTCTTAGTATATTCTAACTTGAAGCGTCCCCATCACTATGGGAACGCCTCTGTGTTAGTATATACTGTCGGATCTGAGTTTTCACGATCTAACTCAAATCCGATGGTATATTCTAACATAGAGGCGTTCCTATGGTGATGGGGACGCGTCAAGTTAAAATATACCATCGGATTGGAGAAAACTCTGATCCGATGGTATATAAATAGGGACTCCTGACTTCACATTGAAAGTCAATGGGGGACGGATCCGTTTACAATTGCACCAATATTGTGTCAATGAAAACGGATCCGTCCCCATTGACTTACATTGTAAGTCAGGACGGATCCGTTTGGCTCCGCACCGCCAGGCGGACACCAAAACGCTGCAAGCAGCATTCAGGTGTCCGCCTCCAGAGCGGAATGGAGGCGGAACAGAGCCAAACTGATGCATTCTGAATGGATCCGCATCCATTCAGAATGCATTGGGGCTAAACTGATCCATTTGGGGCCACTTGTGAGAACCTTGAAACGGATCTCACAGGCGGACCCTGAAACGCCAGTGTGAAAGTAGCCTTACATGTCTGCAATAGGGTTGTGCCTATTTTGAGCACAACCAGAAAAAGGTGAGCACCTTTATTCTCAAATCAATTTGTTTTGTGTTGAATGTACTATCCTATTGTGTGCCCCATCCCTCTTGTTTTCTCTATTCCCCTCATCACTGAGTGGAATTCAGATTCGCCTGTGGTTTTTCAAACTTGTACTGTCATGTGGCAGAGAAGGTGGGCTGCTCCTTGCAATTGACCCTGTGCAGCAAGTTGCAAGCCACCATGGAAACATGGAGCAGCTGTTACAGGCAGGGACAGTACATGTCTTTCATGGCCCACTGGGTCAATGTTTTTCACGGTAGCAGCGATGCAGTATTGTCGCAACAAGGCCAGGACTTGGAGGACACCTCCACATCTGTGTTCACCTGGATCCCACACCAGGTGCTTATTCGCCGCCTCCATGGACATCCTCCAACAGAAACACAAGATGGCGTTGCTTCGTGTCCCTCTCCCTCCTATCATATGTGTAAAGTGAAGCATTGCCATGCTGTGTCAGACGTGTTGGCCTGGCCAAGAATAGCTATACAGTGGATCAGTTGCATACTCCAAAGACATAATGATAGGGCCCTTAGATTGTGAGCCCCATTGGGGACAGTTGGATGCTAATGTCTGTAAAGCGCTGCGGAATATAGTAGCGCTATATAAGTGCATAAAATAAATAAATACTCAGGCCCTTCAAAAAGGGTACTAAATTTGTCAGCAAAGACAACTGGAGCATAAACAATGTCACCCCCTGGTATTTATATCAAAGCAAAAGCTCATGGAGATGTAACAAGTGTTAGTGTAAAAAGAACACCATGTGCCCCCAATAAGGGACAGATTTTGGAATGTTAGCGTCACATAATTAGCCATTGTTGTCATTGTGTTAAAGAGCTTAAAGGAGGGGTTGGGGCAAAATTTTGCAAAAGAGAAAAAAATATGAGTTCTAGGTTAGGGTAGAATCATTTCAGACATCAATCAAATTGAACACAAAACAAATTTTAAGAAATTTGCATGTGGAAGAAGGTGCTCTGATGAGATGAGACCAAAGTTGACATTTTTGGCCTAAATGCAAAACAATATGTGCGGTGGAAAACTAACACTGCACATCACCCTGAACAGACCATCCTCACAATGAAATGTGGTGGCAGCATCATGCTGTGGGGGTGCTTTTCTTCCACGGGGACAGGGAAGCTGGTTAGAGTTGATGGGAAGATGGATGGAGCTAAATACAGGGTAATCCTGGAGGAAAACCGGGCTGCAAAAGACTTGAGACTGGGGCAGAGGTTCACCTTTCAGCCGGACAATGACCCTAAACATACAGTCAGAGCTACAATGGAATGGTTTAGATCAAAGCATATTCATTAGTGTTGATCGAGGATGCTCGGCCGAACACCAGTTCGGCTCGAGCATTGTGATGCTCGGCACATGGCAGTGTTCGCCCGAATACTGCGTGTGCTGGAGCGCGATGCTTGAGTCTCCTCCCCGCACGTTTGTTGACTGCTACGCAGCCAATAAACGTGCAGGTAAGTACTACCACTCACTATAATGCCGTAGCCATGTTGGTTACTGGTAAATAAATAAAATAGTCTCTGGTACGTTGCCTTTTTCTGTGTCGCAGGTACCAATCGTGAAGTGGGTACAGTTCACATAAATCTCAATCCTTTTTCCAGTTAGACCGGGCTTCTCCAGAAGGCAGGAAAAACACCACTTTAGACTCCTTCCAATAATCCGTGGATATAGGGAAGCATAAGCATACACAAGAAACACACTCATCCACGATACCTAGCTTCATGTCCCAGTTTGCAGGGCAGCACAGGACACCACCCTCGACGTCACACCAGTGCGACCAGGTGGTCGGTTGGATTGCAGCAAATAATGCTTCCAGTCGGTTAAGCACCACCCTGTTTTCCACAAAGGCCAGTATCAGTAGCCAAGAGTCTGATCAACAGAATCCTCGCCCTGATCCTCCTTCCTCCCACCATGGAGAGTTTTTGCCAATAAGCAATCCCATACTCGGATATTCCGAGGAGCTCTTTTCATTGCCATTCCTTAATTTGGGCCTCTCGCCAAGCCCGCTTGAAGAGGGACATGAGGAGATCTTGTGCCTTGATTCCCAAACTCTTGAGCATCAGAAGAAGATGGCGCCCTGCACCTGGACTTTCGCAAGCACCATCAGCTAGCACATCCACTTCTGTGTCCCAGCTCAGCGCACAGATGTTTATACCCAGGCCTTTGAACGAAAGCGCAAATACCCAGCCACCCACCCACAGGCCATAGCACTAAATGCGCACCTTTCCAAATTGCTGGCCCTGGAAATGTTGCCATTTAGGCATGTGGACACTGAGACTTTCCGCAGCCTGATGGCGGGTGCCGTCTCTCATTACTCACTGCCCAGCTGCCACTATTTTGCCCTGTGTGTCGTCCCCGACTTACACTAGCAAGTGTCCTGTAACATCACCCACTCCCTGAGCAACTCAGTTACTGAGAAGGTCCACTTAACGACTGACACATGGACAGGTGCTTGTGGCCAGGGATGCTACATTTCCCTGATGGCACACTGGGTGAACGTTGTGGAGGCCGGGAGCGAGTCGTACCCTGGGATGGCACAGGTGCTACCAACGCCAAGGATTGCGGCCCTACTTCCATCAGGATTTCCACCACCACCTACGTTAGTGGCTGCAACCCCCCCTTCTCCTCCTCCACTTCCACCTCTAAATTGTCATCTTGCAGCCATCAGTCAATAACTGAAAGCAGTGTAGCACTGCAGTGGGGAAGCATCAACAGGCTGCGCTGAAACTTATTTGATTAGGTGACAAACAGCACACCGCCGCAGAGCTATGGCAGGGTATAAGGGACCAGACTGAGCTGTGGTTCTCGCCACTCAACCTACAACCAGACATGGTTGTGTCTGTTTATGGCCTTAACTTGGCGGTGGCTTTGGAGCTTAGAAAGCTCACACACATACCATGCCTAGCCCACGTGTTAAACTTAGTGGTTCAGAGGTTTCTCAAAACCTACCCCAATTTGCCTGACCTAATGATGAAGGTGCGCCACGTGTGTGCCCATTTCCGAAAGTCATCTACAGCTGCCACCAGTCTGGCAGCGCTGCAGCAGTGCTTGCAATTGCCAGCTCATGCGGTGGAACTCCACGTTCCACATGTTGGCCAGACTTTGTGAGCAGCAGTGGAATACCAGCTGCAACATGGTCATCACCTTTCCAGTCATCTGCCGCTCTTCACAAGTGATGAGTGGGCATGGATGTCTGACCTCTGTGAGGTTTTACGCAACTTTGAGGAATCAACACAGATGGTGAGCGGCGATGCCGCTATTATCAGCGTAACCATCCCTCTTCTGTATCTGCTCAAACGCTCGCTGCTCACAATGAAGGCGGACGCCTTGCATGTGAAAGAGGTGGAAATGTAGGAAGACAGAACAGAGGGTGATAGCCAGACCACCCTCATTTTGTCTTCTCAGCGCGAATTGGATAAGGATGAGGAGGAGCAGGAGACCTGTTGCCTCCGCTACAGAGGGAAGTACCCATAGCTGTCATGGCTGAGGATGGGGAAAACCCTCAGCCGTGCGATGCCAGAAGATGTTAGTCGCCACTTGGCCAGGAGCACAGGATCACGGAGCAGGTCACCTCCTATAACATCCCTAATATGACCTTGACTCCTAGCTGTATGAGCCGACCCTGATGGTGGGAGGGCTCATACTCCGGAACCTTTAAGTCCCTACTAGCCCTCAGGGTGGCCCTAACTAGGAGCATGGTAAGACGACCTGTTCCTCCTGGATACGGAGGAACGGGAGTCTCACTGGCCAAGCTGCAAGGAGAGGGAGACATATACAGACATATAGATATGGCAGCTGAACCACACTAGTTCCAAACTAACCTGCCACAGCCTTGCTGACTGGAACCCATGCACCAGGTATTGCTGTCCACACAAACACTAAGTAGACAGAACACACAAAGCACACAGGAAACCAGGACATCTATAGCTGTAATAAACATAGAAAGGAACACATCAACTAGACATCATACATGGGTTTTATGACCACAAGGGTGTCCCTCACTGGCAGATGGAAAAGGATACCAGGAGGATGACTCCAGCAACATGCCTGGAGTACCACTCAGACTTCTGATCTCCACAGAGGCTTTATAGCCCAAAGTGGCCACACCCAGACAGAAACACACAGGAAAGGGAGTTAACCCTTCCAACACAAACCAGGGGAGTGAAACCACTTAAAGGGAAATACAAACACAAGTATCACACTGCAGCTGTTACCGCCGGCAACGACATGCGTGGCAACCATGTCCAGGAAACAGCCAGAAGGCTGAGACACTGCCACCACACGTACACAGACACGACGTTGCTGCAGACAACCGCAAGTGAAAGGAACAACACAGTGCACACACACATATAAACCCCATGCACACTAAACAGATAAAAGGCAGACCTATAAAGACAGGTTGCCGGGTACAACCGCATGCACCTGGCAGCAAGCTGCCCAGCAACAGCTCAGGCTGCTATACTGCCAAATGTAACAATGTTGCTAGCGGCAACCACACGTGAGGCAACAGACAAGCAGCGCTCACCATGTGGTTGACAACAATACCAAACCGCAGGCAACCGCATGCGGATCAAGAGTCACGACCATACCCATGGTCGTGACACTCCCACCCCTCAAAGCCCCCCCACCAAAAAAAAAGGGAAAATAGTGAGGAACTCAAAAAGGGATGGGAGAAGGGAAAAATAGGGGAAACAGCGCCAGTGTATGCGAGTCTCCCCAGGACTGCTGCCGGACCCTGAAGCAACACACAGGAACCAGGATCCGACTGCCAGCCTCTGGAGCAACACACAGGAACCAGAGACCAGCAAGGTAAGGTGGCGGGGAATAAGCCACCAACCGCGCCATTAACGGTGATCCCCTAAACCAGTGGTTCTCAACCTTTCTAAAGCCGTGACCCCTTAATACAGTTCCTCATGTTGTGGTGACCCCCAACCATTACATTTTTTTCCTTGCTACGTCATAACTAATTTTGCTACTGGTATGAATTGTAATGTAAATATCTGATATGCAGGATGTATGCCAGTCTATTACAAGGTGTTAGGTAGTTCTGTAATTGGCGCTGTGTTGTGGGGGATCTGTGGAGGGCGCTGTGTTGTGGGGGATCTGTGGAGGGCGCTGTGTTGTGGGGGATCTGTGGAGGACGCTGTTATATGGGGGATCTGTGGAGGACGCTGTTATGGGGGATCTGTGGAGGACAGTGTTATGGGGGATCTGTGGATGGCACTGTTATGGGGTGGATCTGTGGAGTACGCTGTTATAGGGGATGTGTGCTATGACACATAGGGCCATGAGGGGGGCCAGCATAAGACATATAGGGGATCTGTGGAGGACGCTGTTATGGGGGATCTGTGGAGGACAGTGTTATGGGGGATCTGTGGATGGCACTGTTATGGGGTGGATCTGTGGAGTACGCTGTTATAGGGGACGTGTGCTATGACACATAGGGCCATGAGGGGGGCCCGCATAAGACATATAGCATCTTATGCTGGTCCCCCTCATGGCCCTATGTGTCCCCTCATGTGTCCTAAACTGCGCACATAACTGTCTTTGCGTGTAAAGTATGTTACTCCTGTGTGAAACAATCTCTCTCCTATTTGTAGCGTTATACTACCCTACCTCGTGAGATTTCTCCTGACTTCCTGTCGCACTGCTAATGACGTGAGGAGGCGTTCCTGAGTTTTAACGATCTGCGCATGCGCAAACCGACAGTTTATGGAAAATCTCAGCGGAGTTCAGCTTTACACCGGGACACTGCGCATGCGATGGAGAGCCTTAGTAGGGAAATATTACGGCCCAGTGCGCAAGCGCGGCTAACTCCGGCCGGCGCATGCGCAGTGTCCTGGTGTAAAGCTGAACTCCGCTGAGATTTTCCATAAACTGCCGGTTTGCGCGTGCGCAGATCGTCAAAACTCAGGAACGCCTCCTCACGTCATTAGCAGTGCGACGGGAAGTCAGGAGGTAGGGAAATCTCACGAAGTAAGGTAATGTAACGCTACAATCGTGCAGCCCTAATAGGAAGCCTCAGGCGACCCCCTGGAAAGGGCCGATCGACCCCCAAAGGGGTCGCGACCCCTAGGTTGAGAACCGCTGCCCTAAACGCTCTCCCTCCGGAGACCGCGCATGCACCCCACAAGACATGGCAATGCATGCTGCACCCTCTTCCGAAGGTGTGCAACCGGACACCAAACAAACCACGGTAAGGGAATGAAAAGTACAGGGAACACCAAACAGACAATGGTGAAGGAATGGCGGGGAAATGCCACTCACCGCGCCGTCAGCGGCGAAACCCCCAAAACGCTCTCCCTCCGGAGAACGCGCATGTATGCCGAAAATGGCTGGCAATACATGCTGCACCCTCTTGTTGAAGCACCTTTTGATTTTATTACAGCACTCAGTCTTTTTGGGTTTGAGTCTATTAGCATGGCACATTTTGACTTGGCAAGATTTGCCCACTCTTCTTGCAAAAACACTCCAAATCTGTCAGATTGCGAGGGCATCTCCTGTGCACAGTCCTCTTCAGATCACCCCACAGATTTTCAATCAGATTCAGGTCTGGGCTCTGGCTGGGCCATTCCAAAACTTTAATCTTCTTCTGGTGAAGCCATTCCTTTGTTGATTTGGATGTATGCTTTAGGTCGTTGTCATGCTGAAAGATGAAGTTCCTCTTCATGTTCAGCTTTCTAGCAGAAGCCTGAAGGTTTTGTGCCAATATTGACTGGTATTTGGAACTGTTCATAATTCCCTCTAGCTTAACTAAGGCCCCAGTTACAGCTGAAGAAAAACAGCCCCAAACCATAATGCTGCCACCACTATGCTTCACTGAGGGTATGGTGTTCTTTTGGTGATGTGCAGTGTTGTTTTTGCGCCAAACATATCTTTTGGAACTATGGCTAAAAAGTTCAACCTTGGTTTCATCAGACCATAACACCTTTTCCACATGCTTTTGGGAGACTTCAGATGTGTTTTTGCAACATGTAGCCTGGCTTGGGTGTTTTTCTTCGTAAGAAAAGGCTTTCATCTTGCCACTCTACCCCATAGCCCAGACATATGAAGAATACGGGAGATTGTTGTCACATGTACCACACAGCCAGTACTTGCCAGATATTCCTGCAGCTCCATTAATGTTGCTGTAGGCCTCTTGGTAGCCTCCCAGGCTAGTTTTCTTCTCGTCTTTTCATCAATTATGGAGGGACGTCCAGTTCTTGGTAATGTCACTGTTGTGCCATATTTTCACTGTGTTCCATGGTATATCTAATGTCTTGGAAATTATTTTGTACCCTTCTCCTGACTGATACCTTTTAACAATGAGATCCTTCTGATGTTTTGGAAGCTCTCTGTGGACCATGGCTTTTGCTGTGGGATGCGACTAAGAAAATTTCAGGAAAGACCAACTAGAGCAGCTGAACTTTATTTGGGGTTAATCAGAGGCCCTTTAAATGATGTCAGGTGTATGCTGAATACTATTTAATAGTGATTGCTTAATTCTGGACACAGTTACATCCTGTTATAAGAGGGTATGCACACTTATGCAACCACATTATTTTATTGTTTTCTTCCCTCCACCTAAAAGATTTCAGTTTGTTTTTCAATTGAGTTGTACAGTTTATAGGTCACATTAAAGGTGGAAAAAGTTCTGAAATGATTCATCTTTGTCTCATTTTCTTACATCACAAAAACCTGACATTTTAACAGGGGTGTGTAGACTGTAAGTGCCGCTGTACATGTACCACAGAATCTTAGGGGGCGAGTCAGTGCCTCAATAAAAAGCGTACATTCCCATCTGAAATGCTTTGGTTATATGGCAAAAGTGGCAGAGTTAAAAGCCTGTGTCCAGTTTACCACTGTCAATTCATTAGTGGGCCAGGCGCAGGGGAGTACATACAGGGGTCGCAGGGGTCGCAGTTGCGACCGGGCCCGGCCCTCCAGGGGGCCCGGCCGCCTGTGGACCCCTGGCCCCGCCCTGCAGTAGTGCTGTGCCTGCCTGTAAAAAACCAGGCGGCCGACCCGGGGCCCGCCTCCCGGGCCCGCCTCCCAGTGTTATGTGCTATGTGCCAGCCCTACCCTCCTTCAGTCTCCTCCCCCTGATTCTCCTCCCCCTGATTCTCCCGTGGGTGCGGCGGTGCGGCGTGCCTCGTCATTTCCTATTGGGCGGCCGCACCGGACATGACGCTTCCCAAGGCTGCGCAGACGCACAACGACGCCGAGACGCAGAAGGGAGAAGGCGCCGGAAGCTCGCGAAGATGCAGGTGCCGGTCCAAAATGAAGATAAGATTAGATTTGTAAAGAAAAATAAAATAAAAAAAAGGTCTTCATAATTGCTCAGAATAGACTCAGAGTAGGGTCTGCTGGGGGCTGGCTTTATAACTAGCTCTCCTATATTTCTGTAGCCGGCAACCTCTGACTGCCCAGTTGGGCTGAAACTACTACACCCAACATGTTCTGGCAGTAATAGTAAATGGATATTGGTGCCATTCTGAGCTACTAGTCTATATAATACATATGTATTATATAGACTAGTAGCTCAGAATTACACCAATATCCATTTACTATTACTGCCAGAACATGTTGGGTGTAGTAGTTTCAGCCCAACTGGGCAGTCAGAGGTTGCCGGCTACAGAAATATAGCAGAGTTAGGCTACTTTCACACCTGCGTTAGGTGCGGATCCGTCTGGTATCTGCACAGACGGATCCGCACCTATAATGCAAACGCTTGTATCCGTTCAGAACGGATCCGTTTGGCTGCAAGCAGCGTTTTGGTGTCCGCCTCCAGAGCGGAATGGAGGCTCAACGGAGGCAAACTGATGTATTCTGAGCGGATCCTTATCCATTCAGAATGCATTGGGGCTAAACTGATCCGTTTTGGTCCGCTTGTGAGAGCCCTGAAATGGATCTCACAGGCGGACCCAGAAACGCCAGTGTGAAAGTAGCCTTAGGCTACTTTCACACTGGCGTTTCTGGGTCCGCTTGTGAGATCCGTTTCAGGGCTCTCACAAACAGTGCAAAACAGATCAGTTCATCCCCAATGCATTCTGAATGGATAAGGATCCGCTCAGAATGCATCAGTTTGCCTCCGTTGAGCCTCCATTCCGCTCTGGAGGCGGACACCAAAACGCTGCTTGCAGCCAAACGGATCCGTTCTGAACGGATACAAGCGTTTGCATTATAGGTGCGGATCCGTCTGTGCAGATACCAGACGGATCCGCACCTAACGCAGGTGTGAAAGTAGCCTAACTCTGCTATTGGTGGAGGGATGTTGGGGGGGCGGTGACGGGGAGGGGGGCCCCATGGTTCAGTTTTGCACCGGGGCCCCATGGATTGTGTGTACGCCACTGGCCAGGCGATTTGAGTGCAAGCTACTGATTAACCGCTTGCCTAACACACATTGACTACATACACCCAGACGGTCGGTACTTATCTTTTTGAACAGACATTTGTAAACGTCCTTGCGGAGATTGCAGCTGCTCTATTAGCCTTCAGCTACAAAGCAGTAGCCTGCTGTCAGTGCTAGAGATGGCAGAGCTTACACAGAGCTTATGTGATCACTGGGGCTGGGCATCTGCACAAACTGCTGGGTCTTAGCAGACCCAAATCAGCTCCCCAGTTAGGGCATACAGTCTCTCTGAGGGCTGGGTTTCCCCTGTAACCGGAGAGCATATGTCAACCCCTGTTACAGAAATATATTTAAAAAAAAAAACAACACACTGCTAGACTAGAGCTCCTAGCCCCACCCCAGTGGCCATAACCTGTACACCCAGTGACCATAACCTCTACACCTGTGCACCCAATTAGTAGCAGGGGCTGGCAGTCACTGACAGCCGATCCCCTGCTATATACCCTGGCATCGGTGAAAACACAGATGCTGGCGTTTCAACCCTCTGTATGCCGCGGTCAGCACTGACCGCGACATGCATGGGATTAGTGGAGGGAAGGCAGCCCAATGCCTTCCTCAGGCATCAGGGGTGCCTTCATCGGAAGCCTGTGAGACCCAACCCCCTGGGTCTCTCAGACAAGCAGGCTATCAGTGTGTTACACTGGTAATACACTGACAGCTAGGGATGAGCGAATCAACTTCGGATGTTTTGCATAAAACTTCGTTCCATTACTGTAGGGAGCAGGAGCTCCATTACAGCATTAGAATGTATTGGCTCCAATGAGCCAAAGTTATTGCTTTGTGAAATCTCGCAAAACTTCAGGTAATAACTTCATAAATTAATTTGTACTGTAAAAACATTTCCCGAAGCCTGCGCATCATCAGTGTTGCACTCCTGGCATCAGAGGCATGCAGCGTTCTCTTTGTGTCTACAGAATAACTGCACGCTAAGTATATGGGAGGTTAGTGTTTATGTGACCTTGTGTTCTGCTCTCTTTGCTTGTGAGGACATGCCAATATAAGTGAGGGGGGCATTAGAAACGCGTTGAGTAGACGCAGTATCATACAAGGATTTTTGTGGAATAAATACAGTAGCGATTAGGAGTTATTAGGGCTAGTGGTTAGCAGTGCTGTAGGCCTTGCGAGCTAAAAAAAAAATATATAGCACTCACCAATAGGCATAAAGATTTAGTAATGGCTCCTTTAGATCTAAGCAAATACAAAAAAGTACAAAAAAGTATACAGTGGCACTCTCATGTCTTCATAATTCCAACGTTTAATCACCAAATTACAGCTGTGAGCAGTGATATACTTTTTTGTATTTGCTGTATGCTACGGGGTGCTACGGACTGGCGCCTGACACCGCGGGCACCACCACTCAAGGATCCATTTTGATGTGCTGCTGCACTCTTTTGTTGGTTTTTCCTTTAGATCTAAGGCTACTTTCCCATTAGCGGATCCATCATGGATTTGCAAAAACGCTTCCGTTACCATAAAACAACAGCATGCATCCGTCATGAACGGATCCGGTTGTATTATGTCTTCTATAGCCATGACAGATCCGTCATGAACACCATTGAAAGTCAATGAGGGACGAATCCGTTTTCTATTGTGTCAGAGAAAACGGATCCGTCCCCATTGACTTACATTGTGTGTCAGGACAGATCCGTTTGCTCCGCACCACATCGCAGACAGAAAAACACTGCTTGCAGCGTTATTCTGTCCGCGATGGGAGTGCAACCAAACGGAACGGAATGCATTTTGGAGCATTCCGTTTCGTTCAGTTCAGTTTTGCCCCTATTGGCCATGAATGGGGTCAAAACAAGCATTTTCTTCCGCTATTGAGATCCGTCATAGGATCTCAATAGCGGAATTGAAAACGCTGGTGTGAAAGTAGCCTAAGATGTTGTCCATGTTATAAGTGGAGAAACACTGTGTGGTGATACAGTGTATCCAACAGTGTAACATATGTTGAACAATATATATCTCCAAATTGGATGACAGTATTTGTGTGTGACAGAAAGGTGGCTACTTTAAGAATATTTATAGCAGATGGTCGCCACTTTCCTGCACTCAGCCTGATCTGATTATTTTGGTGGGTAGCCACATTTTAATGATAACAGAAATAAAATCGTTTTTAACGGTTCTTTTTCAGGCAGTAAGTTATTTTGGCTGAGGTGATCTATGTTAATGTGGTCCCATGATGAACTGATTCTATTAAACGGATCAGAGAAACACGTCAGAACAAAGTTTAGTATTTGGAACATATTATGTGTGCTCCAATTCCCTATTAGTAAGCAAAATACCTTGATGCTATTGGAGGTTCAGGTGCATACAGAATATGTGTGAGTTAAGAGATTTTTGTTGTTGTTTTTTTTATATATATCTTGATGGACAGTAATTACAGTAGGTCTCTCTTTGGTGGTGGTATCTATCCCTCGTCAGGGACATATAGGGCTATTAGGAGGTTCCTGACTTCCTGATTGCGGCAATCGATTTCGGAGAAAATTCTGGTATATGCTACATGATCCCCTTCCCATTGGAAAAATTTGCCCTTGATCCAAGATGGCGGCCATGTTCCGGATATAGCCTAAAAGATAGGACCCTCCCCACCCATTACATGCTGGGGTATTCAGGTATTTCATTTTCCCTTTAGTGTCAGAGGTGTTTTGAGACTTTTGACTCACCCTGTAGATATCCAAATGATGACAGTAGTTAGTTTACCTTCTCATACTGCACTGCAGGGTCCCTTTCCTACAGCGATTTGGGGGTGGGGTCCCTGTTCGTGTACTTGGAGTGTTGCATTGTAACGTACCTTAGGCAAGGGTCTGTGTGTAGTTTTGGCCTTGAAGGTTCACTATATGTCTCTCTGATATTATTATTTTTTCTTCCTCCAATCAGCTGTTTGAGAAGGCGCTGATTCTCTTGTGAGCGTCGCAGCCTTCTCACAGCTTACCGAGCACAGCGCCTAGACCACGTGACCGATGAACGTGTCATCACTGGCCTAAGAAAAGCAGCAAGAAGGTCACAACGTTGCAGTGCTGACTTCTCGAACAGTTGATTGCCGGGGTTCCCTGGTATCTGAACCCCACTAATCAGATACTAATGACCTATCCGGACTAATGACCATCAATATTAAAATCTCGGAAAATCCCTTTAATGACTTTTTCAAAAAATCTTTTCTGCAGTGGTGGAACTTTGTTCTGTTCATCGGTTCAATAAAGAAAAGTTGGTGGAAGAGTGGATGGCTTTCACTGCAACCAGGAGTTTACCTCTCACTGTTGGCAATCTCTGTGCTTTGGATCATGAAGTAAGTGCAGGTTGCTTCTGGCTAGATGTTTTTGTTTTTTATCCTATCTAATCAACAGATGGCAGATTTTACATCCTTTAGTCCTATTCTTATCGAAAACCACAAATTCAGAAGCCTAAAGCTTTTACTTATACTTCACCTCCGTTACTGCAGTGGGTGAATGAGACTGATGAAGGTGCAGACCTACGCCACCACCACAAGTCTGAAACTACCATAAGGCTTCCTTTCATATGTGTTTTGGTGTTTTGTTTTGTTTTTGTGGTGGGAAAAAAGCATCCATTTTTAAAAATAGTTTATGCATTTTGAGTAGAGCGCGCTGTGTTTTCATCAGTGGCCGCACATGGAGAAGGACGTAGCGTCTCTCCCTTCTCACTGTGATGAGGCCGACCACTGCCACCAAACCAAATGTAGAGCGGGCTGAGGAAGGAGAGGAACAGAGGGTTGTGCCACTGGGTCACAGCTTCCGGCCATTCCTCACCATACAGAGGATGCCGATTCTTCAGGTTACTGTTAGGCCACTGAGCACCATCCTTAGGCCTCTTGCACAATAATTATTTTTTTTACCTTTTCCATTCCGTTTTTTGCGTTCCGTATATGAAACAATTCATTTCAATGGGTCCGCCAAAAAAATAACTGAATGTGCTCTGTATGCATTCTATTTCCTTATTTTCGTTCCGTTCAAAGATAGAACATGTCCTATTATTGTCCGCAAAACGGACAAGGCTAGTACTGTTCTATCAGGGGCTAGCTGTTTCGTTCAGCAAAAAACGGAATGCACACCAAATGCAAAATACTGAAAAAGCCACACGGTCATGTGCAATAGGCCTTAAGAATGTGTCTCTACCCTTCCCAGGACAACCTGTGCCAAGGTTCTTTCAAGAGTTGACGCTTAGGAATGGTGTCATGGGCCATCCCCTCTGCCTGCCGGTTCTCTCCCTACAGTGCACCAGAGAGAAGTAATGTGTGCTTTGCTCTGAAAGTTACCATCTTGTCAGGTGGTGTAGTTTAATATTAGAGCCACAGCCGCAGACCATTGATTTACATCATGTGTGCCAATGCTTAAAAAGTGTAATCAGGAAGAATGGTGGTAGTAGTTACAGAGTAAATAGTACAGAGTTCCCCGTAAGGAAGGGAGGAGAATGATGCGAGTGGAGGGTTCCACTTTCTTCTAATGTAACTCTTATTTACCCCAGTATTGCCATTATGTGACATGTGAGGCACATGGTGTTAATACTTTAGTACTTCCATGTGCCTCACATAAATAGTAAGTACCTTCAAGTACCTCCTACATATTGGGCAACATGGGGTTAATGTAAGTTACATGATAAAGTTATTTACTATTAATATAAGGCACATGGAGGTCCAAATTGATGAAACCACATGCTTAACATTAATTGCGGATCTGTAAAACATGGACACTGGCCGTATGTACCCTGCATTGTGGTGCGGACACCTCCCAAAAATACATACTAACCCCATGTTGCCCGGGAACATGGTGTTAATGTGTGGGTATTTAAATGTTTTATTTTTTTTGCATGGTATTGAGTATCGCAGTACTTTTCTTTTTTATCGAACTTAAAATTCTGTTATCATAACTGTAATTGCAAATAATATTGACTAATCAGAGGGACCCGAGCCTGTTCTGTCAGGTTTCTGTTGGGAGACTCCTACCATATGAACCTTTGACGTGTATCGGAGCTCAGATGTACTTACTCATTTGGGTTTGTAGTGTTTATTCAGCCCTTCTACCCACTTCACACATCGCCGCCTTCACGTTATCCTACTCTGGTCATGTGTTGGCGTATAAAGGTTTTATTTATGTTTCTCGGTAGCAATAACCATTTTGGAATGTTTTAGCTTTAAATTAACCAATATGTTGTATTTTCTTTAGGTTAAGGACATTGATTTGCATCACAAGTAGTTACTGTCTTACAGGATATACAGTGTTTCTGAGATAATATTTAGTGGGGATGTCTGAGTTGAGGAAATGTGGTCAAACAATGACCAGCTTTATAATTTTCCCCACCGTTCCAGCGCCTCCACTCGGGTCTCACTGATCCCTATTTACTTGACTGCAAAGGTAATGTGCTTGTATATACACATGGCTGTGGCAGCCCAACTAGGATAATGTGTTCTATATGACGCCCTAATAGAGTTTTACTGGTAGATACACCCTCTAAACAAGGGATTTACAACCTGCGGCCCTCAATACCATTTTGTGTGATCCGCTACCTTCTGGTAAAAGACAGGTATGACTATGTCTTGTGGCTGCTCACATTTCCAGTGTATTGTCCCATTAGATCAGAGTCCTGAAAATATAACCAGACAATTGTGGTATGTGCTGTTCAATATGCAATAAATACAGCATTTCAATTTGTAATATTCCTTTAAAGGGAACCTGTCACCAGGATTTTGTGTATAGAGCTGAGGACATGGGTTGCTAGATGGCCGCTAGCACATCCGCAATACCCAGTCCCCATAGCTCTGTGTGCTTTTATTGTGTTAAAAAAACGATTTGATACATATGCAAATAAACCTGAGATGAGTCCTGTACGTGAGATGAGTCAGGGACAGGACTCCTCAGGTTCATTTGCATATGTATCAAATCGTTTTTTTGGAAGGTATACAGTCGCCTTTCCTACATATCAGTTTTTCATTACAGTTCAAAGACCCTCCATGTGACGTCCATGTGCCCTAACAGGGTGTACAGACAGGGAATATTCCTAATGTACTGTATATAATCTGTCTAGTGGTGGTGGTTTGCTAGGGATAAAATATATATAATAAATATATATAATAAAAAATCTAGTGCTCATCTCTTATCTAGTGCTCATCTCTTGGATTCAGTCCAGTGTAGATGTGCTGAATTGCTAGAAGGTTGTAAAGAAAGACCCGTGCGGCATTGAAGGTGATTGAATATTCTCTTTGTGTATGTTGCAGGACAATAGTGGATATAGTTTGATGTTTAGAAGTCCACGTTGCTATAACGTTCATCGCTGTGTTATCTTTTGTCTTTTAGGTTCTCAGTAGAAAAAATTCTAAAACGTCCAAATTTGAAAAAAGAAAAACATTGTGGCAGCCGGGACATTAACAGCATTCAGGAGCTGTATCCTTTGTATTTTCTTCTGTCTGTACTGCCTTCATACACTTTGCAGCTTGCATTAATGGTTTCATGGCCTTAACTTATTCCAGTATTGAGGTGGAGACTGAGGAGGAAAATCTTCTAGATTCATACTCTACTCCTTCAAAGGTGAGTGGGGTTGGGGGTATTTTGTTACATTTACTAACATTATATCCATTGTAATGCTGTAGACGGGTCACAGGTTTTGTTGCTAGTGCTGTTTTGCGACAATATTTGAGACATTTTAGCCGAGAAGGTTTTCTCACTAGTATGACTAAATAGGATGGAAGATCACTTCTGTCAGCTGCCCGACCTACCATCTAAAATACCCTCACTCCCCAAATAACACTCTGAAGCCAACTTCTTGGTATAAATGGCCGTAGCGGCCCATTTATTAAACAAACAAATTCTTCATCAACTTTCTTTTAATGATCACAATCATAAACACATAAACACATAAATAAAGTGCAATACATTCCAACACATTCAGAAAGGATCCTAGAAGGCAACCCAAGCAAGCTGCGTTCTTCACTCCCCATCTCCACTTGATTTTCCACCCTACCCTTGGCCGCAGTCACCGACCCAAAGGTACAAAATCCTCCAAATTATATCTCCATCCACCCCTGTAGGCATTTTAGCCCAAACAGGAGCCCCAGCCATCAGCTTACCGAACCTCATGAGATGCACGCTCCAACGTGTCATGCACCTCTTAAACATTGTATTGCCTTTCAGGACCCTCCATTAACTGGCCACAGACGAACACAGGAGACAGCTCACCTGTGGACGTCCCGCCACACTCTCAAAGCTGTCTCAAGACCATCCTGTAACCCCGAGGCCCACAAATCCATAGCCACATCATTGAGATGCACACCATTGGCCTTCAAGAATTGAGGCGAAGCAGCCTCCAATTCCCTATGGCACACCACAAATCCGCCCTGACGCCGGACAAAAAAAACCACCTCCTTGCTGAGCTTCTCCCGCGCCTTATTAATCCGCTCCACTGACCTCGCAAACCGCCACGACCTTCTAGCAACCACTTCAGACCAAACGACCAACAAATCAGGAAACTCTCCCAACAACCACAACAGATCCAGTTTGATGTTGCATCTCACATCCCTTGAGCGACGAACACTTAAATCGTTCCCCCCCCAACATGCAAAACTAAAATGTCGGGGGGCCTATCCAACAAAGCAAAAGCATGAAATTCTGGCAACAACCGACACCACAGAAGCCCCCTCACACCAATCCATCGCACTTGCAACCCATTGCTCCGCACGTCGGCTCTCAGCACTCCCCAGTTAACGTACGAATGACCCAGAATCCACGCCAAGCACGAAGATGACACTAAAAAACAAACACAATGAGACTTTACCCAAACATGCCATCATAAACAAAACCCCACCACTACAACATATGAGGGCGAATATATCCCCGAAAGCAATCTGATTCCCACCGACCAATCCGCTTAATAATGACATCACTTAGACCCCATATAGCCGCCTCAGTCGCCGCTCCTATCCTGAAGGAATGAGGCGCAAACTCCATGGCTGAATAACCAGCAGCCGCCAGACACTGCCTGAAGATCGCCACAAACTAAAAGACAGACAATGCCACACCATTCTGGTGCACCAAAAAAGAACCCGCTACACCCGACCGTAACAACTAAAATTCTTTTACACACCGAACAGGGCACAGCACAAAACGCAAACCCCTCTACCGTCTTGATCAGTCTTTGACCTACGCAAAACACAGCGCACACCTTCCTCATCCAAACGAATGTCATCCCACAACAGTCCGCTGCCTCGCACACTGCTACTCGCCACCAGCTCAGAGACCCTAAAGGACCCAAAGAAAGCCAATGAAAACACGGTCCGAAACAAGCACACCTCATACCAAGAATTGCAAACCACACCAACCTGCTCCCACAACTGCTGTAACACCGAAAAAGAAACCAGACGACAAGTATCCTTCCTAACAGCACTGCGCCGATAGCCCTTTAGAGCCTGTCGCACCAAAAAACTCTGGGACACGTCAGCCAAACCACGCAAACGCAATCAAAAAGCCACAGCCGCCACCCTTTTAGAAATTACAGAGAAAGACACTCCTGAAAATAAACCAACAACACATGAAAGTCCTCCGCAACCTCACAACCCACCTGAACTACCAACTGTTCCCAAAGAGACCACACAGAAGAATAAGCTGACCACGTACTCCTACTCACGGACCGCCTAATCAGATCTGATGAGACCCCGAGGCCACGCTCCAGAGCAACTGAGGACAGGGCAGACCCTTCGCGTCTGCGCACGGCACCAAACTGCGAAAACAGTCCCACTGAAAATGAGAAAGGGAATCAGCAATGGAATTATCAACACCAGGAACATGCTTCGCCACAAAACAAGCATTCAATTTTAACCCTCTGAGGACCAGGTGCCGAAGCAAATGCACAACAGGAGGTGAATTAGCTGACTGACTATTAATCGCTTGCACCACACCCAAATTATCACAACAGAAACGCACCCGCTTATTCCGTAACAACTCCCCCCACAATTCAGTTGCCAAAACAAGCGGGAACAGCTCCAACAGCGCAAGATTGGCAAGCAAGCTGGCCCCTCTCCACTCCTCAGGCCAAGGACCCGCACTCCATTGCCTTTGACAAAACGCGCCATACCCACAAGAACCCGACGCATCCATAAACAATTCCAAATCCGCACTAGCAACATGCGCCTCCATCCACATTGAACGACCATTAAATTCCATCAAAAAACACTCCCAAAGCTCTAGATTTGCCCGCACCTCCGCAGACAACCTCAAAAAATGAAAAGGCACCCGAACACCTGCAGTAGCCATGGCCAATCGCCTGCAAAACACCTGCAGGCAAAATTCTATTTACCCAAAACCGACTGTACGCAACGTAACCACTTTCTTCGCCCTATGCAAAAGAGCAACCTCACTGCGCAAATCCACCACCTTATCTTCTGGCAACCTGCATTCCATTGTCACACTATCAATCACTATACCCAAGAACTTGACCGACGTAGCCAGCCCCTCAGTTTTTTCCAAAGCTAACGGCACGCCGAACCTGGCCGCCACTCGCTCCATCGTGCGCAGCAACACCGAACATACCCGCAACCAGCCGGACCAAGAAACAAGAAATCGTCCAGATAGTGTAACACTGAGTTCCAACCCGCTTCTTGCTTCACAACCCATTCTAAAAATGAACTGAATGTTTCAAACAAAGAATAAGAAATAGCACAACCCATAGGTAGACAGCAATCAATGTAAAATTGCCCCTCCCATCTAAAACCGAGTAAATGAAAGCTATCCAGATGAATGGGCAACAAACGAAAAGCAGCCTCAATGTACGTTTTCGCCAACAACGCCCCATACCCGAAACGACGCACCCACCGCACAGCCTCATCAATTGACGTATACGACAACGAACATAACTCATCATCAATAGCATCGTTAACAGAACTCCCCGCAGGAAATGACAGATTGTGAATAAGCCGAAACTTGTTTGGCTCCTTTTTTGGTACCAACCCCAATGGCGACACCCACAAACCCTGCAACGGACACTCTGCAAACTGACCAGCTATTCTCCCTGCTCCCAATTCCTTAGAAATCTTCTCCGAAACTACCACCAGGTGAGACAACGCGGATGACAAGTTGCAATCTGCGACCACACCCCCCTCTGAAACACACGGGATCTTAAAACTGTCCCTAAAACCTGATAACAATAACTCCGCCGCCTCCCTATTTGGGTAAATCCTTAGAAAAGGCTCCATCTCGACTACCTTCACCGGAGTCACCCCTCTTCTGCATAGCCTTAAAACCCTTGCATTTTCCGCGCTTAAAACACTGTGACAAGCTGTGAGCCCCTCCGCAACCGGAGCATTCGTGTTTGAACCTGCAGTCGGCCAGGTACTTACAGAACCCCTCATTAAATTGCCAACAGCATTCCTTTTTATTCCCACTATTGAAGTCTGCCTCCGAGGAACCCCCGGCCGTGCCCCAAAAGGACTGATCACCCCCTTTTGGGGCAAAGATTAGCCGCATCCATAGGCTGATATCCTTATGGTACCACCTGATACTAGGCCGGACTGCCTTCCTCTGATGAAACTGCTCGTCATACCTGAGCCAAGCCAACCCCGCATACGTCCGATATGCCTCCCCCACTGCATCCATATAGCAAAAAAGAGCAGAACAGTGTTCAGGCGCCTTCTCGCCTATAAGCCTATACCGCCGCTTCTCCTCCTCTTCCTCTTCCTATCCAAGTGGAACTTCTCCATCGGAAATATTTCAACATATTCGTCCTTCAAAATCTTCTCCCTGACCTCTGACAACAGATCAATGTGACTCCCTTGTGTGAGAGAGTCACTGGAACTTAAAGATTCAGAGAGGACTTCTCCTTGTCTAGGACCACCTCTCCGACTGATCCTAGACATTGGCGTTTCCCGGCTTCTGTGAGCAATTATGCACAAAGTGAGCCTTGCCTCCACAATACAAACAGGTTCTCTGCCTTACGGCGTAAACGTTCTTGTTCAGACAATCGAAGGCGCTCAATCTGCAAGGGCTCTTCAGGAGGAACTGATGCTATTGGGAGGACCGGCCTCTGAAATAAAGGAGCCAGACGAGGTGCTCTTCTGGTGCATGCGACCTGCTTAGAGTGTTCCCTGAAATGCACATCAATCTGTGTAGCAAATGTAATCAGGTCATTCAGAGACAACGTTGCGCCCAGCCAACTCGTCCTTAATATGGTCAGATAGACCCTCCCAGGACACCACCAGTTGAGCCTCATCATTCCACGCAAGTTTGGGCGCCATGGTACGGAACTGTATGGCATACTAACCCACAGACACAGAACCTTGATGTAGATGTAGCAGAGCTGTGGCAGCGGAGGACGTGCGACCCGGCTCCTCAAAGACCATCCGGAAGGTATACAGAAAGGACTGCAAATTAGTCATCTCTAGACCTCCAGGTTCCAAAATAGGGTTTGCCCAGGCAAGGGCCTCATCATACAGCAGGGATATGAGGAAGGCAACCTTGGACTGCTCCGTAGGGAACCTCTGCCCATTTAACTCGAAGTGGATCTGGCACTGATTAAGAAATCCCCAACAAGTTTTTGGATTACCAGTATAGCTGATTGCCATTGGAAGTTGCACTGCGGCGGCACTCTGTTCCTGAATCACTGGTGGCATCCTAGCAGGTGGAGGAGCGACTGGCAACCCTGCTGTGCCTGGAGAAGAGATGGTATCCAAGCGAGCAGCAACATTTTGCATGAACTGCATCAATACATCTTGTCGTTCACTCTGGCGCTTTAATTCCTGTAAAAGATCATGAACGATGGTCTTGGGATGACCAGCCGGGTCCATGGCCTTAGAGTACTGTCACGGATCAGTGGATGTGAACCCATTGTGCAACTGACTAGCAATACTCCAGAGGGGCGTGACTTAGCAACTACCCGGATTTCATTAGAGCCTCAAATGGTGAGAATAGGCTTGACAGTGGGTTGTTGCCAGGAGCTACTCTGGAGCGTAAACCAGACAGTGACAGCTGGTCCAGGCAGACTAGGAGGTGCCTGCAAAGGTACCGACAGTATAGACATAGTAAGCCAGGCAGGGTCGTTACCAGGAACAACAAGACAGGAACCAGAGGATGAGGCAGATACATAGTCAGGACGAGCAAAGGGTCAGGGCAGGTGGCACAGGAGCAAGGTCAGACAATCTTTGTCGGCAACGGGAGAGACAAAGCTAGCAGGCAGGGATCAGACGAAAAGCGGAGTCCAGGAACAAAGTACAGGTCAGGAACACATTGGTTATCAAGCTCTTTAGCAACAGACTAGGGCCTTGACTCTGAGGAATCCAGGAAGAGGGCTGAGCCACTTAAATACCTGCAGGAGAGCCAGGGTCAGTGTGCGAAGTCACCTGACCTAACCAACAGAACCCAGGGAGTGATGCGCTCTGCCCTTAGGGCAGTGAAACCAGACACCAGCAGCAAGCATGCTGTGGCCAGGGCTGAATAGAACCCATGGAGCAGAATCCTCAGCACAACAGCACGTACGAGCAACAGAGTCTATGACTGCAGTGGTGGACAGAAGACTGTCATGACTGAGCATGGCGCCCAGGTCCGCGGCCGGGGGACAGCGGTGCACAGCAGCTGCTGTTACACAGCGGTTTTACTGCCCCAGCATATTCAAAGAAGTGGAAGAGTTTTGTAAGTCTTGCCCAACCTGCCAGATAACTAGCCCCCAGCCACATTTCCGTAGTCCCTTAATACCTCTCCCGATTATCAAAGTACCGTTTCACCAAATAGCTATGGACCTCATAGGCCCACTACCGAAGTCCGCCAGATGGCATCAACACATCTTAGTCATTCTAGACTACACCACTAGGTACCCGGAGGCGGTGCCACTGCGAAATACCTCAGCCAAACTCATAGCTAAGTATTGAATGGAGATGGTTTTCCCGAGTAGGACTACCTAAAGAGGTTCTAACCGACCAAGACTCTGAACTCTGTAAGTTGCTGCACATAAAACAACTACAGACGTCCGTTTACCTTCCGCAAATGGGCGGTCTGGTAGAACAGTTTAACCAAACATTTAAAAATATG
The DNA here is from genome assembly GCF_014858855.1 of Bufo gargarizans. Classification (NCBI taxonomy): domain Eukaryota; kingdom Metazoa; phylum Chordata; class Amphibia; order Anura; family Bufonidae; genus Bufo; species Bufo gargarizans. Next base: position 39,907,843 of record NC_058089.1, read on the forward strand.
TTGAAAAATGTAGTGTCTAAAAAATGGGAAGGACTGGGACCTCCTTCTGCCCTATCTCATGTTCACAGTGAGAGAGGTACCCCAGGTAGTGATGGCCGAACACCGGCCGGGGCGATTCGCGAACGCGATCAAATGTTCACGAACGCAAGTTCGCGGTGGGCCCCATTCACTTTAATAGCAGGCTAAGCTGAAAAAACTTCAGGTCATATTTGCAGCCACCAAATACTCACTAGAAGTGCACAAATCGTCCCATAACATGGACAGTGACATGCCAGAAGGGGATCAATGGCAAAAATTCCCACAAAAAATATGTATTTTTATGCGTCTTAAAGTGAAACTGTCAAAAATGTGCCCTGCTGGAGCCTAGAAAAATGTTATTTTACACCACAGGAGTACAGGCCCCAAACATTAGGCATTCACCGGACAGAAAACATCAAGTGATTATGTGGCTGAAGGTACATTAGGCGGTCACCGTATAGCAATTTTACTGTTGGCCAGTTAGATTACAGGCCTCAAAGATGATGCATTCACCGTACATATAAGATCAAGTGATTATGTGGCTGGAAGTATATTAGACGGTTGGTGTATATCAATTTTACTGTAGGCCAGTGGACTAAAGGCCCCAAAAATTATTAATTCACCGTACAGAAAAGAACAATTGATAATGTGGCTGGAGGTACATTAGGCGGTCAACGTATAACAATTTTACTGTTGGACAGTTAGATTACAGGCCCCAAAAATTATGCTTTCACTGTACAGAAAAGATCAAGTGATTATGTGGCTGGAGGTATATTAGATGGTCAATAGATATCAATTTTACTGCAGGCCCCAAAAATTATTCATTCACCGGACAGAAAACATGAAGTAATTATGTGGCTGGAGGTATATTAGACGGTCATTGGATATCAATTTTGATGCAGCCAGTGAAGTACAGGCCCCAAACATTAGACATTCACTGGACAGAAAAAATCAAGTGATTATGTGGCTGGAGGTATATTAGACGATCATTGGATAACAATTTTACTTCAGGCCAGTGGCGTACAGGACCCAGAAATTATTAATTAAACGTACAGAAAAGAACAAGTGATTATGAGGCTGGAGGTATATTAGACGGTCATTGGATATCAATTTTACTGCAGGCCAATACAAATACATGTCAAATACATATGTTTAAAAGAACAAAAAATAAAAAATAGGATTAAAAACATGGCTAAATTCGATAACACGTGGTCGTCACAGGTGTTGAATTCCTCTGATGTCCCAACAATTAGGCATTCACCGAACAGAAAAGGCCTTTTATGCCGCTGTATTTACATAAGACAGGGACCATTATTTGTTCTGGGTGGTGGCGAACATGTGTGGGCTGGCATGAGGAACTTCAATTAAATGTGGTCGTCACAGGTGTTGAATTCCTCCGAGATCCATGCCTCATTAATTTTTTGAAATGTGAGGTAGTCCACACTGTCGTGAGCTAGGTGAGTGCACTTATCGGTCACGATATCGCCTGCTGCGCTGAACGTCCTTTTGGACAGGACACTCGATGAGGGGCAAGCCAAGAGTTCCATGGCAAATTGTGCCAGCTCTGGCAACAGGTCAATCCTGCACAACCAGTAGTCAAGGAGTTCCTCGCTTCTCAGAGCGTCCACATCGGCCTTTAACCCAATGTAGTCGGACATTTGTTGGTCTAGGCCAGGGATGCTCAACCTGCGGCCCTCCAGCTGTTGTAAAACTACAACTCCCAGCATGCCTTCCTGTAGGCTGATAGCTGTAGGCTGTCAGGGCAAGCTGGGAGTTGTAGTTTTAAAACAGCTGGAGGGCCGCAGGTTGGGCATCCCTGGCCTAGGTGTTCGCTGAGGCTGGATCCTGAGGGCGGCTGTCGATGGTTTGGCTGCAAGAATGATCTCATATCCGAAGTGACCAACACATCTTCAAACCGCCCTCTTTCTGCAAGCGCTGTAGGATTAGTACCCGCAACTGTTTCTCTGTGGGTGGAAATTCCTCTGCCAGCGCCCGCAACAGCAGAATGCAGCATCTCTCGAAGCAAGGCCTGGAAATGCTGCATTCTGACAGCCCTCTGTGATGCTGGTAACATGTCCATTATTTTGTATTTGTACGGGGGTCTAAGTACATTGCCACCCAGTACTGGTCCTTGCCCTTTATGCTTTTTATACGGGGGTACCTCTTCAAACACGGGATCATGAAGGCCCCCATTTGCACTAAATTGGAAGAGGTGGAGTGGCCTGGTCTCCTCCCCCAGCCACGGACAACACCAGGGATCCCAGAAAAGTTTAAAGCCTGCTCTTCTTGCTCCTCCTCCTTCCCCCAGGCACCATCCTCCTCTGACTCATCTTCAGACTCCTGCTGATTTGTCTCAGATTGAGTAGCCCCCCTGGGAATTCATCCAGCATTGCGACTTCCTCATCTTCCTGCTCCTGCTCTTCGACGGCTTGATCAATGACACGATGCAATGCACGCTCCAGAAAGAAGGTGTAAGGTATGATGTCACTGATGGTGCCCTGGCTGTGACTGACCAGTCTGGTGATCTCATCAAATGGCCACAGAAGTCTGCATGCATCGCACATGAGCAGCCACTGGCGCAGTGAAAAAAAAACAAGCTCCCCAGAAACTGTCCTGCCGCAGAGTTCGTACAGGTAGTCGTTAACGACATGTTTCTGCTGGAGCAGCCTATCAAGCATATACAAGGAGGAGTTCCAGCGTGTCGGGCAGTCACAAATCAAACGTCTGATTATCCTGGCCTGCCGCAAGACGGTATTTGGTAACGAATCGCTGCACGACTAAGTTCAGGACGTGTGCCATGCACGGCACGTGTGTAATTTTGCCCTGTTTCAGTGCGCTTAGCAGATTGGCACCGTTGTCACACACCACTTTACCAGCTGTCAAATTGAGCGGGGTTAGCCACTGATTGGCCTGTGACTGCATAGCTGAAAGAAGTGCAGGATCGGTGTGGCTCTTGGCTTCCAGGCACAACAGCCGCAGCACAGCATGGCAACGTCTCACCTAGCACATCAAATAGGTTCTGTGGAGCTGGCTGGGGGGGTGCAGCGGAAGAAGCGGTAGCAGTGTGTCACCACCAGACATCTGAGAAGCTCTGACAGACGTCCTTCAGAACCTCCTCCTTGAGGTTCCTTTTGTTTTGCTTTAATTTTCTCATCTCGTTAGCCTCTCTCAGCTGTCATGTAGTTGCACTGATTGCATCCCTTTAAATCCCTTCCCATACTGCATCACTTTATATTCCTTTCTGGAGTGTGTGCATGCTAATGCTACTACTGAGTCTTCTACAGATAAGTTTTGTTCATTCATTTGTGTTTCCTGTTTGCTGGATCCCAGGTGACCCTGACTCCCTCCGTATCAAGTGTAGGGAGCCGGTGGTCGTGTCCCCTCACTATTATAGGGTGTTCAGGTGTTATACAGTCGAGGTACGAGGATATGCGATCATCTACCATTGAGATTTTCGCATAGGCTGAGCAGTTAGGGAGAGAGCCAGGTCTGTTGCAGGGCTCTCCCTTTTGTTCCTTAGTTTTGGATCCAGTCAGTCGGATCTTCATTTGGTGTCTTTTAGTTTTCTGTACACCTTCCGTGACACAGTGGAAAAGGAGGAGTCAGCCGAGGAGGAGATGGAGGATGGAGTAGGAGGAGAAGAAGAGGCAGGCCTGCATGCAATCCATAGTGGTAACACCAAATCCACACGGTGCCACGGGTTGCATGCTTGACAGCCGTCAGACGGTTCGCCCAGTGTGCATTAAAAGTTATGTACCTTCCCTGCCCGTGTTTGCTAGACCACATCTCTGTGGTCAGATGTATATTGGCACCGACACTGTGTGCCAGACATTCATTCACTTGCCGCTGAACATGGCCATATAGCTCTGGGATGCCCTTCTGGGAGAAATATTTCCTTACCGGGGACCTTCCATTGTAGTGTGCCATTAGCCCCAAATTTTCTAAAGGCCTCCGACTCCACCAGTTTATATGGCAGTAGTTGGGCTAGCAGTTCCGACAAGCCACAGGTCAGCCGTTGGGCAAGAGGGTTATCCGGCGTCATCAACTTTTTACTTTTGAACATTTGGGCCACGGTAGCCTGCCTTTTGCCAGATGAACGCGGCGACGGCATGGTGGAAGGTGGAGTGGAGGACAAATGGGAGGAGAGAGGAGAAGGAGAAGAGGCAGGACGTGGAGCGCCGGGAGTGTGGCTTTGTGAGTTCTGACGGTGTTGCTCCCACTGGGCTCGGTGATGGGAGGTCATGTGCCTTCTTAAGGCGGTCGTCCCTAGGTGAGTGTTGTGCTTACCGCAACTTATGCATTGACAGCACAGGCTGCAGATGGCAACACTATTGTCACGGCTGGAGGTGGGGGAAACCCCCAGCCGTGCGGTGCCAGGAGATGGTAGGGTTACCACTTGGCCAAACAACACAGAATTAGGGAGCAGGTCACCTCCTGTTGCATCCCTAACTCTGACCCTGTCTCCTACCTGCATGGGCCGACCTTGATGGTAGGAGGGCCCATACTCAGGAACCTCGGATCCCTGCTGACCCTCCGCAGATCCCTGACCTAGGAGCTGGGTGAGACGACCTACTCCTCCTTGGCACGGAGGAGCAGGAGTCTCAATGGCCAAGCAACAAGGGGAAACAGAAAACACCTTATGGCAGTGACAGGCAAACGCAATCAACACAACACTCACCTGCCACAGAACAACACAACGATCTCGGAGAGGCAGCAACAGCATGGACCCCCCTACTTGGGCTGATCTGGGTACTGTGGTCAGACCCCTGAGTGGCGGCCGTTGCTACCTCCTCTTCCTCATCCGATGCCAAGAAAGGCTGTGCATCTGTAAGGTCTGGGAATGGATGGGAAAATAATTCCTCTGACTCGAGTGGAGGGGCTATGGTGGTGGTGGTGTATTTGGGGGTGCACACAGCAGAGATTAAGGAGGGTGCTGATACAGAGGATGAGGAGGCTGCAGAAGGCTGAGTAAGCCACTCAACCAACTCTGGTGCGTCCTTTGACATAATCGCACGCACCTTCTCCAACTTCCCAATTAGGCTCTGGCCTGGTCCACCTGCCCGACCCCTACCTCCCCTGTGGAATGGCCTGCCTCTTCCTCTGCCTGTCATTTTCAAAATGACCCTGTGACAAATTCCCTATAGAAGAGCAGTATTTGTGGAAGCAGGTATATCGCAGGTCTCAATCAATATTTTGTGGAAGCCGGTATTTCAATCCCCTATATCAGTATTTTGTGTAAACAGGTATATAGAACCCAATAATGAGTATTTGCTTGAAGCCGGTAAATCAAACCCTTAATCAATATGTGGTGGAAGCTGGTGTATCGCAAGCCCTTAATCAATATTTGGTGGAAGCTGGTATATCAATACCCTGTATCAGTATTTTGTGGAAACAGGTATATAGAACCCACTAATGAGTATTTACTGGAAGCTGGTAAATCAAACCCCTTAATCAATATTTTGTGGAAGCCGGTGTATTGCAGGCCTCAACCCCTCACTGTGTCACATCCCCCCCCTTTGTTCAACCCTGAGGGGGTGGACACATGCCAGACAATGCACCCGGGACAGGCATCCGTGTTTCCATGCAACTGGCCTGCTCTATGTTCTACCGAGAACTTAAAGTTCTGCAGAGACAAAAACCATCTGGTGACCCGGGCATTCCTGTCTTTGGCCTGGCTCATCCACTTGAGTTCACCAGGCGGAACTTCCCCCCTAACAAATAGTAGCGGAGAGACTCAAGTGCCCACTTGATGGCCAGGCCGTCTCTCTCCACTATACTGTACCTGGTTTCGGCTGGGGTGAGCTTGCGGTTTTGGAAGACAATGGGATGCTCCTTCCCGTTGACTTCCTGAGACAGTACAGCAACGAGGCCTACTTCGGAGGCATCTGTTTGTACCACGAACTCCCTCTTGAAGTCGGGCGTCACCAAAACCGGTGACCCACACAGGGCTGACTTCAAGGCGGAAAAAGCTTCTTCCGTCCGATCATCCTAGCAAACCATCACTGATTTTCGTCCCTTCAAGAGCCCTGTCAAGGGTGCGTCTAGAGTAGCAAAGTGGGGAACAAACCTCATGTAATAGCCCACCATTCGCAGGAATGACTTTATTTGCCTAGTGGTGACAGCTCGGGGCCAATTCCGTATCGCCTCTATTTTGTTCACTTGGGGTTTGATGACTCTGTGCCCAATTACATACCCCAGGTACTTAGTCTCTTCTAACCCTATCACACATTTTATTTTGGGTAAGCGGTTAGGCCAGTTTTCCGAAGAGAGTCCACTACAGCCTGCACTTTGGTACTCTGGATGACAATATCGTCAAGGTAAGCCGAAGCGTACTTACGATGTGGACGAAGCACTATGTCCACTAGTCGCTGAAAAGTGGTGGGGGCTCCATGCAGACCAAAGAGTAAGACGTTATATTGATAAAGCCCCTCAGGCGTGATGAAGGCAGTTTTCTCTTTGGCAGCCTCCGTTAAGGGAACCTGCCAGTACCTTTTTTCCGTGAGGTCCAAAACAGAAACCTCTGGATGAGCTCATCCACCTGGGGCATGGGATACGCATTGAATTTGGAAACCTCGTAAAGTTTTCGAAAGTCGTTAGAAAACCACAACGTTCCGTCCGACTTGGGTATCAATACTATAGGACTGGCCCACTCACTTTTTGATTCCTCAATGACATCTAGTTGCAACATTAACTGCACCTCCTCTGATATGGCTTTCGCCGAGCCTCGGGTACTCAGTATGGTTTTAATCTGACTTTTGCCTGAGACTGAGTGACAATGTCATGCTGAATTATGGAAGTACATCCGTGTTCCAACTAACGAACTCCCTGGCCTCCTGAGTCTGTTTAGAGGAGAGGCTGTGAGCAATTTTTACTGTGGTAGCCGCCTCTCTTGTATCAGACAGAAGAGCCGGTACCTCTACTCCTAGAGAACCCGGCCACGGGCTGTCTGCTGTACAGGTTTCCCTATCTTTCCACGGTTTGAGTAAATTTACATGGTAATCCTGCTCCGGCTTTCGCTGCCCCGGCTAGTGTACCTTGTAGTTTACATCGCCAATTTTCTCGAGTACCTCGTAGGGTCCCTGCCACCTAGCCAGGAACTTACTGTCCACGGTCGGTACCAGAACCAAAACCCGATCACCCAGGTTAAAGATACAGACCTGAGCCTGACGATTATAGACCCGACTCTGGGTTGCTGAGCTGCCTCCATATGCTCCTTGACAAGAGGCAACACTGTCTCTATCCGATCTTGCATCTGGGTAACATACTCAATAATACTTTTATGTGGAGTGGGGTTTTGGCCACGTACAAGAGACCGCGAGGGTGTCTGCCATATAGCAGTTCGAAGGGCGAGAAGAGGCCTGGGGTTCAAGATGGCCTTGCGGTTCGTACAGCGCTCGTTTCGCGGCGAACTTTGCTTGTTTGCGGTTCACCGAACAGGCAAACATATGATGCGATGTCCACCGGCACCATATTCTTTGCATTGTGCAGAACTTTGACACATGACACATCCATCAGGTGGTATAGGACAGCCAATTGAGACATTTCAGCACATGGCCACACCTCCTACCCTATAAATAAACCCGATCTGGCAGCCATTTTACATTCTGTTTTTGCCAGTGTACGGAGAGGTTGCTGTGTGGAGCAGGGACAGACTGTTAGTGACACCAAACGCTAGCAAATATGGCCACAAAAGTCCTTTTAAGGACTGGTATAGGTGTGCTATTGATAGGTGTGACTAACAGAGGGGTGTGATATACTTATAATATACTTTCCAACATAGATATTATATTATAAGTATATTATAGTGCATTTGTATTGTGCAGCAGTTGTGTGCGGTTCTGCTGCGATACTGAAGCTAGATATTGATTAAGGGGTTTGATATACCAGCTTCCAGCAAATAATCATTATTGGGTTCTATATACTACTGATAGAGGGTATTGATATACCGGCTTCCACCAAATATTGATTGAGGCCTGTGATACACCGACTTCCACTAAATATTGATATGGGGGTTTGATATACCAGCTTCCAGCAAATACTCATTATTGGGTTCTATATACCTGTCTCCACAAAATACTGATACAGGTTATTGATATACCGGCTTCCACCAAATATTGATTGAGGCCTGCGATACACCAGTTTCCACCAAATATTGATTAAGGGGTTTGATATACCCGCTTCCTGAAAATACTCATTATTGGGTTTTATATACCTGTTTCCACAAAATACTGATAGAGGGGATTGATATACCAGCTTCTACCAAATATTGATTGAGGCCTGCGATACACCAGCTTCCAACAAATATTGATTAAGGGGTTTGATTTACCCGCTTCCAGCAAATACTCATTAGTGGGTTCTATATACCCGTTTCCACAAAATACTGATACAGGGTATTGATATACCGGCTTCCACTAAATATTGATTGAGGCTTGCGATACACCGGCTTCCACAAAATATTGATTAAGGGGTTTGATTTACCAGCTTCCAGCAAATACTCATTAGTGGGTTCTATTTACCTGTTTCCACAAAATACTGATACAGGGTATTGATATACCGGCTTCCACAAAATATTGATTGAGGCTTGCGATACACCAGCTTCCACCACATATTGATTAAGGGGTTTGATTTACCGGCTTCAAGCAAATACTCATTATTGGGTTCTATATACCTGTTTCCACAAAATACTGATATACTGTTCTTCTAGAGGGAATTTGTCACAGGGTCATTTTGAAAATGACAGGCAGAGGAAGAGGCAGGCCATTCCACAGGGGAGGTATGGGTCGGGCAGGTGCACCAGGCCGGAGCCTAATTGGTAAGTTGGAGAAGGTGTGTGCGATTATGCCAAAGGACGCACCAGAGTTGGTTGAATGGCTCACTCAGCCTTCTGCTTCTGCACCCTCCGGGCTGCTTGGGAGCGAGCACCGGCAGATTTAAACAGTCCGGCGAACGAGAGCTCATCAGTTGAGCCACGGGACGATGAGCAAGCGAGCATTAACCCCTGGAAAACAAGCATACAAGCGAGGATCCTCCCCTAGGAATGAGCATTAACCCATGGAGAATCCTTGGATGACTGAGTAACCATTAACCTAACCCCTGCATTACCCTATGCCACCAACACCATATCCTTTTAACCCCTGCATTACCCAATACAACCAGTTAAGTTCAGCAATATTCTTGGGATGTCTGGTGTGAATCGCTTTCTTGAGGTCATGCCACAGCATCTTAATCGGGTTTAGGTCAGGACTCTGACTGGGCCTCTCCAGAAGGTGTATTTTCTTCTGTTTAAGCCATTCTGTTGTTGATTTACTTCTAATGCTTTGGGTCGTTGTCCTGTTGCAACACCCATCTTCTGTTGAGCTTCAGATGGTGGACAGATGGCCTTAAGTTCTCCTGCAAAATGTCTTGATAAACTTGGGAATTCATTTTTCCTTTGATGATAGCCATCCATCCAGGCCCTGATGCAGCAAAGTAGCCCCAAACCATGATGCCCCCACCACCAAACTTCACAGTTGGGATGAGGTTTTGATGTTGCGGTGCTGTGCCTCTTTTTCTCCACACATAGTGTTGTGTGTTTCTTCGAAACAACTCAACTTTGGTTTCATCTGTCCACAGAATATTTTGCCAGTACTGCTGTGGAGCATCCAGGTGCTCTTGTGCAAACTGTAAATGTGCAGCAATTTTTTTTTTGGACAGCAGTGACTTCCTCTGTGGTATCCTCCCATAAAATCCATTCTTGTTTAGTGTTTTACGTATCGTAGATTCGCAAACAGGGATGTTAGCATATGCCAGAGACTTTTGTAAGTCTTTAGCTGACACTCTAGGATTCTTCTTCACCTCATTGAGCAGTCTGTGCTGTGCTCTTGCAGCCATCTTTACAAGACGGCCACTCCTAGGGAGAGTAGCAGCAGTGCTGAACTTTCTCCATTTATAGAGATACTTTTATAACCCTTTCCATCTTTATGCAAGTCAACAAATCTTAATCTTAGGTCTTCTGAGAGCTCTTTTGTGCGAGGCATCATTCACATCAGGCAATGCTTCTAGTGAAAAGCAAACCCAGGTGTGTGTTTTTTATAGGGCAGGGCAGCTGTAACCAACAAACACCTCCAATCTCATCTCATTGATTGGACTCCAGTTGGCTGACACCTCACTCCAATTAGCTCTTGGAGATGTCATTAGTCTAGGGGTTCACATACTTTTTCGACCTGCACTGTGAATGTTTACATTGTGTGTTCAATAAAAAACATGGTAACATTTAATTATTCATGTGTTATTAGTTTAAGCAGACTGTGATTGTCCATTGTTGTCACTTAGATGAAGATCAGATCACATTTTATGACCAATTTGTGCAGAAATCCATATCATTCCAAAGGGTTCACATACTTTTTCTTGCAACTGTATGTATGTTTATTTATATAACCATTGATATAAATATATATAGATATAGCATAAGTAATTGACTGTAGACTTGTAAATGTTTAATAAATACTTTATTGTTCAGGCACAGTTTATAGTCTTTTGACGCCGTCGCAATTCAAGGCACGTAGTTCAGGAAAAGGTAGAGCAACAGATAGGATAAAGAATAAATAGGCAGAATCAACAATAGATAATTTACATCTATTTATGAATATTAATTATTCATATGAATCCAAAATTTTAATAATTAATACTCCCTTTTACAGTGTGCATAGCTTTTAAAGTAAATCCATGTAGAACAATCACTTGGCTCATCTAAGCATAGGAATAATTACATAGTGTCTATCAGGAGTCTTTTTTGTGTGTGAGATAGAGTCTGGCTCTGGGTAAGGGGCACCTCCTCTTTATGGATGGCATTTTGTAATTCTTTCTTTTTAGACCTGTAATAAATTAAAACATATTATTAGTGGGACACTGTACAAGAACACATACCAGAAGTACAGAGATGTGTTAGAGAGACATAAGAATTTAAGAACATTACTTACATTCAACCAATGATTAAAGGGAACCTGTCACCGGGATTTTGTGTATAGAGCTGAGGACATGGGTTGCTAGATGGCCGATAGCACATCAGCAATACCCAGTCCCCATAGCTCTGTGTGCTTTTATTGTGTAAAAAAAAGATTTGATACATATGCAAATTAACCTGAGATGAGTCCTGTCCCTGACTCATCTCACGTACAGGACTCATCTCAGGTTAATTGGCATATTAACCTGTAGAAACGCAACTGTTTAACCAAATAGAGTGGGCTGCACAGGCTGGTACATTGGTCATAATGGTAGAATTTAACTTCCCAGACATTGACTGGGGTCATGCTCTGTTGGATCTGGTCATTTCTAATGATGCAGAGCTTGTTGGAAATGTTACTGTTCGAGAAACACAAGGTAATAGTGACCACAATATAATTATATTCCCCCTAAACTATAAGAAGCAAACTCTGTCAGGCAGAGAAAAGACACTAAATTTCAAAAAGGCTAATTTCCCTGGGTTGAGGGCAGCATTCCAGGGCATAGACTGGGAGCAGCTACTGTCACATAATAATACTGAAGAGAAATGGGAGAGCTTTAAATCCACATTGACTAATTGCACTAAAAAAGGGCATTTAAAAAATACAAATCTGAGGGGTCAGCTGGAGTGTTTGAAGATTACAAAGGTCTTAAAATCTGTAAAAAGGAGATAAAATTAGCAAAAATACAAAACGAACAGCAGGTAGCAAAAGAGAGCAAAACAAATCCCAAAAAATTCTTAAAATATATAAATGCTAAAAAAACCTATGTCTGAGCAGGTAGGTCCACTAAATAATGGTAAATGGGAAGGGGGTTGTCACTGAAGATAAGGAAAAGGCAGAGTTACTAAATGTTTTTTTTAGCTCTGTATATACAAAAGAAGAGAAAGAAAAGAGGAGAAATAAGCTGTGGTGCTGGGACTGTTAGTACATCCAGTAAAATACTCAATTAGCTAACTGTAGATATGGTCCAAGACAAGTTAAATAGGGTGAATGTGAACAAGACTCCGGGTCCAGATGGATTACACCCAAGAGTTCTTAAAGAGCTCAGTTCAGGCATTGCTGTGCCCCTGTTTATAATTTTTAAAGATACTCTAGGTACTGGTACAGGGCCAAGTGATTGGCGCAAGGCAAATGTGGTGCCCATATTCAAAAAAGGATCAAGGCCCTTCACAGGTAATTATAGACCAGTTAGTTTAACTTCTGTTGTGGGAAAAATGTTTGAATTACTCTTAAGGGACTATATACAGGAGTATGTGACTGTAAATAATATTATAATATTATAATATTTGTTTTTATGAGGAGGTGAGTAGTAGCCTGGACAGAGGGGCGGCTGTGGATGCAGTGTTTGTGGATTTTGCAAAGGCTTTTGATACTGTCCCTCATAGACGTTTAATAGGTAAAGTAAGGTCTATAGGCTTGGAAAGTACAGTTTGTAATTGGATTGTGTCCAGAGAGTTGTGGTCAATGATTCCTATTCAGAATGGTCCCAGGTTATAAGTGGTGTACCCTTTATTATTTAATTTATTTATTAATGATATCAAGGACGAGATTAATAGCACCATTTCTATTTTTGCAGATGACACTAAGGGTACTTTCACACTTGCGGCAGGACAGATCCGACAGGCTGTTCACCATGTCGGATCCGTCCTGCGGCTATTTCGCCGTGCCGCCGGACCGCCGCTTCGTCCCCATTGACTATAATGGGGACGGGCGCTGAGCTCCGGCGCAGCACGGTGAAAGTCGCCGGACTAAAAAGTACTGCATGTCCGACTTTTTAGTCCGGCGGCTTTCGCCGTGCACCGCCGTGCTGCCTCGGAGCTCCGCCCTGTCCCCATTATAGTCAATGGGGATGGAGCGGCGGTCCGGCGGCACGGCGAAATAGCCGCAGGACGGATCCGACATGGTGAACAGCCTGTCGGATCCGTCCTGCCGCAAGTGTGAAAGTACCCTAAGCTATGTAGAACTGTACAGTCTATGGAAGATGTCCATAAACTACAAGCTGACTTGAACACTCTGAGTGATTGGGCATCAACTTGGCAAATGAGGTTCAATGTGGACAAATGTAAAGTTATGCATCTTGGTAGTAATAATCTCTGTGCTTCATATGTCCTAGGTGATGTAACACTGGGAGAGTCACTTATAGAGAAAGATTTGGGAGTTCTTGTGGATGCTAGATTAAATTACATCATACAATGTCAGCTGCTTCTAAGGCCACCAGGATACTGTTATGCATTAAACGAGGCATAGACTCGCGGGACAGGGATGTAATATTACCACTTTACAAAACATTGGTGGGGCCTCATCTGGAATATGCAGTTCAGTTCTTGGCACCAGTCCATAGAAAGGACGCACTGCAGATGGAAAAAGTACAGAGGAGAGCGACTAAACTGATAAGGGGCATGGAGGGTCTTAGTTATGAAAAAAAAATTTTTTTAATTTATTTAGTCTTGAGAAGAGACATCTAAGGGGGGACATGATTAACCTATACAAATATACAACAAATTACAGTGAAAAACTGTTCCATGTACAATGCGCTCAAAAGACAAGGGGGCACTGCCTCCGACTGGAGAGGAAAAAGTTCAGTCTCCGGAAGCTTCAAAGCTTCTTTACTGTAAGAACTGTGAAGCTGTGGAATAGACTTCCTCAGGACGTGGTCACAGCAGGAACAGTGGAACGTTTTAAAAAGGGTTTAGATGAATACATAAAAGTAAACAACATTAATGCTTATGAGTCTCAATTCCTTCTGGGATTCGCATCCCCACCTATCCCTTGGTTGAACTTGATGGACGTATGTCTTTTTTCAACCGTATTCAGTGTCAGACTGGGGTACCTAGGGTCCAGCAGTAAAATTTATTTTGGGTGCCCACCATACGGATACATTTAAATATAATAAATAATCTAACATGTTTTTTATATGAACATAGGCTGGTTGAGGTGCTGTACATTGAATATATGTATTTAGTGCAGTAAGTCTAAGGTGTTATGTGCCACTTGTGCAGGGGGTGGGAGACTAGGGGCCGAACTTGCTCAGGGGCCCATCGGGAGATTCCCCTGTACCCTTGTGGGCCAGTCCGAGTCTGACCGTATTAACTATGTAACTTTGTAAGGCCTGGGCTACACTGCGACTTTTTGTAGTGCGACTGATTGATTTTAACTATTGAACTACAGCTGCAGTCCACAGGATTACATTGAACTGAATGTATCAATTTGGACTATAGCCAGGGGTGTAGCTAAAGGCTCATGGGCCCTGGTGCAAGAGTTCAGCTTCGGCCCCCGTTCCCTCAGTGCTTTGCAGCCAGGGGCAGGGGAGCACATAGCCTTTGTGCTGCCTGAGGCAAACATTTAAACAGCAACCCCGTCCCCCATGCCAAATTCTTGACCTAACTCCTTCCCTCCTGTAACTTAACCAGCATGCACATTCTAAAATACTGGTGTTTTCTTATGCGGCACAAGGGTCTTTGGGCCCCCTCAGGATCCTGGGCCCAGTAGCGACTGCTACCTCTGCATCCCCTATGGCTACACCCCTGACTGCAGCTGTAGTTCCATAGTTAAAATCAATCAGTCACACTACAAAAAGTGGCAGTGTAGCCCTAGCCTAAAAGTGAATCTATCATTACCACGTGCAGCCCACTACCGCTACATATATGGGCCTCTTTAAGATGCTCACAGTAATGTGTTTCAGCTGGTGTTATTTCACCTGCTGAACAGCACCAAAAGCTACAATTTCAGGGGCTGTTAAAAAAGCTGGTGCTCTTTGCCAACTACAGCTCTTCCCTGCCCGATTAGCCAAGAGGCACCACATGCATGGGCAAATTTGGCCATAGACCCTACAGGGAAATTTCCCGGTGGGCCAATGCCCAGGGGGCCACTTAATCCCTCCTCTTGGCCATCAGCAAGGTAAAGATCTGATTCTCTCAGCATTAATTAATGTAGGAGCATCAGGCACTTATGCACCTGGCCAGTGGCCGCAGGTGCCCTCCTGAATTCAATTATATTGCTGTCCTCAGGATGATTATGCAGCTTCAGGGCTCATGCATACGAATATGTGCCGGTTGTTCCGTGCATTGGGGACCGTGCGGTTTCCATAGACGGATGCAGACCCATTCAACTTGAATGGGTCCGTGATCTGTCCGCACCACCAAAAAAATAAAACATGTTCTATATTTTTGCAGTGCGGAGGCACGGTCAGAAAACCCACGGAAGCACTCCATTCCGCACCTTCCGGATTGTGGACCCAGTCTAAGGGGGGTCCGCATCCATGATGCAGTGCACAAACGGCCGGAGCCCTCATACTGTGGGACGGACGGCAGTATATTGTGCCGCACTGTGGTATTTGGTTCTGCTGGGGCAGTATATTGTGCTGCACTGTGGTATGTGGTTCTGTTGGGGCAGTATATTATGCTGCACTGTGATATTTGGTTCTGCTGGGGCAGTATATTGTGATGCACTGTGGTATTTGGTTCTGCTGGGACAGTATATTGTGCTGCACTGTGGTATTTGGTTCTGCTGGGGCAGTATATTGTGCTGCACTGTGGTATTTGGTTCTGCTGGGGCAGTATATTGTGCTGCACTGTGGTATTTGGTTCTGCTGGGGCAGTATATTGTGCTGCACTGTGGTATTTGGTTCTGCTGGGGCAGTATATTGTGCTGCACTGTGGTATTTGGTTCTGCTGGGCTGGTATTTTGTCCTCCACTATGGTATTTCTAGCACCGTCTACGGCCTCATGCACACGACAGTTTTTTTTCACGGCCCTCAAAAACGGGGTCCGTGGGTCCGTGATCCGTGACCGTTTTTCCGTCCGTGGGTCTTCCTTGATTTTTGGAGGATCCACGGACATGAAAAAAAAGTCATTTTGGTGTCCGCCTGGCCGTGCGGAGCCAAACGGATCCGTCCTGAATTACAATGCAAGTCAATGGGGACGGATCCGTTTGATGTTGACACAATATGGTGCCATTTCAAACGGATCCGTCCCCATTGACTTTCAATGTAAAGTCTGGAGTTCTGTTATACCATCGGATTGGAGTTTTCTCCAATCCGATGGTATATTTTAACTTGTAGCGTCCCCATCACCATGGGAACGCCTCTATGTTAGAATATACTGTCGGATATGAGCTACATCGTGAAACTCATTTCCGACAGTATATTCTAACACAGAGGCGTTCCCATGGTGATGGAGACGCTTCAGGTTAGAATATACAAAAAAACTGTGTACATGACTGCCCCCTGCTGCCTGGCAGGTGCTGCCAGGCACCAGGGGGCAGACCCCCCCCCCCCTGTTTTTAACTCATTGGTGGCCAGTGGGCCCCCCCTCCCCTGTTGTTAACTCGTTGGTGGCCAGTGTGCGCACCCCCCTCCCTCCCTCTATTGTTTTAATACATTGGGGCCAGTGTGCGCGCGCCCCCCAACCCCCCCTCTATTATTTTAATACATTGGGGCCAGTGTGCGCGCGCCCCCCCAACCCCCCCCCCCTCCCTCCCTCTATTGTTTTAATACATTGGGGCCAGTGTGCGCGCGCCCCCCCAACCCCCCCTCCCTCCCTCTCTCTATTGTTTTAATACATTGGGGCCAGTGTGCGCACCCCCCCAACCCCCCCCCCCCCCCCCCCCCCTCCCTCCCTCTATTGTAATCATCATCGGTGGCAGCGGAGTAGAAGATTTTCATACTTACCTGCTTCTTGCTGCTGCGATGTCTGCGTCCGGCCGGGAGCTCCTCCTACTGGTAAGTGACAGCAATGCGCCGCACAGACCTGTCACTTACCAGTAGGAGGAGCTCCCGGCCGGACGCAGACATCGCAGCAGCAAGAAGCAGGTAAGTATGAAAATCTTCTACTCCGCTGCCACCGATGATGATTACAATAGAGGGAGGGAGGGGGGGGGGGGGGTTGGGGGGGTGCGCACACTGGCCCCAATGTATTAAAACAATAGAGGGAGGGAGGGGGGGTTGGGGGGGCGCGCGCACACTGGCCCCAATGTATTAAAACAATAGAGGGAGGGAGGGGGGGTTGGGGGGGGGGGGGGGCGCGCACACTGGCCCCAATGTATTAAAACAATAGAGGGAGGGAGGGAGGGGGGTGCGCACACTGGCCACCAACGAGTTAACAACAGGGGAGGGGGGGGGGCCGCACAATGATATTCAAACTGGGGAGGGGGGGGGGGTCTGCCCCCTGCTGCCTGGCAGCCCTGATCTCTTACCGGGGGATATGATGGGGTTAATTGTACTATCATATCCCCCTGTAAGAGATCGGGTGCTGCCAGGCAGCAGGGGGCAGTCTTGTACAAAGTTTGCAGTGTATTCTAACTAGAAGCGTCCCCATCACCATGGGAACGCTTCTGTGTTAGAATATACTGTCGGAAATGAGTTTTCACGAAGTGAAAACTTAGATCAGAAAAAGCTTTTATGCAGACGGATCTTCGGATCCGTCTGTATGAAACTAAAACCTACGGCCACGGATCACGGCCACGGATGCCAATCTTGTGTGCATCCGTGTTCTTTCACGGACCCATTGACTTGAATGGGCCCGTGAACCGTTGGCCTACTTCTGTTGTTCCACCTTCTGTCAATTTGGATCCGAATACAACATGAGGACACTTTGGGCCACTTTAAGTTCCCAGTTTGCCCCGGACCAGTTTCAGCTATGACTCCTTTTGGAAAATGTGTTGTGGCTAAGACCAAATGGTTCCTCTTATATCATCTTTAACAAACGTACTCAGCTGGAAGCATATTACATTGCGATGTTGCCACTAGTGCAGATACATGCAAAATCAATCACAATTAAATACAATGGGCATAAAAAGCAACACAAGACAAAGTAGTGCCAGATAGGGTTAGTTCTCCTGATTCCAACTATGCCGTTGCTCTCATCGCACTAAAGCTCGGCACCATTCACTAACCCAGACCCTGTCTCGGACTGCTGATTGACAGGGCCAGGCAGTAGGTATGTCATCTCATCTGACCCTGTCAGCCAATGGTCAGAGGAAGGGTTGGGCAGTGAATGGTGCAGAGAGAGCAACACCGCCACACTCATCACACTCAAGGCATCAGTTGCATATTTCAAAAAAGCCGATTTTATCTGCAAGAGAGCCACGGATTGCTATAAGAATGGCAGAGTTGGGATCAGGTGAGCTACGCCTATCTAGCACTATGCTGGGTTTCACAGAGCTGTGGCTGATGAAAGACACCGTCCAATTAATGCCGCTATACAGTGCTTACTTAGAACCCCAACACCAAGTACAATTAATGGTAAAATGTATTAATACAATTACGATTACTGTTACCCCTGTCATTCCAGTGCCATTAAAGCCACCATCCTCAGTACAGTTAATGCCGTTATACACAGTAAAATTAAAATGCAATGAATCTAATGGAAATGGCATAAACGTTTGACTGACGGGATGTTGATTTAACCATAATTGTCAGATTCTAGCTTTGTTAGAAAGATATTGCCATGTACTGTATGATGTCTTATTTTCTTTTTTTACATTAGGGGTCAGCACGAGCCAAAAGCACCATCTCTGCCAAAGCGCCATTTTGCCTAAGCACTTGGCAGTTAATCATGGCAGTTAGACAGAGCAGGAGACGGAGATGCTGTGTGTACTACTCAAACAAAGTTAGACACAGCACAGGTATGCTACGATATTGTTTCACTCAGGCTCTGGCCGCTCTTCTCATCACTATGGCTGTCTACTTTCAAACTCAACCACACTGTCCATCCTTCGTCCCTTTCTTCACCCTTGTACAATTTGCATACACTTTATACACTCATACATTACACTGACCCATCTTCCTCCACGGTGCAGCTTAAAAAACACCAATATAAATCTTTCAACCACTTGCTGTCTCTTTCTGTTCTTCTGCTACTAGCTGCAGGGGATATTTTACCAAATCCTGGCCCTCCCTCTGTTGCTAACTTCTCCTCTGCCCAGAACTGGTGCAAGGATTTTTGCCACCCTAGGCAAAAGCTAATTTTGCCACCCCACTTAACTCCGCCAATTGACCACGCACATTGACCCGCCCCTTTTTTGTCCTCACATCCTCAGCTGTGATCTATAGGCTCCCATGCTATGTATATACATCCTCAGTCTGATCTATAGGCTCCCATGCTATGTATATACATCCTCAGTCTGATCTATAGGCCCCCGTGCTATGTATAGACATCTGTCACCTGTATGTCACCTTTCTATCCCATAGCCCAGCTCCGTTCCAGCCTCTCACACATCCTGCCAGCACTAATCCCATCATCTCCTCCTCTGGGCTGCTCTCCCCTCATTCATTCCCCGCTCTCCCTCACCCAGGACAGCACATCCCCATACAGCACCCATCCCCCGACTTACAACTCTTTTACCAGCACCAAGGCCGCTCCTTGCGCCTCCCGATCTCCTCCTCCGCTGATCCCGGCCCCGAGTGAAGGTTACCGGCCACTTCCTACTCCGCACCGCGCTGGGGACTGGGCATTGCTGCAGCAACTACTACGTCACAGCCAGAGCGGTGCCCCCAGCAAGAGTGAGCTCTACGCAGTGGCCTACTTTGCTTATGGGTGGCGCCGACCCTGCCACATTAATGTTCACTGCACATCCTCTCCAGTCTCTTTTAACTGCACACTCTGGAACGCACGGTCAGTTTGAAACAAACTACCCACAATTCACGATCTCTTCCTCTCACACTCTCTAAACATTTGTAGCCCTTACAGAAACCTGGCTTCAACCCTCTGACACTGCTTCCCCTGCTGCCCTATCCTACTGTGGACATCACTTCTCCCATACCCCCAGACCTGATGACACGGTGGAGGAGTAAACTAGGCATACTTCTTTTTCTACATTGCACATTTCGAGTCATTCCCCCTGTACCCTCTCTCACATTCCGTTCTTTTGAGGTTTACACCATTAGACTCTTCCATTAATTCCCCCTGAGAGTTGCAGTTGTCTATCGTCCCCCAGGCTCCCCCTACCAATTTCTGAATCACTTTGCAGCTTGACTTCCTCACTTCCTATCCTCTGAATCACCAACTCTTATTATATAATCTTCAACTAATAGGACCACATGCAAACTTCACAGTCCAACACTGGTAGGAAACCTGTAATGTGATGAGAAAGCGCACTATGGTGTAGTAAGCCCCAAACACCTAATGCACCATGTGAATAGGCTATACTCACAAGACTCCGCTAGTGAAAACGTGTAGAAATCTGAATAGTGTCTCTCTTCAAAAATCTGTTACAAAGAAGAACACTATAGTGTAGTATGTAGCAACACTTTACACTCCTGCAAACAGATTGTACTCACAGAACTTCGCTGGTAAGGTGCGTAGATGATGATATTCAGGAGCAACTTCAGCTTGGTGGATGGAGCGGGCGTGGATCGAAGCACGTCGGTATAATAAGCCAGTCCAGCAGATTGAATACTGTAATACCTGAATGACACCAGACCCCAGCTTCCAAGGATCTCGTGGGAAGGAAGTCGCAAGTATGGTGAAGTACGCACCAGTGGGTCAGATAAAAATTATTTAATATACTCACAAAAATACAGCTTAAAACATGTTTAAAATATCTCTATACTGTCCGACCCGGGTTTCGCCGTGATGCTTCGTCTGGGGTGTTGATTGGTAAGTGGATACCACTGGGTTTAAATCAGCAGGGAAACCTCCCTTAAACCACGTCATGATCACATCCAAAAAAATACAAGGCATGAAACAAACACATACAAACAGATTAAAATAAATAAAATACAAAGATGGTAAAAATAGGCAGAGGAGAACCTACCTAGCATGTGGCAAGTATAATCACACCAAGCAAGCATTAACGTCACATTCAATATTTAACCCTTGAGGCTGAATGTGGTATCCTTGGAAAAATATCTCTCAGAAAAGATGATTCCAGAGGGTTTAAGGTGGCAACTTCCTTTGAACTCTGAGGTTAAGGAGGATAAAGAGGAGTGGGAATTGCTGATGAATGAATGTAGCTTCAGAGCCATGACATTTATTATATGCAAAAGGAAACAAAAGCTTAAGAAGATCAATGAGAATATAGAACGACTACAAGCTTTATTGACACCACATAGGGAAACTAGCGAATATCTAAGTTTTTCTAAACAATGTCAAAAGAATGTCATGAAGGTGGAAACGGAAGTCAAAACAAAAAAATGCAAAAAATTCTTAAAAGTCTGTGAGTAGAGTTGAGCGAACACCTGGATGTTCGGGTTCGAGAAGTTCGGCCGAACATCCCGGAAATGTTCGGGTTCGGGATCCGAACCCGATCCGAACTTCGTCCCGAACCCGAACCCCATTGAAGTCAATGGGGACCCGAACTTTTCGGCACTAAAACGGCTGTAAAACAGCCCAGGAAAGGGCTAGAGGGCTGCAAAAGGCAGCAACATGTAGGTAAATCCCCTGCAAACAAATGTGGATAGGGAAATTAATTAAAATAAAAATTAAATAAATAAAAATTAACCAAAATCAATTGGAGAGAGGTTCCATAGCAGAGAATCTGGCTTCCCGTCACCCACCACTGGAACAGTCCATTCTCAGATATTTAGGCCCCGGCACCCAGGCAGAGGAGAGAGGTCCCGTAACAGACAATCTGGCTTCATGTCAGCAGAGAATCAGTCTTCATGTCATAGCAGAGAATCAGGCTTCACGTCACCCACCACTGTAAGAGTCCATTTTCATAAATTTAGGCCCAGCACCCAGGCAGAGGAGAGAGGTCCCGTAACAGACAATCTGGCTTCATGTCAGCAGAGAATCAGTCTTCATATCATAGCAGAGAATCTGGCTTCCCGTTACCCACCACTGGAACAGTCCATTCTCAGATATTTAGGCCCCGGCACCCAGGCAGAGGAGAGAGGTCCCGTAACAGACAATCTGGCTTCATGTCAGCAGAGAATCAGTCTTCATATCATAGCAGAGAATCAGGCTTCACGTCAGCCACCACTGCAACAGTCCATTGTCATAAATTCAGGCCCAGCACCCAGGCAGAGGAGAGAGGTCCCGTAACAGACAATCTGGCTTCATGTCAGCAGAGAATCAGTCTGCATGTCATAGCAGAGAATGAGGCTTCACGTCACCCACCACTGCAACAGTCCATTTTCATAAATTTAGGCCCAGCACCCAGGCAGAGGAGAGAGGTCCCGTAACAGAGGATCTGGCTTCATGTCACCAGAGAATCAGTCTGCATGTCATAGCAGAGAATCAGGCTTCACGTCACCCACCACTGCAACAGTCCATTTTCATAAATTTAGGCCCAGCACCCAGGCAGAGGAGAGAGGTCCCGTAACAGAGGATCTGGCTTCATGTCACCAGAGAATCAGTCTGCATGTCATAGCAGAGAATCAGGCTTCACGTCAGCCACCACTGCAACAATCCATTGGCATATATTTAGGCCTAGCACACAGGCAGAGGAGAGAGGTCCCGTAACAGACAATCTGGCTTCATGTCAGCAGAGAATCAGTCTTCATATCATAGCAGAGAATCAGGCTTCACGTCAGCCACCAATGCAACAGTCCATTGTCAGATATTTAGGCCCAGCACCCAGGCAGAGGAGAGAGGTCCCGTAACAGAGGATCTGGCTTCATGTCAGCAG
Source organism: Bufo gargarizans (assembly GCF_014858855.1). Lineage (NCBI taxonomy): Eukaryota > Metazoa > Chordata > Amphibia > Anura > Bufonidae > Bufo > Bufo gargarizans. The sequence goes on from NC_058089.1 coordinate 39,930,411, forward strand.
AGAATCAGTCTTCATGTCATAGCAGAGAATCAGGCTTCACGTCAGCCACCAATGCAACAGTCCATTGTCAGATATTTAGGCCCAGCACCCAGGCAGAGGAGAGAGGTCCCGTAACAGACAATCTGGCTTCATGTCAGCAGAGAATCAGTCTGCATGTCATAGCAGAGAATGAGGCTTCACGTCACCCACCACTGCAACAGTCCATTTTCATAAATTTAGGCCCAGCACCCAGGCAGAGGAGAGAGGTCCCGCAACAGAGGATCTGGCTTCATGTCAGCAGAGAATCAGTCTGCATGTCATAGCAGAGAATCAGGCTTCACGTCAGCCACCACTGCAACAGTCCATTGTCATAAATTCAGGCCCAGCACCCAGGCAGAGGAGAGAGGTCCCGTAACAGACAATCTGGCTTCATGTCACCAGAGAATCAGTCTGCATGTCATAGCAGAGAATGAGGCTTCACGTCAGCCACCACTGCAACAATCCATTGGCATATATTTAGGCCTAGCACACAGGCAGAGGAGAGGTTCATTCAACTTTGGGTAGCCTTGCAATATAATGGTAAAATGAAAATAAAAATAGGATTGAATGAGGAAGTGCCCTGGAGTCCAATAATATATGGTTATGGGGAGGTAGTTAATGTCTAATCTGGACAAGGGACGGACAGGTCCTGTGGGATCCATGCCTGGTTCATTTTTATGAACGTCAGCTTGTCCACATTGGCTGTAGACAGGCGGCTGCGTTTGTCTGTAATGACGCCCCCTGCCGTGCTGAATACACGTTCAGACAAAACGCTGGCTGCCGGGCAGGCCAGCACCTCCAAGGCATAAAAGGCTAGCTCTGGCCACGTGGACAATTTAGAGACCCAGAAGTTGAATGGGGCCGAACCATCAGTCAGTACGTGGAGGGGTGTGCACACGTACTGTTCCACCATGTTAGTGAAATGTTGCCTCCTGCTAACACGTTGCGTATCAGGTGGTGGTGCAGTTAGCTGTGGCGTGTTGACAAAAGTTTTCCACATCTCTGCCATGCTAACCCTGCCCTCAGAGGAGCTGGCCGTGACACAGCTGCCTTGGCGACCTCTTGCTCCTCCTCTGCCTTGGCCTTGGGCTTCCACTTGTTCCCCTGTGACATTTGGGAATGCTCTCAGTAGCGCGTCTACCAACGTGCGCTTGTACTCGCGCATCTTCCTATCACGCTCCAGTGCAGGAAGTAAGGTGGGCACATTGTCTTTGTAGCGTGGATCCAGCAGGGTGGCAACCCAGTAGTCCGCACAGGTTAAAATGTGGGCAACTCTGCTGTCGTTGCGCAGGCACTGCAGCATGTAGTCGCTCATGTGTGCCAGGCTGCCCAGGGGTAAGGACAAGCTGTCCTCTGTGGGAGGCGTATCGTCATCGTCCTGCCTTTCCCCCCAGCCACGCACCAGTGATGGACCCGAGCTGCGTTGGGTGCCACCCCGCTGTGACCATGCTTCATCCTCATCCTCCTCCACCTCCTCCTCATCCTCGTCCTCCTCGTCCTCCAGTAGTGGGCCCTGGCTGGCCACATTTGTACCTGGCCTCTGCTGTTGCCAAAAACCTCCCTCTGAGTCACTTCGAAGAGACTGGCCTGAAAGTGCTAAAAATGACCCCTCTTCCTCCTCCTCCTCCTCCTCCTCCTGGGCCACCTCCTCTTCCATCATCGCCCTAAGTGTTTTCTCAAGGAGACATAGAAGTGGTATTGTAACGCTGATAACGGTGTCATCGCCACTGGCCATGTTGGTGGAGTACTCGAAACAGCGCAACAGGGCACACAGGTCTCGCATGGAGGCCCAGTCATTGGTGGTGAAGTGGTGCTGTTCTGTAGTGCGACTGACCCGTGCGTGCTGCAGCTGAAACTCCACTATGGCCTGCTGCTGCTCGCACAGTCTGTCCAGCATGTGTCAAGGTGGAGTTCCACCTGGTGGGCACGTCGCATATGAGGCGGTGAGCGGGAAGGCCGAAGTTACGCTGTAGCGCAGACAGGCGAGCAGCGGCAGGATGTGAACGCCGGAAGCGCGAACAGACGGCCCGCACTTTATGCAGCAGCTCTGACATGTCGGGGTAGTTGTGAATGAACTTCTGCACCACCAAATTCAGCACATGCGCCAAGCAAGGGATGTGCGTCAAATTGGCTAGTCCCAGAGCTGCAACGAGATTTCGCCCATTATCACACACCACCAGGCCGGGCTTGAGGCTCACCGGCAGCAACCACTCGTCGGTCTGTTGTTCAATACCCCGCCACAACTCCTGTGCGGTGTGGGGCCTGTCCCCCAAACATATGAGTTTCAGAATGGCCTGCTGACGTTTACCCCGGGCTGTGCTGAAGTTGGTGGTGAAGGTGTGTGGCTGACTGGATGAGCAGGTGGAAGAAGAGGAGGAGGAAGCCGAGAAGGAGGAGGTGGCAACAGGAGGCAAAGAATGTTGCCCTGCGATCCTTGGCGGCGGAAGGACGTGCGCCAAACAGCTCTCCGCCTGGGGCCCAGCTGCCACTACATTTACCCAGTGTGCAGTTAGGGAGATATAGCGTCCCTGGCCGTGCTTACTGGTCCACGTATCTGTGGTTAGGTGGACCTTGCTACAGATGGCGTTGCGCAGTGCACACTTGATTTTATCGGATACTTGGTTGTGCAGGGAAGGCACGGCTCTCTTGGAGAAGTAGTGCCGGCTGGGAACAACATACTGTGGGACAGCAAGCGACATGAGCTGTTTGAAGCTGTCTGTGTCCACCAGCCTAAATGACAGCATTTCATAGGCCAGTAGTTTAGAAATGCTGGCATTCAGGGCCAGGGATCGAGGGTGGCTAGGTGGGAATTTACGCTTTCTATCAAATGTTTGTGAGATGGAGAGCTGAACGCTGGCGTGTGACATGGTTGAGACGCTTGGTGACGGAGGTGGTGGTGGTGGTGTTGGTGGTACATCCCCTGTTTGCTGGGCGGCAGGTGCCAACGTTCCTCCAGAGGCGGAGGAAGAGGCCGAGGCGGCAGCAGCAGAATAGGCCGAGGCGGCAGCAGCAGAAGAGGTAGCAGGGGGAGCCTGAGTGACTTCCTTGGTTTTAAGGTGTTTACTCCACTGCAGTTCATGCTTTGCATGCAGGTGCCTGGTCATGCAGGTTGTGCTCAGGTTCAGAACGTTAATGCCTCGCTTCAGGCTCTGATGGCACAGCGTGCAAACCACTCGGGTCTTGTCGTCAGCACATTGTTTGAAGAAGTGCCATGCCAGGGAACTCCTTGAAGCTGCCTTTGGGGTGCTCGGTCCCAGATGGCGGCGGTCAGTAGCAGGCGGAGTCTCTTGGCGGCGGGTGTTCTGCTTTTGCCCACTGCTCCCTCTTTTGCTACGCTGTTGGCTCGGTCTCACCACTGCCTCTTCCTCCGAACTGTGAAAGTCAGTGGCACGACCTTCATTCCATGTGGGGTCTAGGACCTCATCGTCCCCTGCATCGTCTTCCACCCAGTCTTGATCCCTGACCTCCTGTTCAGTCTGCACACTGCAGAAAGACGCAGCAGTTGGCACCTGTGTTTCGTCATCATCAGAGACATGCTGAGGTGGTATTCCCATGTCCTCATCATCAGGAAACATAAGTGGTTGTGCGTCAGTGCATTCTATGTCTTTCACCGCTGGGGAAGGGCTAGGTGGATGCCCTTGGGAAACCCTGCCAGCGGAGTCTTCAAACAGCATAAGAGACTGCTGCATAACTTGAGGCTGAGACAGTTTCCCTGGTATGCATGGGGGTGATGTGACAGACTGATGGGGTTGGTTTTCAGGCGCCATCTGTGCGCTTTCTGCAGAAGACTGGGTGGGAGATAATGTGAACGTGCTGGATCCACTGTCGGCCACCCAATTGACTAATGCCTGTACCTGCTCAGGCCTTACCATCCTTAGAACGGCATTGGGCCCCACCATATATCGCTGTAAATTCTGGCGGCTACTGGGACCTGAGGTAGTTGGTACACTAGGACGTGTGGATGTGGCAGAACGGCCACGTCCTCTCCCAGCACCAGAGGGTCCACTAACACCACCACGACCATGTCCACGTCCGCGTCCCTTACTAGATGTTTTTCTCATTGTTATGGTTCACCACAACAACAAATATATTATTTGGCCCAATGTATTGTATTCAAATTCAGCGGGATATAAATTTGAGGCCTAGTATTTAGGCGCTGGGTGACCGGTATGGATTTAGTGACAGAATTAGACTTGGAAATGCACAGAAGCGTGTGTGTGAAGTTATTCTGAATGACCCTATGTGCACCTTGAATATTATATACCCTTTTGGGATAGATTTCAAATAGCTCTGATATAGCAGGAACCACTAAATTATGAAATTGCTAAATTGGGAATTGTATTTCAACCCAGAACAAAAAATGTGCTTTGACGGACACTAAATATCTTGCCCAGCAACAACAGTACAGCGGTAACGAGAGATTTAGCAGGATATAAATTTGAGGCCTAGTATTTAGGCGCTGGGTGACAGGTATGGGTTTAGTGACAGAATTAGACTTGGAAATACACAGTAGCGGGTGTGTGTGAAGTTATTCTGAATGACCCAATGTGCACCTTGAATATTATATACCCTTTTAGGGATAGATTTCAAATAGCTCTGATATAGCAGAAACCACTAAATTATGAAATTGCTAAATTGGGAATTGTATTTCAACCCAGAACAAAAAATGTGCTTTGACGGACACTAAATATCTTGCCCAGCAACAACAGTACAGCGGTAACGAGAGATTTAGCAGGATATAAATTTGAGGCCTAGTATTTAGGCGCTGGGTGACAGGTATGGGTTTAGTGACAGAATTAGACTTGGAAATACACAGTAGCGGGTGTGTGTGAAGTTATTCTGAATGACCCAATGTGCACCTTGAATATTATATACCCTTTTAGGGATAGATTTCAAATAGCTCTGATATAGCAGAAACCACTAAATTATGAAATTGCTAAATTGGGAATTGTATTTCAACCCAGAACAAAAAATGTGCTTTGACGGACACTAAATATCTTGCCCAGCAACAACAGTACAGCGGTAACGAGAGATTTAGCAGGATATAAATTTGAGGCCTAGTATTTAGGCGCTGGGTGACAGGTATGGGTTTAGTGACAGAATTAGACTTGGAAATACACAGTAGCGGGTGTGTGTGAAGTTATTCTGAATGACCCAATGTGCACCTTGAATATTATATACCCTTTTAGGGATAGATTTCAAATAGCTCTGATATAGCAGAAACCACTAAATTATGAAATTGCTAAATTGGGAATTGTACTTCAACCCAGAACAAAAAATGTGCTTTGACGGACACTAAATATCTTGCCCAGCAACAACAGTACAGCGGTAACGAGAGATTTAGCAGGATATAAATTTGAGGCCTAGTATTTAGGCGCTGGGTGACAGGTATGGGTTTAGTGACAGAATTAGACTTGGAAATACACAGTAGCGGGTGTGTGTGAAGTTATTCTGAATGACCCAATGTGCACCTTGAATATTATATACCCTTTTAGGGATAGATTTCAAATAGCTCTGATATAGCAGAAACCACTAAATTATGAAATTGCTAAATTGGGAATTGTATTTCAACCCAGAACAAAAAATGTGCTTTGACGGACACTAAATATCTTTCCCAGCAACAACAGTACAGCGGTAACGAGAGATTTAGCAGGATATAAATTTGAGGCCTAGTATTTAGGCGCTGGGTGACAGGTATGGGTTTAGTGACAGAATTAGACTTGGAAATACACAGTAGCGGGTGTGTGTGAAGTTATTCTGAATGACCCAATGTGCACCTTGAATATTATATACCCTTTTAGGGATAGATTTCAAATAGCTCTGATATAGCAGAAACCACTAAATTATGAAATTGCTAAATTGGGAATTGTACTTCAACCCAGAACAAAAAATGTGCTTTGACGGACACTAAATATCTTTCCCAGCAACAACAGTACAGCGGTAACGAGAGATTTAGCAGGATATAAATTTGAGGCCTAGTATTTAGGCGCTGGGTGACAGGTATGGGTTTAGTGACAGAATTAGACTTGGAAATACACAGTAGCGGGTGTGTGTGAAGTTATTCTGAATGACCCAATGTGCACCTTGAATATTATATACCCTTTTAGGGATAGATTTCAAATAGCTCTGATATAGCAGAAACCACTAAATTATGAAATTGCTAAATTGGGAATTGTACTTCAACCCAGAACAAAAAATGTGCTTTGACGGACACTAAATAACTTTCCCAGCTACAACAGGACAGCGGTAACGAGAGATTTAGCGGGATATAAATTTGAGGCCTAGTATTTAGGCGCTGGGTGACAGGTATGGGTTTAGTGACAGAATTAGACTTGGAAATACACAGTAGCGGGTGTGTGTGAAGTTATTCTGAATGACCCTATGTGCACCTTCAATATGATCTACCCTTTTAGGGATAGATTTCAAATAGCTCTGATATAGCAGAAACCACTAAATTATGAAATTGCTAAATTGGGAATTGTATTTCAACCCAGAACAAAAAATGTGCTTTGACGGACACTAAATAACTTTCCCAGCTACAACAGGACAGCGGTAACGAGAGATTTAGCAGGATATAAATTTGAGGCCTAGTATTTAGGCGCTGGGTGACAGGTATGGGTTTAGTGACAGAATTAGACTTGAAAATACACAGTAGCGGGTGTGTGTGAAGTTATTCTGAATGACCCAATGTGCACCTTGAATATTATATACCCTTTTAGGGATAGATTTCAAATAGCTCTGATATAGCAGAAACCACTAAATTATGAAATTGCTAAATTGGGAATTGTACTTCAACCCAGAACAAAAAATGTGCTTTGACGGACACTAAATAACTTTCCCAGCTACAACAGGACAGCGGTAACGAGAGATTTAGCAGGATATAAATTTGAGGCCTAGTATTTAGGCGCTGGGTGACAGGTATGGGTTTAGTGACAGAATTAGACTTGGAAATACACAGTAGCGGGTGTGTGTGAAGTTATTCTGAATGACCCAATGTGCACCTTGAATATTATATACCCTTTTAGGGATAGATTTCAAATAGCTCTGATATAGCAGAAACCACTAAATTATGAAATTGCTAATTGGGAATTGTACTTCAACCCAGAACAAAAAATGTGCTTTGACGGACACTAAATAACTTTCCCAGCTACAACAGGACAGCGGTAACGAGAGATTTAGCGGGATATAAATTTGAGGCCTAGTATTTAGGCGCTGGGTGACAGGTATGGGTTTAGTGACAGAATTAGACTTGGAAATACACGTAGCGGGTGTG